>NC_046362.1:39368410-39668410 GCF_011125445.2 Fundulus heteroclitus
GCCGCCGTTTAAAAGGTGCCGACAGACAGCGATGCTCCCAGTTAGAGAGGCTCTGTGCCGGCCTCCCAGGTCCAGGCTCAGGAAGCAGGAGGAGCGGCGCAGAGTTTTTCAACTCAATTCAGTTTCATGTATATAGCTCCAATTAACATCACATCATCATCAAGGTTCTTTCTAAAGTCAGCTTCCATCAGATCCTCCAGGTTGGTGAGAAAGTTTCCTCTCTAAGGAAACCCAGCAGGTTGCATCAAGTCTCTCCAAGCAGCATTCACTCCTCCTGAAAGAGCGTAGAGCCACAGTGGACAGTCGTCTGCATTGTTGATGGCTTTGCAGCAATCCCTCATACTGAGCATGCATGAAGCGACAGTGGAGAGGAAAACTCCCCTTTAACAGGGAGGAGAACCTCCGGCAGAACCAGAACCAGGCTCAGTGTGAACATTCATCTATGAAGAGAAAAACTCAATTAAATTAAACTTAAAGGTTATTAAAAAATGATCAGATAGGACAGGGTTGTGAGGAAATACTGTTAATTCTTCACAATCAATCCCATATTTCAGCACAAGGTCCAAAGTGTGGAGCCAAGAGTGCGTCAGTTTATGCACATTTTGAGCAAAACCAATTGAAGCTCACATTGACCCAGGAGTACTTTCTATGTTAGATGGTAATAGTGGATGATCTGCCTCCCCTGATGATGTCACAGCTAACAGAACGCCAGACCAGGTGTACCTTCTATGAAGAGAAAAATGACAGAGAACAAAAATGACAAACAACAAGCTGAAATAACAACAAACAATGCAGATTGGAGAGCAGTAGGAGAACTCAGCAGAGAGAGAGAAATAGACCCTGATGTCCTCCAGCAGCCTAAGCCTATAGCAAAAGGAAAGTTTTAAGTCTAGTCTTAAAAGTAGACGGGGTGTCTGCCTCACGGACCAAAACTGGGAGCCTGATAGCTGAAGCGTCTGCCTCCCATTCTACTTTTCTAAACCGTGATATTTTACAACAACCAGAGAACTAAGGTGGAGAAGCAGAACCTTCAGCGCCGCCTCCAGCCGTCAGTGCTGACCCATCGCCCCCCAGGAAGATGACAGCGGGCTGTAAATCAAATCTGTACAAATAAATAGCAGCAGATCTCCACCTGAGTCCCATGCAGGTAAACTCTCACTCCAGCCAGCAGAGTTGTGACATATTTTTGTCTGTTTTTCTAAAGAAATCTGCGTTTTATAAATGGATGGCAGCACTAAAGGCTCTCAGGGGAGCGCTGAGCGTCTTCTAGCTGCGCTGACATCAGCAGAGGCTGTTGGGTGGGGGGGGGGGGGGGACACAGCATGCTTTAAAGAGTAAATGCTTAAATGATCAACTAGTGATCCCAAACAGAATTTAGATCCCTTGCATCGGGAGCTCAGAGGATAGAAAATGTTCTATTTGCTCAGATCACACATCACCTAAAGTCTGCTAGACCAGAAATCTGCTTCCTGAGTCCATCACTGAAAAACACACCAGAGGAATGGATCATAGGGATCAGATGTAATAAAACAAACGCTGAATGAAGGTGAAATTATTCTAAACTCTGGCAGATCTAGATTCAAACTGATTTTGATTCAATCAAGAAGTAGGAAAGAGCAGCAGGTATCCATCAAGACAGAAAGATGCATAACTAAGAGAAAAATGGAGAGACACCAGCTGGCTGCTCATATTAAGCAATATTCTGGAATATTAATGGAAAGTTAAGTGGAAGGAAAATAGTTGCACCTCCCCAAAAAACAAAAGAAGTCCCTGAGTCTACAGACTTTGAGGTCTTGGCAGAATAAGGAACCCAGTCCTGACGAAGCAGAACATTATTCCAAAGCACATCTAGGTTAAACTGGTTACATTTTCCACAAAATAACTTCATTTATTACTGCGAGGATCTGCAGATGTTTGTCAGCCCGCCACTGTGGTGCCGAGGTGGGTGCCAGCACAACAAGCTGGTTTTCTGTGTTAAAGGAGCTGTAAGTAATACTGACACCTTGTGGCTCCAATTGGTACAGCAGCCTGTCAACAACAATCCAATCTGACGTTTATTAACGGTTTGTTGCTGCTGTGAATCTTTTCCTTCTCAGGACGGGTCTATAATGTTTTATTCTGTTCTGGTTCTGGTCCGTTTCCCTTTCTGGCTTCCATGTTTTACAGGCTGCTGCTCCTTAGCCAAGATAAAATACCAAATGCTGCGCTCTGTGCTGAGAACCCTTGGTACTCTCATGTGATTGGCTCAGGAACCAGGAAGTAAACACGGGCTGCACTCTGAACCAAAGTAGTTCTGGACCGTAGCTCTAGGTCTGAAAGGAGAAAAACGTGACTAAGACGTTGTTGATGGAGAGGATTGATTTTAGGGAATGTTACTAACATCCTAGGGGTGAAATGAGAATTATTTAGGTTGATTCTGCAGTAAGTATGTTACTAATTGCTGCTTTAAAGTCTCGGTTCCTTCTTGCTGAGCTCTGCCATCAGCTCTGACTGTGCAGATGGCTCGCAGCCTGAAGGTAGCAGCTTATGCTCCACATGTGGCCGGGTCTGGCTAATTAGAAATCACCATGGTGCACTGGGAGCGTGCAGAACGACAGAAACCAAAAATAATCCTTCTTTATGTGTAGGTTTTTATGATATAAGGGAATCTAACGGAGCTACTGAACTCCAGGACCATCTTTCTCATTGGCTGCCACAACCTGGAGGTGAAACACTGAAGAGCAGCAACATATGGCCATCAGCTCGCTGGCACTTTTACTGAGAGGCAGAGAAAAGCCGGGATAACTGCGGGTGAGCCGGGGATAGGATGGCAGGTAAGCAGAGTCCATCCAGGCCTTCAGCTGCTCCAGCAGATTACTTCTAGCTGCAGCTGTCCAGGCCCATCACAGCACCATCTACACACGCTCTCCCCACAGCTTCCTGAAACATGTCCACGCGCCTCCAGGCTCTGCTGCAGACGGCGTGGTGGGCCGTCTACCTGCAGAACCAGAACCTCGTCACGCCGACAGGACTGACCGGAGGAACAAGGTCTGCACCGAGGAGGGAAACATCCAGAAGATCAGCCGCTTCTAGCTCCGCTCAGCCTCCCAGGGTCCGTAGGGTTAAGAACCCGCGCCATGAGGGGAGAATTAGCTGGTTTGTCTTTGCAGCTGACCGAGCAGCAACAATAGCACGATAAGAAGAGGATAAGCGTCTGATAGAGGCAGCAGCTAGAAACACGGGAGGAGGGTAACCATGGTGGATCAGTGGAAGGGTCCTCAGCCTGGTCACCTGTCTCTGCAGGATCCTTCACTGGAGACCAAAGCATCCCTTCAGGACAAACCTTCAGGTCTGCAGATAATTCATTCTCAGTTTAGCCGCCTGGTTCTGTGATCCTGGATTCAAGGGAGCAGGAGGAGCACGGGTTGTTGTGGTTCCCCTCACCTGGAGGATGCTAGAACTGGCCCAGTTTCTACTGTTTCTAACCTCCTCTAACAGACTGCTGTTAATGACATGTTTTCATTAAATAGAGAGTTATTAACTCACTGCTGCTTTTCTGTAAGGAGTCCAAAATGTGTGGGTGCACTAAAACCCTCCGTCTACAGCTCGTCTGTCCAAGGCAGACTAATGAAGACTTATATGCATCCCACATGAGGCCAAGAACAGGAGCACAGAACAGGAGAACAGGAGCACAGAACAGGAGAACAGGAGAACAGAACAGGAGAACAGGAGAACAGGAGAACAGAACAGGAGAACAGAACAGGAGCACAGGAGAACAGGAGAACAGGAGCAAAGCTGTCTGAGATAAAGAAGCAACAGCGCTGCCTGCAGAGCATCATGACCAGAAGTGAAGGACGTGTGAGGAGGTCCTGACAACGATCCAGAGGAGCGTCAGGGTTAGTCTGTGTGGTTTCAGCCAGGAAGGACATAAAAATAGGATTAAACGTACAAAATGAAAGATTTATTTGAGGAAGAGGGGCGTTCCACAAGTCCTGCTGTTCTCCTGAGCTCAGCAGACGGAGACGAGGAGAACCCAACAGAACGCTGGTTTGACTTAAAAGATCATTTTCTCTGCAGGTTTTTAGATGATCCATCAGGTTTAAAAACATCTGACTGTTAATAAAACTGTTTATTAAAGAAACTTTTTCACAGGAAAAGACCAAGCTAAACCGCCTAAAATATGGCCTTCTACTTAAATTAAATATGCAAATAAAATGTAAACTGATCATCAATCAGCTTAATTTAAATGGTTAAAGTGTTACAAGGTCATTGGTACGTTTTGTAATTAATAACGCTTTATTAGTCTAGTTTAGTTTACCTGTATCCAATATATTGGCATATTCATGGAAAATTTGCTATATTTTAGAGTATTTAGAGCAAGTATTGAAAAATGAATCTCTTGTTTTGGACTGAGCCCAACAATAAGAGCAGCTCAGCACATTTACAGCTAAATATTTTTGCATAAATGTCTTTATGCTGTGATGGAGCAGCGGCACCAACCCCAGGTCCAGATAGGGTCTGCAAACGAAACCTTTACCCAGAATCCTCTCTGCACCTCAGCGACACACTGACCACGTGGTTTAAATGCCGCCTTCTCATTTACACTCATCTTTAGACTTTCATTTCAATTTTTTACCTGATTTCTCTAATTTTATAAAGAGTTTAAATATTTGTTGGGATTCCTTTGTTTTTAATGTGAAAGATGTAAAAATGATCTGATTACACCAGCGATAAAACAGCCGTTATATTAGCTGAAGGTTCTGTTTTTATGAATGAGTAAAAACTAATAATGCTGAGGCAGCAATATTATTAGCTGCTGCTACCTGCAGCTACCTGCTGCTACCTGCAGCTACCTGCAGCTACCTGCTGCTACCTGCTGCTACCTGCTGCTACCTGCTGCTACCTGCTGCTACCTGCTGCTACCTGCTGCTACCTGCAGCTACCTGCTGCTACCTACAGCTACCTACAGCTACCTGCTGCTACCTGCTGCTACCTGCTGCTACCTGCTGCTACCTGCTGCTACCTGCTGCTACCTGCTGCTACCTGCAGCTACCTGCTGCTACCTGCTGCTACCTGCTGCTACCTGCAGCTACCTGCTGCTACCTGCTGCTACCTGAGGACAGGCAGCAGAACCCATCCTGTGACCGATGAACCTGCTTTGCATCTTTTCATCACGGCGGTGAGATAAACGCGGAGCTAGCGGCTCACCTAGCACCATGGTCATGTAGCGCTCCTCCACGCCGGCCTCCAGCAGCAGCGGGGGGACGTAGGTGATGCCGGCGGCCACGCAGATCTCCAGCCCACAGGTCAGGGAGTTGAGCAGGATGAGGCGCCCCTGAGACCTCCATCCAGGCATATTTACCTCCCTACTGGGGGGGGGCTGGACGGCGGGTCAGGGCGGAGGGAGCCCCGGGGGGGGCCTGACGCAGCAGAGACCTGGAGGCGTGTCACACCTGGAGAATTCATCCTCTGCTCAGCATGGTGGACCTGAGGAGCAGAAGGAGGCGACAGTGTCAGCGCTGGACGGGACGGTGCAGGAGAAGCACCTCCATAACTTAGAAAACTGATCCATGTTAATAATTATCAACAAACTTAAAACAGATTCTAAGAGCAGCCCTGGCCGTTATATGCTGTTGCTTAGCAACCTGTTTTTAGATACAGACACAAACATTGAATTCAAACTTTTAAATCAACCAACTTTTTACCAAAACTGCAAGTTTTTAAAAAATGAAGAAGAACACGTGAACTCTGAACTCTTTGAAGGGGCGGAGCTTATCTGGGTCTGCATTGTGATTGGCTGGGAGGATATAATGATGTAATCTTAACCTAAATGACAGGTTAGAATGCAAAGAAAGGAAAACTGTTATTCTATTGACCTTTTAATTAATCTTTTTTTCTATCATCGATGTACCATTATCAATCCATATATTTCATTATTGAATTATCGTCCACCATGGCCAGCACCAGATGTGGGATCATGTTCTGGTGTTCTTCTCATCCAGAGCAGAGAAATCTGAGCAGCATTAAAAACGACCCCAACAGGTAGCTTCCCTCTGATGATACCTGCCTGGCAGCATTTACGCTTTACAGTAAAGATCCAAAACAGAAATCAGTTTGGTCTCTCTGACTTGAGCCTTCGTCATTATGATCATGATGATCAGGTAGAACTGCAGCAGAACCCCGTCTACTTTTAAGACTAATCTTAAAACTTTCCTTTGTGACAAAGCTTCTAGTCAGAGTGGCTCATGTTACCCTGAGCTACCTCTATAGTTATGCTGCTATAGGCTTAGGCTGCTGGAGGACATCAGGGTCTATTTCTCTCTCTCTGCTGAGTTCTCCTACTGCTCTCCAATCTGCATTGTTTGTTGTTATTTCAGCTTTTAACTTTTTGTTCTCTGTCATTTTTCTCTTGATAGAAGGTACACCTGGTCTGGCGTTCTGTTAGCTGTGACATCATCAGGGGAGGCAGAACATCCTCTATTACCATCTAACATAGAAAGTACTCCTGGGTCAATGTGAGCTTCTGAGCTTTCTGTGTCTCTGCTCTGTCTTCTCTAACATAGAAAGTACTCCTGGGTCAATGTGAGCTTCTGTGCTTTCTGTGTCTCTGCTCTGTCTTCTCTAACATAGAAAGTACTCCTGGGTCAATGTGAGCTTCTGGGCTTTCTGTGTCTCTGCTCTGTCTTCTCTACCATAGAAAGTACTCCTGGGTCAATGTGAGCTTCTGTGCTTTCTGTGTCTCTGCTCTGTCTTTTCTAACATAGAAAGTACTCCTGGGTCAATGTGAGCTTCTGTGCTTTCTGTGTCTCTGCTCTGTCTTCTCTAAGCCCCAGTGGGTGGAGGCAGATGAGCGTTCACACTGAGCCTGGTTCTGGTTCTGCTGGAGGTTCTCCTCCCTGCTAAAGGGGAGTTTTCCTCTCCACTGTCGCTTCATGCATGCTCAGTATGAGGGATTGCTGCAAAGCCATCAACAATGCAGACGACTGTCCACTGTGGTTCTGCTGGAGGTTCTCCTCCCTGTTAAAGGGGAGTTTTCCTCTCCACTGTCGCTTCATGCATGCTCAGTATGAGGGATTGCTGCAAAGCCATCAACAATGCAGACGACTGTCCACTGTGGCTCTACGCTCTTTCAGGAGGAGTGAATGCTGCTTGGAGAGACTTGATGCAACCTGCTGGGTTTCCTTAGAGAGGAAACTTTCTCACCAACCTGGAGGATCTGATGGAGTCTGACTTTGGAAAGAGTCTTGATGAGATTATGTGTGTTAATTTGTGCTATATAAATAAATTGTAATTGATGTTTTTCATCTTGCAGAAAGTGGGTAAGGTGACAGACTTGGAAAAAGAGCCAAACAGACGTTTCCATACTGGGTGAGGGACTCTCTGCATTTCTCCATGCTTCCCAAAGCCCTGAGGTCAACACCACGTCTGAGCCGCATTGTTAGGATTTCTAGGACCCCTCAGACTGCCGGCTCTGACCCGGTGGTGCTCAGCCTGGGTGTGAAAGCGCTCCACTGCAGGCCCAGCTGGTGCTCCGTCAGACTTTCTCACTGGAAACACAAGAGCCCCCAGCGGCTGGAAGAAAGAGGTGGGATCAGCCGGGACTCCCTGAACTCTGCCTGGGTTCTGGAAGCTGAAGGCTGCTTCCTTCTTGACCTGCCTGGCATGAGTGAGCAGAGGGATGGAGGGATGAGGGATGGAGGGATGAGGAGAGGAGCGTGTGCAGACGGGTCATCAATCATCCATTTAGTCACCTCCAAGTCTGATAGAAAACAGGAATCTGTTCATCTCTCCCATATCCAGCTCTCACAGCCTGAGCTGCTGGCATTACGTGCTTTAACCCTGAGCTGCGATGACGAGGAAGAGGAGGACGGCTGATGACGAGGAAGAGGAGGACGGCTGCTTTTGTCCGCTGTCCCACGGCTCCATTACTGAGGCTCATTGAGCCGTAGGCCACAAAGAGAAACGTGCACTAATGACGGAGCGCATGCTAGCAGAGATCAGGCTTTCTATGCAGCTTTTCTATCTGATGAAGCTTCTAGAACTAACGGTGAGAGCAGGTGGGGGTGTCGGGGGTCTGCTGGTGACCGGCAGTCAGGAGGAGAGCCGCTCTGAGATGACACCAGAGGCTGAGAGCTCAGCAGGAGGCTTTCTCCCATTCAGCTGCTTAATGGAGTCCAGAGCAGCCGCTGGCAGCCAAACGCCTGCAGACGTCTTTGTTTGAGCTCTGAGTGCAGCGGAGAGGACATGAAGACGCTGGACAGCCACACAGACAACCTGGAGCCTAAATGTCCCACATTAAAGCTCCTCTGGGCCGTTTGTGGGAAATGGATCAGTTAGGGTTCACCTGCAACATGGAGCTGGTCGGGTCAGAACCGGCGGGACCAACATGTCTGACATGGAAGGCTTCAGGAGAGCCGTCTGGATTACAGCTCTGCTTTCTGCAGAGGACTGAGGAGTGTCCAGCGCTCTGGGCCGGTTGCTGAGAGCTCCCAGAATGCAACAGCAGCGAGGGTTACGCGTTCTGAATCCAGACACAAATCCCCACGTTTAGATGTAGAATCTCTCTAAATGGAGCAAAAACTGAGCGAGTGAGGAGAATTTATTTAAAAATCCAGAAGGTAGACGTCACCTGAGCAAATATAGAAACCAGCGTTTGAGCTGAAATTCATGAAAATGCTAAATTAGTTTAAGGAGGAACTATTTGAAAATAGTAAAAGTTATGAAACAACTGAAGTAGTTCAAGATGGCAGAAGGGTTTGTGAATATTTTCAAGTATAAGTAAAATAGCAGAAACTTTGATTATTTATAAATAATATATATGTGGGATGTCAACAAATCTGCATATTTCAATAATTGTAAGATATATTGATACAAAAATATATAGCTGTAATGTTCTGGATGAGCGGAAGAGTTTAAAAGCTGAAAAGATGAAATGGCACAAAAATTATAGGAGGAGTGAAATGAAAGGAGGCTGGGGAGGATAAAAAAATCTTGTATTGAAGAATTGGCCATGCTGTGGTGGTTAAATGTCTCTGATGGCTCAGCGAGGAGGAACCTACGGCTGATGGTCCAGCAGCAGAACTGCAGCTTCCTGTCAGTGATCAGGGCTGGAAGCTCTCTGGCCTCGCATTAAATCCTCTGTTCAGGTGATTCTAGTCAGAAAGAGGATTTCCAGATGCAAACGAGGTTTATTTCAACCTAATGGGGCTTTAAAAGACCAGTCAGCGTTTTAATTAGGTTTAAACTAGCCACCAGCTGACTGCTTAAAGCAGCGCTACTAATAAACATAATGTAAGGAAATGAGCGGATCAGATTTACTGCTAAACCCTGAACCCCCCCCCCCCCCCCCCAGCCTGTAGTCCAGTTCAGCCGTTCCTGTTAGGAAGGAGAATGCTGACGTAATGAATGAACCTCTGGGTCTCCATCAGTGCTTCAAAGCTCAGCAGGTCTAAACGCTTCACTTCAGAAATTAACTGCAGTCCACTTTGATTCAGTATAATAATGAGAAAGCAACATAACAGGCGGATAAAGCAGAATTCCTCCTAAAGAGGAACAAACTCACCATCAGAGAACGTCTCCACCGACTCCTCAGGACACCGGCTTAAGGAGAGGCTCCCCTCTAAATCCCCTCAGTGCCCCCCCCCCCCATCCCCCCCGGTGTGATCAGGCTGTTTGGCAGGAATTAGGAGAATCCCCACGCCTCCAGGACTCCTGCTGTTGTGTGTCTGCGGTGTGAGAGCCGCTCTCACCTGTGATGACTGACACACAGAGCGATGATGGAGTCAGAGGCCGGCGCCCTGCACAGAACTTCAGTATTCTGGCCCAGACCTGGTGTCAGGTTCAGCTGCCCCCCCGCCCAGGGGACATGGCCCACCCTCTCCTGTTACCCCCTCCTCCCAGCCCTGCAGGACTCCTGACTTCACCCTCCTCTGCTTCACCGCCTGCCAGCACAAAGCAGTCTGGACCCACCGCCTGCAGGCCCAGCCTCCATGAAAGGCTTTTAATTTGATAACAGTGAGAGGAAGAGGAGAAGTGGAGCGCAGGGAGCTCTAAAAAGGAGGGGGGGGGTTATGTTATCATAGGACAGGCTTTCAGAAATCTTCAGATCAATAGGAGCTGCTTGCAGCGATGCAGCGATGCAGTGATGCTTGCCTCTGCAGCGCGGCTGCAGGAAGGCTGCAGGAAGGCTGCGCCTCGCTCACGCAGCGTTAACCACCATGGTTGTGTCCTGACGGTGCTCCATAGTCCTGAATGTTCTGGGCCAAGGTGGAGCGGAGCAGCGACCGGCTGAGGAGCTGCTGGCCTCCATTACTCACCACACTTAGAAAAGGCACCACTGCCCTTAATGAGACACCAGAGAAAGAGGAGCCAGCAGAGGAAAAGTGAACAAACTGGAGGATAATGAGCTGCAGCCTGAAGCAACAGGGAATCAGCCCAGGACAGCGAGAAGTTCAAGTTCCAGACATTCCAGAGACGTTCCCAACGAACGGACAGAGCCGTCTCCAAACGGCTGCTCCTCTGAGCACCGCTAACTTTGCCTATCTGGAAGCTTTACGGCTGCAGCCTCGGCTTATCGGCGCCGGACCAGGCCAGGATTCTACGGCAGGCTTCTCCTGAAAGCAGCATGGCCGTAATAAACTACGGTGCAGCCGTCCGCTGTGATAAAGCATGCAAACAGAGCGGGCTGCAGGAAATAGTGCTGGAGCAGCAGCAGCTAAATGTCAGCGGCATTATCCAGATCAGTGAGGAGAGAAGATCAATCAGTCATTGTGTGTTCCTACAGCAAATTAACCTTTAACCAAATACGTGACGCTGGTGCTTAAACACAGACTTTTCATATGTACACAACGCCTGTCGTTAGCGCTGCTCCAGTAAGCGCTAAAGAGAGTAAAGAGTTATCTGTGGGGGACCAGCGCACCCCCACAGGACTGGAAGCACCGCCGTCTGCCCGGTTACGTCTGCAGGATCTACTCACTGCTTCTAATGTGGTCACACTCAGGTCTTTATGTTATATATATATATATATATATATATATATATATATATATATATATATATATATATATATATATATATATATATATAAATAATTACACCCCAGTATTTGCTGCACAGCTGCTGAACAATTCAATCTTATTTCTATAGCACCAATTCATGAAACATGTCGTCACACAAGGCTTTTCTAGAGTCAGATTCAATCAGATTAAACAGAACAAGGTCCTGGACTTCCAGTTTACCGATTCCATGAATCCACCATTTTTATGTGTCGCTGTGGTTTTGTAGTCCAAGCTAAAAGATGCTGAAACTACGAGTCAATGAGTCAAAATGTCCTCTTGTTGGGTCTATTTACCCACAATTCATCACACCGCCCCCAACAGACTACAAAAATGGCCGAACAGGGTGGAGTGGAACGCTCTGCGACCTGGAGGGGGCGGAGTTTGAAGGGCCTCCTTTAGATTTAAAGAGACGGAACCAAAGCAAGTTGTTCTCAGACGCACCTCACAACAAGAGGAGCTGTGGGGCAACCATAACGAGGAATTCAGACCAAAGAGTTGCAGTTCCACTTTATATTGACCACATCTGGAGGATTTCAATGTGGAAATGTAGTTCCTATGCTCCACTGATCTGGAACAAACTTCTAGAAAACTGTAAATGTGCTGAAAGCCTGAGTTCCTTTTAATTCAAGATTAAAAACACATTTGTTTAGAATTGCCTTCAACTGTTCTAATTGAACTGTATTACTAAAATATAATTAGTTTACTATGTATTCCAACTGTTTTTACTTGTTTGCTTTTAACTTTTATTCTCCCATGTTCTATTTTGTTTCTGCATTTTATTCCTGCTTGCTTTTATTCTGTTTTATTTTCCTATATTTTAATCATCTAAACCACTTTGCATTGTCTCTGTACTGAAATGTGCTATAGAAATAAATTTGCCTTGCCTTGCAAAAGAAGGATTTAAAAGCAAAATATGCAGGGTTTCCGCTACATGTAATTGAGCGTGGCGCACTGCCCCACCAAAATAAAAGCCGCCACACCTTCAGAATCAGTTCAAAAATATGTCCAAACAATGTAAAACGTGTGATATAGCATAGCTACTGTATATTTACGCGCTTTTTCTAAATATAATCAGAGTTTAAATTATTCTAAACAGAATCAGAGACAACAGTCAGGTGTTGTCTACCTAGCAACGCTGCTGTTATATCTGGGGACTTTTCAGACCCGTCTAGCAACTCTAGTGACGTTTTAGTGTTTTTGGCGACTTTTTAGTTTTTTTGGCGACTTTTTAGTGTTTTTGGCGACTTTTTAGTGTTTTTGGCGACGTTTTAGTGTTTTTGGTGATGTAGCAGCTTGACGTGAAAGCAGCGATGTGTCTAGTGTTACGCTGGCCCTTTTCCCTCAGCGCTGTCTGACAGGCAGCTGCCTCGTCCTGAAGGCCCTGCTGCAGTCAGAGCAGAGAGGAGAGCCGCTCTGTTTCCACGCTGCAAACGTAGAACGCAGAGCTGCTGATGATTTACTGGATCACAAAGCTGGATAGAAACATAGTGAATATAGTTTTTTAATCTAGTCACACTAATAACAATGATTTAAATGGATTTAAAGGCAATGGAAGGCCTTAAGAAGCATGACATGTCCCCTTTAAGGAACCAAAGGTATTCAGGATGAAAGATCTCTCCAACGTTGAGGAGTCATAACCAACAGGAGGCTTCGTCTCAGCCTAGTCCCACAAAATAATCAGGCTTTTATTCCTTAAGATGCAAAAACAATAAACCAGCAGCTACACGTTAGCATGAATGCTAACATGCCAGGTCTGCCTCTTGACCCGCAGGACAGTAGTCGGCCTCACAGCCAATCATTAAGGAGCCCGTTAAGGTTGAGAAGCTAAAAAAGTCCAAAGTCTGCAGAACTCCAAGCAGAACCGTCTAATACTGCGTTGGACCGCCTGGCAGCAAAGGTCCCGTCTGACTAAATCTGTCCTTCCTGGTTTTAATCAAGTCTCAGAATGTTTAACTTCCCTAAACAAGCAGAACCAGCTGGGTGGGGGCCTGGGTCCATTAACTGAATCACAACAGGCTGGGTCAGAACCTGATAACGATCCTCATCCTGTCACAGAACAAACCCAAACACCATCAAAGCTGGCGCTCACGTTCCGACTCAAAGATCCAAACTGGTCCTCAGAGGAGCTTCATGCCAAAAGGTCCGCCTCCGACCCGGAGAGGCTGCCTCCACAGGAAAGCTGCACAGGCTCAACGTTCAGCGCCTCCATTCATGGAGCCACGGCTGAACCGGACCTCCTGGACCAGGCCGTACAAACCAGACCCAGACTGCTTCTGGGCCGGACCGACCCGGACCGATCCAGACCAGCAGGACTCTGATCCTCTTTGACCTCAACAACTGACAGCGATGCGTTCAATGACCTGCGGGTTTTATGAAGACTGAGCCTGAGGCCGTCTCATCCCGTCTGCAGCAGAACCACAGGGGGTAACCAGAACCAGGCGGGCAGAACCACAGTCAGTAACCAGAACCACAGTCAGTAACCAGAACCAGGCGGGCAGAACCACAGTCAGTAACCAGAACCACAGTGGGTAACCAGAACCAGGCGGGCAGAACCACAGGGGGTAACCAGAACCAGGTGGGCAGAGCTGACACCGGCTGAAGTCCCGCAGGCTGAGCAGCCACTGCCGTGCTTCTGCTGCTAGCCTCGGTTCCCTGAAAGCACTCCTGTATATTTCTAAGATAATAACCGAGCGTCCGTTTATTAGCGCCTTTAATAATTAGTTTTAACACAGTTTAAAGCTGAATCCAGATCATTTTTCACCTTTTAAAACAGCAACCGTGTAACTATAAGCAACTATTGATTTAATGCTAGTAGGGCTGGACGATGTAGAAAAAAAGCATATTGATAAAAAGGAAATCATTAATTGATATCGATAATTATCAACAAATTAACAACATTTATTTTAAGTGCAGCTCTGGCCATTTTATGCTGTTGCTTAGCAACCTGTTTTTAGATAAAGACACAAACACTGAATTCAAACTCGACCCTTTATTCAACCAACATTTTACCAAAACTGAAAGTTTTTAAAAAGTAAAAAAGAACGTGTGCTCTCTGACCCCTTTGAAGGGGGCGGAGCCTTCTGGGTCTGCGTTGTGATTGGCTGGGAGGATGTAATGATGAAATATTAACCTACATGCTAGAATGCATAAGGAAGGAAAAGTGTTATTCTATTGAACTTTTTATTAATCCATATTTCTATCATTGATACAGAATTATTGATCGATAAATATCGTTATTGAATTATCGTCCAGCCCTAAATGCTAGCGGTTATTAGCTTGACGGTCGCCGCGGTAACCGGTCATCGGGCTGAGCTCCTCCATCGAGCTGCACCACCCAACGCCCTGAGAAGGTGGTGCATTTCTGCCTCCACCCCCTAACATCCATTTAATGCTGGGTGACGTAGTTCTACCAGGAAGGAGACGGGTCAGAACGGCGGTCCAACCACGACGAGCTGATCACCACCAGAACCTTAATGACCCACACTAGAGAGGCTTCCCACCGCCGTGGGACAGACGAGCTGCTCAGAACCTCCTGGGCGACCCGGTAGAACCTCCTGGATGCCGATGCAGCGCGTCTGCAGGAGTCCACGGCCCGTTTGGACCAGAACCAGACGTTAAAGACGTGGAGGAAAGAACATTAGAGAACCTAAAAGGATCCAGTTGGTTCTGTGTAACCAAATCCTCCAAAGAAGAGAAGAGCTGCAGAGCAAAGAGTCCATTTAAAGGAGCGATCAATAAAGTCCTTAAGTGGCCGTGAAGGGGGGGGGGGTTCTAGATCCTCTGTCACGGGTCAGAGCTGGTTAACCTTCAGAGAGAGGCAGACTTTACCGGCTCCTTTACCGGGTCATTTACCGGCTCCTTTACCGGGTCCGGTCCGTTTACCTTCCAGGGTTCTCCACATAAAGACGATGTAGGAAGAACTGAGCCTGGCCTACGGTACCGGATAACGGACCCGGTACCAACGCTGGCCCTGCAGATCACACGGTACCGGATAACGGACCCGGTACCAACGCTGGCCCTGCAGATCACACGGTACCGGATAACGGACCCGGTACCAACGCTGGCCCTGCAGATCACACGGTACCGGATAACGGACCCGGTACCAACGCTGGCCCTGCAGAGGGACCTCAGCAGAACCAGAACCACCTCAGCACACAGCAAGCCTTCAACAGACAAACAGAGACGGGCCTTAAAATCCAACATGGCTGCCGCGTTGGTCAGGAAATCACCCTGTAGTTTAAAACGGATTTATTTATAAAGCACTTAAATAACAAATAAATTAAAATAAAGCGCTTTACAGGAACAAAGGTCACACAACTGAAAACACTAAAAGAAAAATAGACAAATAAACTCAGACAAGTTAAAATAGACAAATAGTTGAAAACAGCAAAAATGGTAAGAGTTGAAATAATAAAAAATAATTAAAAAGTTCATGTTTCCAACCATCTCCATCAAATCTGCGCCTGATCTGATAAATAAGTCGTCTTAATTTTCACTTCAGGGTTCATCAGTGATGTTCAGTTAGAACTTAAAGGTATGAAAACAGTTTCTGACCTTAAATCAGACACTTTATGCATTTTATGAATGATTAAGATAAAAATATTCAGGCTAAACTGCATTTATATGCTGACGATACACTTCATGCAGCCGCTCTCTGCAACAAAAGCTCTAACAGGTAAAACTGGTTTTAAATGAACAGAACATTAAATGTGTGACTTTATTGTTATGTAACGTCATTTTTATGGCTGCCAGCCTGGCCAGGTCTTAAAGGTACATAAATAATTCAATATAATGCAGCGTATTCTCTGCTAATTGTCATGATTAAACAGTAAACAGGGATTGTTAATAGGAAATATTTATTCTAACCACTTTAAAAAGACTGAAGACTGATTAAACATTATTAAATATTTTACAGGAACATCTAAAAAGAAATCTGGATATTACGCAACCTTTTACATTTCTGGATAACAACTTCCTTGTTGTGAACCAGAGCTTAAATGCGGCGTTTTAAAACCTCCTAATTTATAACCTATAATATTCAAAGCTAATTTTAGATTTGTCTGCTCTCTGTCTGTAGAAGCGATGAATGGGCGCATTTAAAACATAATGATTGTGTTCTTTAGGCTAAATTCAGCTGAACTTTCATAATGCAGATTTAAGGGAAATTTCATCGCCAGTAAAAACCAGAGAAACATTTTAATGTCAGAATGTGTCAGGAATGCGTCTGGAAATTTATTTTACATGCAGAGAAAAGTTGCATCAGCAGGACATGGTGACGCGAGGGTAAAAGGATTATTACAGGTAATTAACTGGCATTTATGCTAATCACCACACAGATCGTCTATTGGACAATACAGGGATGAGCGACACGGACCAAACTTTTAGAATAAAAATCACTGTTAGTCCTTTTTGCTCCTCAGGTTTTCTGCTCCTGTTGGCTGCGATTAAAAGTTGCTTCATACGGACTGCAGACGGTCCCAGTGGTACCGGTACCAGAACCAGAACCAGAACCGCACCTGTGTGCAGCATCTGGGGATCTCACCAAACGTAGAAGTTGTTGAGGAATAAACCGCGTCTCCGTAAATCTGCCCCAGCTCTGGGTCAGCGGCACCTTCAGCCCTGAGCCGCTGGTAACTTTCCATGGGGGGGCCTCCCCCAGCGGACACGACCCGGGCTCCCTGGTTCTGGTTCTGGTTCTGGTTCTGGTTCGGCTCCTTTCTGCCATCATGGCTCTGAGCGGAGCGTCGGTGAGCCCGGAGCCCGGAGCGCGGAGCCCGGAGCGCGGAGCCGCGGGGCGGACAGCCGGGCTGCCCGCGCACCTTCTGGCTCCGGCTCCACCGCCGCCGCACGCCGGTACCGTGGCTCTGAGCCGAACCACCGAACCACCGGACCGGGCTTACAGGAGAGGACGGACGCATTTGGCTCTAGTGATGAATCTGCGGTTTTAAGGCGGTGGACGGTGGAAAAAAAGAGTTTGGCCACTTACGGTTAAGTTAGAAAGTACCGAGGAAGCAGAAGCCCGGTTCCCGGGGAGAACGGTACCTTCTCGGATGAACGCAGAACTTTCCTGGGCCAGATTCGCCTCGCATTCAGCGGAGCTCCGGGAAATCCACGCCGCGCCGCGCTCGCTCCAGACGGTCCGCTGTGGCTCAACTTCCACGGAGCCAAACCAGCTGAGAGGCGGCTGTCAAGCTGGCGCTGCCCCGGAACAGCTTCCGGTCCGGCCTTTCACAATAAAAGCTGCCCTGTGGAGCAGCGCCTTGTTTCTCAGTCACCCAGCGCGCAATGAAGCAGACGCGTCCATGACGCTAAATGCTTCTTAAAAAACTACATTTCCCTACTAACCTAGAGGCAGAACCCTGAACGTTCCAAGCTCCTGCAGCTGCCCGCCAAGCTCTTATTTTTTAAGTCATAAAATGGGCTGCTACCGGAAGTGGTAACAATAAACTGATAGAAAGAAACACAATAACGATTAACTTGTTTACTGATGCTTTAAAATAATCCAGACTAATCAGTTAGTTGCTATTTTAAGATCACACAGTTTGTTTTTCTTGGACCTAATATGTCATAATAAAACTGGTTTTATGTGTTATGGATCTGAAAATCAAAATGAAGACTTTTAATCACATTTGTTAAACATTTCATAACAACTAAATAAGATTTAGCTCCTGTCTTTAGAACTGAGCCATTTGGGCCACCAGGTTCTGCTGCTTGTAGGAACCACAGCAAACATGTGGAAGCAGCTCTGCTCACAAATGAGAGCAGAGCTGAACTTTCTGGCCTACAAGTGCTGCTTATACCTTAAACCTTCTATCCCCAAAAGAAAACACAGTGGTGGCAGCATCATGCTGTGGGACAGGCCAGTTGGTGGGAAGAAGGATGGAGATAAGTCCAGGACAATCCTGGAAGGGCCTAGTCAAAGTCCAGACCTAAATCCAACAAGTAGCCTGTGGTAAAACCTGAAAACTGGTGTTTCCAGATGCTCTGCATCCAATCTGAGGTGGAGATGTTTTACATCTTTATTTTTAGTCTGGTTCTGGTTCTGGTATTTCTGAGATTCCACTCTGAGAAAAGCGAAGTTACAAAACAGTTTCCTTCCTCTGATGGGAGGACCAACTCTTTGATTTTATAAAGCGAGAACATCTGAGGAACGGAAAGGTCCAGAAATAAAGTAAACCTCAGGAGAGATTATTATTTATGGTGGTGGTTCTAGCAAAGCTGTCAGTTAAGAAACAAGATGGTGAGCGCACTAAAGAGTCCTGATCAGTTTTATGGATGGCCTGGCCGCGGGCCAACATGACACCCTGAAAATCTTTTTCTATTTTAGGCTCCTGTGGCTCTTCTTCCATTAATATTATATTCAGTAAATTAGGAAATGCATTTCCAGGAGGCTTGCTTGTCAGATTAAAAATACCTTTAAGCCAGTATTAAACATTCTCCAGGGTGCCATGCATACAGGAGCTGCCACTGCTCCCAATCACATCAGTTCTACTTATAGTGATAATTTACAATCGACTTCATTTTAAGTCACTTTACATAATAATCTGATCCAAACCACATCCAGAACGATAAAATCGGCCTAATCCAGTCCTACCACAGCTGATTCAGTGTTTTAGAATAAAGCGGCCGGTTCAGTTTATGACAACCGTGAACCAGCCAGCTGCACCAAGATGTTAGCTATGATAAAGCACATGGTGACATTAGAAAGAAACAACTCCCTCTAACAGGAAGGAACCTGCAGCAGAACCAGGCTCAGTGAGAGCAGCAGGGACTTCATTAGAACCGGTCCTAACAGGAACCAGACTGATTTCCATATTTCCACATCCATCATCGTTTAAACCAACGCTGGACGCTGCTCATCTGTTAGAACATCGCTGAGGTTTATCTGCATGTTTTCTCCAGAGAAATCATTAAGCTCATATTTATTTATTCCAGCTGAGACAAAGTATTAAATGACTCACGCTGGGGTTCCTGTAGGTTTGTGTTGGGACAGAAAAAGTTTCAGCCCCCCACATGAGACAATTAGAGAACACAGAAGTGAGCTCATTGTCTTTATTAATAAAGCATTTACATGCAAACATAGATTACAAGTAGAGTAAAAATGTTTAAGGACCTGTGAAGAAGTGGAGGAACAGGAGAGATGGTGCTAGGAGTCCATGCGTTTCCTGCAGATAGCTGAGCTGTGTCACCTTTAGCTGCTCATCTTTTTCCAGGAACAGCGCCACCTACTGTTACATCAGAATGTCTGAATAAGAGCATCTGTTTCTCTGCAATAAAAATGAAAAAGACCCACAAGCAGCTCATCCCAATTTGTCTTTATTACAATTGGAACCAATTTAACTCAACATGAAGCCAATTATGCATGAGATTACGTTACATCTGGCTGACCACGTCATCATTTATGAACCGATAAATATGACTACAGGACGCCATATATTAAAAAGAAATTTCCCTTCACAACAGGAGATATTCTTCACAATCAGCATCCTAATTAAATCTGTTCACCTGCGGTGAGAATGCACCAAACCTTCATCTAGTGGAGCGGGCCTTCGTCTCTGGGCTGGTCCTGTGTCAGCGTGGCAGACGCCACAGATCACAGCTGAGAGGGAAACAGGAACTTCTCACCACCAAAGATAACGGAGCCAGGATCTTCAATCATCTGTTCTCCTGAATGTTTTTATCCAGGAAACTCACAGAACCTGCACCAGACAGCAACTGGAACCAGACTCCATTAATCTCCACAGCATAAAGGAACCGTCTGGCTTTTTCTGCTGGATGGACCTCTTAGCAAAGCAGGCGAAGAAAGTGGTGAAATGTTCAGAGGTGGAAGACACAGGCAGGGCCACCGTGGCGTGATGGGCTGAGTAGTCGCCTCGCAATCAGAAGCTTTGATTCCTGCTTCTCCTCATCACATGCCGATGTGCCTCTGGGCAAGGCACTTTACCCCAAGACCGGGACAGCAGCGCCAGCTTCCATGACCATAGCCCAAAAACCCACAACTCAACGTTCACCTTAGACAAAAGCTGTGAAGGAGACTCCTGCAGCTCGAATTTAATGGATTTACATGAGAAACGTTGAGTGGAAGGAGACGTGGCAAACAGGAACCCAGTGGAGGGATTTAAAAGCTCTGGGGGAGTCGGGTCACTGATGACTGACTGCTTGGGACAACAGCTAATCAAATCACTGAAATTCTAGCAGCATTCAGGTGGATTTTATACATTCTGCTCCCCTTCTGACCAGCATTCTTACTCTAAAGTGCTCAGCTCCATGTCAGCACACTGCTACCTACAATCATTCTGGATCAGCCAACATTATGACCACTGGGCCATGCAGCGGTCGGGAAAGTCTCTTTTTTCCCCTAAACACTCAGTCAGTCTGATACTTGACTGATTACCTGTAATTAAACTTTAATTACAGGTAAACAGTCTGCTAAACCTCTCAGAGTCCATCTGCAGTTAGCGTAGCCAGAACATGTGGTTTGAACATGAAGTCATTTCAAGCTGATGCTGGAGAGAAAGGCTCATCTTTATTGAAAAAATGCTCTTTGACACATGATTTCAACATATTCCTGCTTAAAAATGTCTTCTTCATTAAAAAAACAAATATCTTCTAGCTGAGAGAGATTTTCAGATTGATTCCAGATAATATGTAATCATCCATATATGGAAGTGCTTCCTGTTTTAGAAATTATGACAGAGGCCTTTTTATGACTTAAAACCTCTGGAACAATCAACTGTTATGTTTCCTACATTCAACATTTCTAGTTTTTCTGGGTGAATAAATTATGTCAACTTTAATATTAAAAAGAATGTATTTATTTTCCACCGTTTTATCCCAGGGATTTCAATAAGCTCAGTTTGAGCGGGTTTAAAAGGCTGAAACTAGCTAGCAGGGGCGTGTCTGAATAGTTGTGTTGAGGATTTCTCTCCTTTTCTACAAACTCTCTGCATTTAAAAGTCTCTGATGCAGTTATGGAAACTATTAGTGATGAAAACATCTGAAGTATTCCAGTTAGACGGAGACGCGCGGTCCGTCCACGCATCAGTGCTTTGAAGTGAGGGTTAGGGTTGATGAGACGCGGAAGATCTGTGGCAACATGTTGCTCAACTGGTAGAACATCTCCTCTGAAATAGTCTGGAAATAAAAGAGAGAACGACAGGCAGGATTAGTGAAGCTGAGCGGCGGCAGGGATTGATGACGTAAAGAGAAAAAGGCTCGACTGATTTCTGCCGTGAGGAATGTAAAGGTGGAGCAGACGCGGGTCAGCGGCGCTTTAACGGGTTAGCGTGTCACACTTAGTGCTGCTACTTACAGCACACAGATCTAGATAGGCTTCACCTCTGAGCTGCAGACAACAAAGCCGGTTCAGCGGCTGCTTTCCTGAACCATGAGCGTGAAGCTGACAGACACACATCTCCTCATCCACAGGCTCTCCTACAAGCCAAGGAGGCCGGAGGATCGACCTGCATAACCAAACCAACCAAGCCCTACATGCAGATCTGGCTTTGAATCCCTCTGAAATGTTTGCACTTTTTCCTCAGTGAAAGCATGAAGGGCCTGATTAGCTGAAGAGATGAGCTTTAATCCCAGCTCTGATCACACGTTCTCTTTATCACATGGCAGCAAACACAAAGCAGCGCTGCACGTCTCTGATTTAAGGCGAGCTGTTCAAACACTCCTCCTCCTCCAGGTGTGGCTTTTGTCTCGCTCTGTGTGTTCGTGGCTTTGGGCCTTTTTTTAAATCCCATCAAGCCTCGCTGGAAGGCAACCAGAGAACAACGGTGCGTGCTGTGCTGCTTTAACTTGTAGAACATAAGTACAGCTAAAGCAATCTGAATGTTAAATGGAGGTCATGCGTGTACATAAGGAGCCGCTCTGACCGTGGCTGCATGGATATGCAGGCAGAGCGCCTCCCAGAGCTGCTCAGAGGTCACCTAAAAATAAACCAGAGCTCCTTGTGTTTCACAGCGCCGCTCTGGAGAAACCAGGAAGCTGTGCAGAACAGCCTGAGCCACGGGACTATTAATATCCGTCTATAGTTCTAAACGTAGAACCACAGGGTTTTGTTCTTGGCCTCCTCCTTTTAGCCTCTCTCTGCTGCCGCTCGCAGCGATTATAACTCGTCTTTCCACCGTAACGCAGAAGATCTTCAGACCAACCCGCCAGCAACACAGAACCAGAACCTGGACTCACCTTTGGCACCAGAAACTGGACCGTGCGCGAGATCCCTCCGTCCCACGAGGCCATTTCCATCATAAAACCTGCAAATAAAGCACAATAAAGGTCACAGTTGCATTAAAACCCAGGGTCTGGTGCCCAGAACCAGAACTGTTCAGGGTCAGCACAACATGGAACAGTGGAGAACCGGCCCAGCAGAGGCCGACCCATCCAGGAGGTCCCAGCAGAGCCCAGAGCGACATCTGCAGCTCTGCAGGCCTCAGAGATCACGGTAAACTGGCATCTTTGGTGGAAATGTTCTGATTAGAAAACCCATTTCTAAGGATTATGGACCTCAAGAAGATATTCTGTGGACAGGAGACAAAACTGGAGCTTTTGTTGGAAGCGTTCTGTTACATGTGGTGTAGAACTCAGAACATTTCAGAACGTCACAGCTACAATCAGGCATGGTGGTGGTGGAGTGATGAACATCCTGAAGGACAACGCTTCATCTCAGGAACACTCAGGGTTCTGCAGAAGGACAATGATCCACCTCTGAAAGGCTCCAATGAGTCTGAATTTATCAGTTCTGCAGAACCGAGCGGGTCCCAGCTGCTCCACAGCGAGGTTAAAGACTCGGTACCAGTTATCAGAAACACTGGATGGGGGAAGAACCTTTTATCTGGTGACCTAAAAACATTTAGAGGAGGAAAAGTCCTGGATAAACCAGCGAGAACGTGGGTTCTGTTTTTAATCTGTGTTTAATCAGTTAAAGGACTGAATCATCCTGCAGGGTGAGTCCAGATCTGCGGGTCCAGAAGAAACGTCCTGATCTTGTTCCTGGAGACGTCTCTGTCCTGTGAGGAACATCCGTCCATCTAATCCGAAACGCCGTTTAATGATAACGAGTGTGTGAGAGCAGCTAGACGCTTTGGACGCTTCCAGGAGCTCAGATCTGAGAGGTTAAAGGTCAGATGTGGGGGTAAAATGTCTAAAGTCCAGAAAGGTGCAGGCAGAGGAGAGAATGTGATGTTTAAAGGCTGAATTCTAACAAGCAGCAGAAGACGGCGTTACCTTTGACACATTTGAAGACCAGCTCTGCTCTCTTCAGACACCAGGGGATGGTCATCTCCTGCACACAGCAGACCAGAGCGCTCCGTCAGCAGAACCTTTACTCATCAAGCTGTCTTTATGCAGCAGAACTGGACAGACGGACAACATGACGCAGCAGCAGACGTTCCTCAACCACACGTCTAAACATCCGCTTTTAGCTCCGGGTGGAACGCCGCCTGCTGCAGGAAACTGGAGGCAGCCGAGGAGGAGGAGGAGCGGCTTTCCAGGCGGACGGAGGACGGGTCACACGAGGACACTGGAGGGCACCGCCACGGAGAACACGGAGAACACGGAGAACACGGAGAACGTCTGGCCGGGCAGCAGGTTTCAGGCTTCTATGTTTTATGACCTTTTATTCTGTTATTTTATTCTTTTGTTCCTGCCAGCTGTAAAGGACGAGGTTCAGGATTTCACCTCCTGCGATAAAATGCAGCATTTAACAGGAAAAGAAGGAAAATAAATGATGCTTAAAACATTTAAAAACTTAATTACAACAGAGCAACTGCCTTTGAGCTGAAACTAGAACTTCTTCTTCCAAACAATGTTTTCCAGGGAGAACCGAGCCGCCCGCTTCACTGACTGGCCTGAATTATAACGAAGCATCTCAATTATTTAAATCTTCTCCATTTCAGTAAATTCTGCTGGTTCTGGCTTCCAGCCTAAATCAAATGGAAACCCAACATTCGGTTTTTCAGTAAATTAAATTGCATGAGTGCAATAAAACGGATTTTAACCCAGAAATGTGGAATTACAGAACAGCGGCTCCAGGTTCTGTCCAGAATCTGGACCTGGTCTGGGCTCCTTTTGCATGAATCCTGCAACAATGCATGGATTCTTCCTGCAGACTCTGGGACTGGACTTCCAGAAGAAAAGGAGAAGTTTAACTTTTCACTGTTCTTAGTCTAGAACAAACTCTTCTGAATTTATCCCTGGTTCAGGAGTGGCTGGGCACAAGGACTGCCGCCGTTCTGACCCGTGTTCTGGACGCCTGTGGTGGATCCACACCGGTTCTGACCCGTGTTCTGGACGCCTGTGGTGGATCCACACCGGTTCTGACCCGTGTTCTGGACGCCTGTGGTGGATCCACACCGGTTCTGACCAGTGTTCTGGCCCGTGTTCTGGACGCCTGTGGTGGATCCACACCGGTTCTGGCCCGTGTTCTGGACGTGGGAATCTCTGGCCAACTCCTTGTTGCCTTTGCTTCAAAATCAGCTAAAGGCTGCAGTGATTCCTGCTGCTTTTGCACTTTTTCCTTCCACTCAACTTTCCCCTGACATTGCTGGACATTTATGTATTTAAAATCCTTTTTCTTGAATTGATCTATATGAATTTCACTTTGTGAATCAAATTACTGAACCAACTTTTCTGTGACTTTCTAGTTAATTGAAAAATTCAGTGTACTTTGCATAAAGAACATTAAATAGCTTAAAGAAATGATTTTTCATGAATTAAAGTGCTGGATGGTGACCGGTTCACCTTTGATCCCAGCATGCATTGCACCATGTTCTCCATGTTCCTCTGATCTAGAGTCATCGTTACCAGGAAGTTCTGGTGGGTCAACGATGGTCCCGTTTAGGCCCAAATCAAGGAGGAAGTGACTCGGCTGTGGGACAGAGCGCAGCAGGTACCAGCTGACTGGTTCTGGTCAAAGAACAGAACCTCTGCTGCTTGGTAAACAGCAGAGGTTCTGGTGAACAGAACCAGAACCTCTGCTGTTTACCAAGCAGCAAGGACAGAAACCAAGGGCACTTCTTCCAACCTGAAACATGAGCTCCTGGACAACAAGCGCCTCTAGAAATAGTTTTATTATTCAACCCCAGAACCATTCCTCCGGGTTCTGCTTCCCTCACGTTCAAAGACCAAAACCCTGTAAAACCCAGAGTGGCAGCCACAGCCCTGTGGTCTGCACTTCCGGCGCCGCTAAAACACAAGAATGAGCTAAAACAAACAAGTCAAAGTCCTAAAGGAGGAAACGCCTTGAAGGAGCCGCCAGCAATAATGCGGTACATTGGAGGTCAGCTGGACAACAAAGAGCGCCGCCTGTGTGGTGAAGCCCGGACCGACTGAAACAGAACCAGAACCAGAACCAGCCCAGCTGGACGAGCTGCAGGTCAAATCAGGGAAATAAATACATTTATTCTCATCATGTCCGACTGACGAGGCCATGTTGGCACAGCAGCATGTTTATGCCAGAGACTCATTGGTGCTGGGGGGGGGGCTGGTTTAAAACCCGGTTCAGGAGCAGAACCAGTACCAGTCGGGTACCAAAGAGACTGAATGCAGAGCCGTTTCTGTAGCTGTGACTGCAGGAACCAGACTGAAATACCAGAGGATGCACAACCTGTTATACCACAGAAATATCCTTCATGGTCTTACAGGTAATTCAGGTAATAAAGGCTCTTAAATAACTGCATAAATTAAAAATTATATCATGTCCTGCCGCTTAGCACAGTTTCAGCTCAGCTAACATTTCCTCTTTAAAAAGGACGTTTTTGAGGCTTTGAGGGTTCATTTCCTCATCTTCAGGACTTTACGTCCCATTAGCTACTTTTAGCATCTGGGACAATTTTCTTTCATTTCTAGAACTTTCTGTCAGCATTTCAACACGTTTCTCTTTGTCATGAAACTACAGGTTAAAAACAGCATCTGTGAGGCTTTTAGGCGCTTCCTCAGCATTTTAACTCAGCTATACAATCTTCTGCTGCTTCCTGAGGAACATCTTCTGCATGCAGGAAGGTCTCAGCACGGTTCCTGCTCGCTGTTGGACTGAAGGTTGTGGATCGAGCTCTGAAATGCTGTCAGGGTGAGGCTGTGAACTGCTGAGGATTAAAGAGTCTCAGAAACACTAAACACGTCAGCGTAGCGCCCAGTTTGACCTGTAGGCAGGTTTATCTCATCATTTCTCACTGAAGCTTCAGGGTGGTTCTCATTAGTCACTGGTAGAAAGCATCTGACAGGTCTGGATGGACATCTGCCTATTTTTAGCAGGAATGATAAGAGCAAAACTCAAAGCCTTGGTAGAAGTCCAAGAGGAGACTAGCTAGAGAGGGTATAATTAATTAAAATGGCTTGTACTTTTATAGCGCTTTTAACTCAACAACCTCCAAAGCGCTTTAGTCATTCAGCCATTCACACCCTGACGGTGGTGAGCTATGTTAGTAGCTACAGCTGCCCTGGAGACAGACTGACGCTTGGAAACAGTGTTAATGCACAATATTCCAATAGTTACTTCTATTTTTGTGTCCATTAGTCTGCTATGGGTTTAAAGTGTAACCACAGTCTGAGATTAACCCTCGCCAGACGCAAGTAAATCTCAGCGAGCTAGCTGCTGCATGGCGGGTAAATGTTTGTACAAAGTAAGTCGTGTTTTTCAGTCATTTAGGCGGATGCTCCTTTATGTTCTTCTGCTGCTCGTATGACAACAAACGGGAACGTACGCAAACCCACACATGTGACACGAGAACGACAGCCGTTAGCTAACAGCTAACCTTTAGCTCAGGCTGGTTACGTAGCGAGATCATGTGCAGATAATTAGCAGAATTAATATTTTGGCCGGTAAAAAATCTGCTTCTTATATCTGCTTCTTAACAGGCAGTCAGACTAACTGATGCTACAGCAGGTTACTGTCCTGCTAAAGGCAAATATTTGACACTGACCAGATAAACATGAGCAGCACTGTTGTCAAACTGCCACGAGTTTCCATTTATAGTCCTGCTAGGTGTGTAATTATGTTTGTTGTTAGTGTATCTTTTTTAATTAATTAAGAAGCGGTCCCTGGTGTCGCTGCTTGTTGCAGAGACACCAGGGACGATATCAGCCTCCCAGTCAGGATCCACTTCCTGAAGCACCACAAACCGTTTACCTTCGGCACGCAGAACGTAGCGTGAGCCACGCTGTGACGCTCTGCCTCCAGAAACAAACTATGTTTGACATGTTAACACTCCCAACCAAACAACAACCTGTTCTACTTGTTCTTCAAACAGGTAAATATCACTATGCTCAAATGTTCCCATTCAGACGTTCCTTTAACCATGAGTCACTTGGCATGAAAGCAGCTGAGAAATTAGCTTTGCTCTGATATTCGATGGTTTCTCTTCCTCATCAGGAAGGAGAACACTTTACTGAGGAAATGAGACTCAAACATTAATCTTCTGCATGTTAAGAAAAAAAATCTACAGACAAATAAGAAAAAGTAAGAAATTACAAAAACGTAATTTCTGGCCTGGTCACTTAGTGACAAGATGGAAGCACAGCTTATTTTAAAGGATCTATAATCTAAAACAGAGGTCATTTATCAATGTATAGCTTGCCTGGCATATATTTATTATAAAATTACTATTCTGCTTAATACTTGGATTCATAAAATGTTTAAAACATCTCCAACGTCGGTGAAAGTGAGGAAGCTTAAAAGGCAGCAAAGTACATATAGTCGATCTAAACAGAAGAAATGAAGACAATAAAATGATAGTGTGCTGTAATAAAAGCTAATTTTAGAAGGGCTGACCATCTGAACCAGCGGTTAAATGAGCAAATAACAGATGTCTGACTTCCCACAGGGGGAAGTTTGGGCGTGACAGAGACGAACACTAGATCCGTGATGAAAAAGAAGCTAAAGTTCTGAAGCAACGCAGAAAGAACTCCTGAGAAAAGCTGGAATAGAAAAGCACTGAGTGATCACTGATAATACGCAGCAGCTTCACTGTTAGATGAGATGAGACCGCGTAATGAGCAGGAAATAAATATACTATAGATAAAAAGCCTGAGTTTAGAAAAGGCTCCTATGACAGGTTCAGGTACAACAGCTGTGAACTCGTTTATTCTGGCCGCTGTTTACAACCGTCCACTAAACTGCAGTTCAGACGCTGAAAACCAGCCGGCCGACACAAAAAGCTTTTAACAGCACAAACGTCTGCAATGAACGGCCAAAATACAGGCAGCGGGTAAAATGGATCAGTGTTACGCCGCTGTAAGCGACGCATGTCCAGCTGTTCTGACTCTGATCACTTCCTTTCAGACAGGAAGTGGACAGCAGTAAGATGTAAGGCAGCGTCCAGACCAAACGGCGTCAGGCCAAGCGGCTCTGGTTAGGAGGAGCTACGCTGTTCTCCTCGGCCCAACTAGAGAGCGGCTGGGCTCCTTCTACCGAATAATAAAACCTGGGCTGTGTCTGGATTCACACATAATTCTCAGCCGCTCAGTTTCACCACCTGCAGCAGGAGCTGGCAGCTGACGAGGGACGCTTTCAGCGCCATTTATGCTCCCCTGGCCCCATCCTCCCCCATCATACAGCTGAGTCTCTCTGATTGGTTGACGTCCAGCTGCAAAGGTTCAGACTTTCCAACTCTAGTGTCGGTCCCTCTAGAGGCGCTTAAAGCGCATCAAGCCCAATTTTTAGCACGAAACGAGCAGAAAGCTTCAAAACGTGCAGCAAGATGCAGCAGGACTCTGAAAGCCCCGAGGCGCGTCCACCACAGACCACCTGATGCTTAAAAGGCGTTTGCTCTGAACGCACCATCAGGATTTCCTGACTCCTGAACGCACCATCGGCATTTTCTGACTCTTGAACGAAGCATCAGGATTTTCTGACTCTTGAACGCACCATCGGCATTCCTGACTCTTGAACGCACCATCGGCATTTTCTGACTCTTGAACGCACCATCGGCATTTTCTGACTCTTGAACGCACCATCGGCATTTTCTGACTCTTGAACGCACCATCGGCATTTTCTGACTCTTGAACGCACCATCGGCATTTTCTGACTCTTGAACGCACCATCGGCATTTTCTGACTCTTGAACGCACCATCGGCATTTTCTGACTCTTGAACGCACCATCGGCATTTTCTGACTCTTGAACGCAGCATCGGCATTTTCTGACTCTTGAACGCAGCATCGGCATTTTCTGACTCTTGAACGCAGCATCGGCATTTTCTGACTCTTGAACGCACCATCGGCATTTTCTGACTCTTGAACGCACCATCGGCATTTTCTGACTCTTGAACGCACCATCGGCATTTTCTGACTCTTGAACGCACCATCGGCATTTTCTGACTCTTGAACGCAGCATCGGCATTTTCTGACTCTTGAACGCACCATCGGCATTTTCTGACTCTTGAACGCACCATCGGCATTTTCTGACTCTTGAACGCACCATCGGCATTTTCTGACTCTTGAACGCACCATCGGCATTTTCTGACTCTTGAACGCACCATCGGCATTTTCTGACTCTTGAACGCACCATCGGCATTTTCTGACTCTTGAACGCACCATCGGCATTTTCTGACTCTTGAACGCACCATCGGCATTTTCTGACTCTTGAACGCACCATCGGCATTTTCTGACTCTTGAACGCACCATCGGCATTTTCTGACTCTTGAACGCACCATCGGCATTTTCTGACTCTTGAACGCACCATCGGCATTTTCTGACTCTTGAACGCAGCATCGGCATTTTCTGACTCTTGAACGCACCATCTGCATTTTCTGACTCTTGAACGCACCATCGGCATTTTCTGACTCTTGAACGCACCATCGGCATTTTCTGACTCTTGAACGCAGCATCGGCATTTTCTGACTCTTGAACGCAGCATCGGCATTTTCTGACTCTTGAACGCACCATCGGCATTTTCTGACTCTTGAACGCACCATCGGCATTTTCTGACTCTTGAACGCAGCATCAGCATTTTCTGACTCTTGAACGCAGCATCGGCATTTTCTGACTCTTGAACGCACCATCGGCATTCCTGACTCTTGAACGCACCATCAGCATTTTCTTACTCTTGAACGCACCATCGGCATTTTCTGACTCTTGAAAGCACCGTCGGCATTCCTGACTCTTGAACGCACCATCAGCATTCCTGACTCTTGAACGCACCATCAGCATTCCTGACTCTTGAACGTACCATCAGGATTTTCTGACTCTTGAACGTACCATCAGGATTTTCTGACTCTTGAACGCAGCATCAGGATTTTCTGACTCTTGAATGCACCGTCGGCATTCCTGACTCTTGAACGTACCATCAGGATTTTCTGACTCTTGAACGTACCATCAGGATTTTCTGACTCTTGAACGTACCATCAGGATTTTCTGACTCTTGAACGCAGCATCAGGATTTTCTGACTCTTGAATGCACCGTCGGCATTCCTGACTCTTGAACGCACCATCAGCATTCCTGACTCTTGAACGCACCATCAGCATTCCTGACTCTTGAACGCAGCATCAGCATTTTCTGACTCTTGAACGCAGCATCAGCATTCCTGACTCTTGAACGCACCATCAGCATTTCTGACCCTTGAACGCAGCATCAGGATTTCCTGACTCTTGAACGCAGCATCAGGATTTTCTGACTCTTGAACGCAGCATCAGGATTTCCTGACTCTTGAACGCAGCATCAGGATTTCCTGACTCTTGAACGCAGCATCAGGATTTCCTGACTCTTGAACGCAGCATCAGGATTTCCTGCTGACTCGAACGCAGCATCAGGATTTCCTGACTCTTGAACGCAGCATCAGGATTTCCTGCTGACTCTTGAACGCAGCATCAGCATTCCTGACTCTTGAACGCAGCATCAGGATTTCCTGACTCTTGAACGCAGCATCAGGATTTCCTGACTCTTGAACGCAGCATCAGGATTTCCTGACTCTTGAACGCAGCATCAGGATTTCCTGACTCTTGAACGCAGCATCAGCATTCCTGACTCTTGAACGCAGCATCAGGATTTCCTGACTCTTGAACGCAGCATCAGGATTTCCTGACTCTTGAACGCAGCATCAGCATTCCTGACTCTTGAACGCACCATCGGCATTTTCTGACTCTTGAACGCAGCATCAGCATTTTCTGACTCTTGAACGCAGCATCAGCATTTTCTGACTCTTGAACGCACCATCGGCATTCCTGACTCTTGAACGCACCATCAGCATTTTCTGACTCTTGAACGCACCATCGGCATTCCTGACTCTTGAAAGCACCGTCGGCATTCCTGACTCTTGAACGCACCATCAGCATTCCTGACTCTTGAACGCACCATCAGCATTCCTGACTCTTGAACGTACCATCAGGATTTTCTGACTCTTGAACGTACCATCAGGATTTTCTGACTCTTGAACGCAGCATCAGGATTTTCTGACTCTTGAATGCACCGTCGGCATTCCTGACTCTTGAACGCACCATCAGCATTCCTGACTCTTGAACGCACCATCAGCATTCCTGACTCTTGAACGCAGCATCAGCATTTTCTGACTCTTGAACGCAGCATCAGCATTCCTGACTCTTGAACGCACCATCAGCATTTCTGACCCTTGAACGCAGCATCAGGATTTCCTGACTCTTGAACGCAGCATCAGGATTTTCTGACTCTTGAACGCAGCATCAGGATTTCCTGACTCTTGAACGCAGCATCAGGATTTCCTGACTCTTGAACGCAGCATCAGGATTTCCTGACTCTTGAACGCAGCATCAGGATTTCCTGCTGACTCGAACGCAGCATCAGGATTTCCTGACTCTTGAACGCAGCATCAGGATTTCCTGCTGACTCTTGAACGCAGCATCAGCATTCCTGACTCTTGAACGCAGCATCAGGATTTCCTGACTCTTGAACGCAGCATCAGGATTTCCTGACTCTTGAACGCAGCATCAGGATTTCCTGACTCTTGAACGCAGCATCAGGATTTCCTGACTCTTGAACGCAGCATCAGCATTCCTGACTCTTGAACGCAGCATCAGGATTTCCTGACTCTTGAACGCAGCATCAGGATTTCCTGACTCTTGAACGCAGCATCAGGATTTCCTGCTGACTCTTGAACGCAGCATCAGGACTGTCAGGAAGTCAAAGTCCTTCGCAGACATGGATGAATAACCATGTGGAGAAAAGCGAGCGGCCCCCTGGTGGCTCTCTGATAAACTGCAGGCTGATCTGAGTCCAGCTCTGCTCTAGATCCTCGGTTCCCATCAGGGCAACAATGCTGGTCTGAAGGGGAGCAGAACACACCACACCTATACGACCGCCTTTAAAACCCAAACTGCAGCAAAGTTCAACATGCTCGCCTTTTTTCCTTTAGGACATTCAGATATTCTAATTTCAATGAAAACTTCTTTTCGACAGCAGAATCTAAACATTCCTGCTGTTCTAATTACGGCGTAAGCAGAAGGTCTGAGCGTGGCGCCATTAGAACGTGTGAGCGGCTGATTTCAGCTGCCTCAGGTGAGACCGGTCTCTCGGTCAGGCCTCAGGTGAGACCGGTCTCTCAGTCAGGTGAGACCGGTCTCTCAGTCAGGCGTCAGGTGAGACCGGTGTCTCAGTCAGGTGAGACCGGTCTCTCGGTCAGGTGTCAGGTGAGACCGGTCTCTCAGTCAGGTGTCAGGTGAGACCGGTCTCTCAGTCAGGTGTCAGGTGAGACCGGTCTCTCAGTCAGGTGTCAGGTGAGACCGGTCTCTCAGTCAGGTGTCAGGTGCTGCTCCTACCTCGGACATGTCGTGGACCAGCAGCAGGGGGACGGTGACGGTGGTGATGTCATGAGTGCAGCACACCTTCAGGATGTTCCTCAGACCCATGATAGCTGGATCCCGGGCCGTGATGTTCCCGGAGCGCAGGTTGTCGTCCACGCACAGGTGGAAGACGACGTGAACCTCGGACAGGTTGGAGTGTCTGGAGATGTAGAACTCGCCTGCAGCAACAGAACCGGCGCCATTAGAGAGACGCTGGCGATCCTGACTGAGCTGCTCAGGTGAATCCGTACCTGGAAGAAGGTTTGACGGGTTCCTTTCAACCGTTTTGCTCTTATCATCTCCTCCATTCTTGGCGGTTTCTGCAGACACACAGAGACGAAGCTAAACTGATGCAAAGCGTTATCTGGAGATTACTGGGATTACTGGGATTACTGGGATTACTGGGGCTGACGGCGCGGCAGGAGTGTCCCTGAGAGGAGTCAGAGCAGCAGGAATGTTTCCGTTTATATTCACAGCGACCTTCCACTTTACCACTTATCCAGCGACGTGTTGAGGACGTGGACATAGTTCTCTGTCAGCGCAGGAGCGCTAATATAAATTCTGTTCTATTTTCTGAGCGTTTAATCCCTGCTCACACCAGCGCCTCGTCACTGAAGCACTGCAGCTCTCTGAGAGGCAATAATGTGCAAACTCTGGAAACACATTTCTTATTAAGATTAACAGAAAAGCCTTTTACTGCTCAGTTACAAAAATGTTGAACCCAAGAAGTTGTAGATGCCTTTTATAAACAGATTAACTGTAAAAGTCAACAGGAAGAGAGCAGCAGCTTTACTGCATGGGAGCTGCACCGCTGCAGAGGGACGTATCTGGTTTATATACATCTACAGATTTCTGTACTCCTGTTAACTGACATCTGCACCCAGCATGATGAAATCAGACCAACCTGACGGGTGTTTGTGCTTGCTGCTGCGCTGGGCCCGGGCGTACAGCACCACCTGCTGCACCTCCTCCAGCTGCGCCTCCAGGCTCAGGAAGTGGAAGTCCGTGCACTCCTTAGCCACCGTGGCAAAGTCTGGAGGTGAAGCCAGAGCGCGTCAGATAAACGTACAAAATTCAGCACTAAACACTTTACACGGGTTCCCATAGTGACCAGATGAGGGTCAGAATTTCCCCGTTTGATAAAGCTAATCTGCACCTTTAACCGTGGAGAATTAGACGTTTCTATAGAATAGTTACATCACAGAATATTCAAGGTTTTTCTTGCAATTGTGGGAAATTAATCTTAAAATATCTGAGTTTATGCAACTTAACTCCTTTGTGGCCAATAACCTTTTGTCTTCAATCTAGGATTTATAAAATAACTTCACAAGATGCTCAACGTTCCTTATTTTAACACAGAGGGGCGACTGCGCATGTTCTCCTATAATTATGCCTTAAAAGGAGGGGGGGGTCTTTTGTGAATCTTGCTTTATGTTTCTGAATAGAAACAGAATTTCGTTGTCGTATAATGAAGTGATGTGATCAGCAAATGTTCCAATTTACACTAAAGACATGCAATGCTTGTGCAAATTAAGCAAAAAAACCTCAGTTTAATTTAAAAAAAAAAAAGAACTGAATTTGTTTACTTGCATTTTCTTTTATGCATTTCTGAATGAAAAGCGACAATTTGTTGGATTAATCATGAGAATAATCGCTAGGAAGCTCGATTAATAAAAGAACCGTCTGCTGTTTTGTTTAAACCAGAGCAGAAGAAGAATGAAGGAGCTGCAGTAACACAGCCTCTGCTGTCCGTTTCCCTTCAGGCTGATTTCCACTTCAATTCATTAAGAAAATCTAATTTATAGAGAGAATGAGACGATCAGCAGTGGTTGACCATGACGTTATACTGTACGGTGTATGAATGAAAAAAGGCCAAAGATGTGAGTGGTGCAGGTGAACAGAAGCAGACATTCCTGGCCTGATCATCTCATCAGGGGAGTCTCCTCCTCTGGGTTCCTGCTGGAGCAACAAGTTCTGTTATAAAGGTTCTACCAAAGAAAGGGGAACACCCTGAGGGATTTTAGTTTCTCTCATACTTCAGCTGCTTTAATAAAGGAAAGAAAAACGTTTGTCTGAAAATGATCTGAAACCAAATCAAATCCCAGAGAAGAAGCAAACAGCTCTGAGCCCAGAAGGGGAGCAGAAACGCCCAGAACTCCTTTAAAAAGGTGAAAAAGTCTCGCTGGCTGGAAGTAAAACCAGGAGAAATGAAGGATTCAGAACTCCGTAACTCCATTGCTGACCTCTCTTGATGCCGCTGTAGGAGTTGACCCGGTTATCGACCAGCAGAACCAGCCCACACAGGGAGGAGGAGTAGAGCGAGAGCGCCGTCTGCAGCCGCCGCAGCTTTGCTCCGCTGCTGCTGTGTCGTCTGTGTTTACAGAAATCCAGAACGTCGGCCCGGACCAGCCGCAGGTTGTGCATGGTCTTCAGCTGGGCTCCTGGAGGAAGAGAGATGTTCCACAGACATGCTGCCACCCGTCATGCAGTCCAGCCAAGCAGGTAAATGTGGGCACCTAGGTGTATGGTGAAGCTCTCCTCCAGCAGAGGCTGCTCCTCAAAGACCCGCGAGCTGGAATCTGCTTCCTCTGACAGCTGGCTGGGCTGCACCTTTATCTCCTCACTGCAAACACATCAGTCATCAGAGAGCTGCAGCCGGCAGCCAACCAGCAGGAAAATACGAGACCGGATATGAATAAAAACAGCAAGAGAAAAAGGTTTATTGTTTACTTACTTTGACTGAAACAGTGAACATCTCAGAGAAAATGCTGCTTTCATTCAGTCAGGGGTGGAAAGCAAAGGAACTCACTTAATTTTACTGCTGTTGTTGGATTTCTGCAGATCCTGATGCAGTTTGACGACCCACTCCTGGTATTCCTGCTTCTGAATGCCCGTCACTTGCTTAAGTTCACTCGCCCATTTGTTCTCCAGGACCTGCCAGAGGAGAAGGTGGAGAAGATGGAGACGTCCTGTCGCCACGCTGGGCTCAGACCGACGGCTGAACTGGAACATTTTCAGCCTGAAAGGCCTGAAAGGCGTCTCTGCTCAGCAGGAAGCTGCTGTTTTACCTGCTGGGCGTCAAAGTGCTGAGATGCTACTGAGTTCACATCGTGGTCACTGAACGTGTTCCCCAGCTCCTGCATCACCGAGTCCATTTCTGCTGCTTGCCTACAGACAGAGAGAGAGAGAGAGAGAGAGAGAGAGAGAGAGAGAGAGAGAGAGAGAGACAGAGACAGAGAGAGAGAGAGAGAGAGAGGACCTCAGAGGCACTTTTAGAAGAAAACCTGCAGGTTTCCCTCACTGTGACTAACAAAAGTCATTCTTCTGCATAAAACAACATGAAACTATTTAAATAATCAGATTACAGATGCTTAAATGTACAGTGAATGCTGAGTTTGTGTGAACTGAAGGATAACCAAATCCAGTGGAAAGGTCTTCCTCATGTTCTCCAGTGATCTGCTACCTCTCCAGCAGCTTCTTCATCTCCATGTCTCTCTCGCTGATGAGCTCAGAGATGCTGACGAAGTAGTTGTGCTCCAGGTTGAGGAGGGTGTCTGAGGCGGGCGAGTGGATCAGCTCGTGGTAGACGTCAGCAAAGTCCTCGTCCCAGCTGGCCTCCTCTGGCCTGGCGTGCTCCAGGCTGGTCTGAAACAGAGAGCCGCATGATCAGCGCCACCTGCTGGACGGTTAGGGAATCACAGCCAACTGCCCACATGTGGGAACAAGCCACACCTCAGCTTAGACACATTCTCACCGGGCTCTAAAGGGATTATTTATGGACATTTAAATGGTTTGGGCTTATGGACGCTACACGTCTCTGATGACCAGCACACAGACGCTGTGAGCCATCCTGGAGGACCCGTCCATGAAACACAGGCCCAGCAGTCTGCTGCCGCTGGGTGCCGCACCACAGAGGAACTCATCATGAAGCTGCGTCTCATGAAACGGGACTGAAGCCTGCGAACGCCGCCGGCCTCACAGCAGCGCTGAGCGGCCGGGCGCTCGCTGTGGAGACGGAGGAACTGGTGGAGATGATGAGGTGGTGACCTGCAGCATCACGGTTCCTCTGACGTTCTCCTTCAGTCTCTCTAAGATCATCGTCTGCATCCGTGCAGCGATCAGAAGACGGCATCGCACCAGCAACCTCCCAGAGGAGCACTTAGGCTCCTGATGCTGACATCATCAATACAGAAAATACTGAATTGACAGATTTGACTTATTCAACTTTAACTTTTTCCAATTCTTCTAAATTATTTTTACGAGCATTTTACAGTCTGAATATTACAAAAGAGACGACTGTGGCTCGATGGGTAGAGCAGTGGAGGTTGTGGGTTTGATTTCACCTTCCCCCGTCATATTTCGATGTGCCGCTGGGCAAGGCACTTAAACCTAAGTTGCCCAGTGACCTGTAAATGAATGAATGAATGAATGAATGAATGAATGAATGAATGAATGAATGAAAGCACTGAGTGGTCAGCATGACTGGAAAGCGCTCTATAAGTTCAGTACATTTACTAATGCCTCTGTTATGTTCTTTGTACGTTTCTCTGCTTCTTATTCATGATCATTTAACATTTTTTCTATTACCGTATTTTTCATAAGGACCACCGGATTATAAAACGCATTAAATATTCTTGCCAAGTGTGTAATATCACTCCACAATGCAAAAAGAGAACTAAAGTAACATGTTCTTGAAATTAGTATATTTCCTTGATTTGAGCAGCTAAATAAGATTATATACTAATAGAATAAGATTTTCGCACTTAAAATAAGAACAATTTATCTCCCTTGTCTTATTTCAAGTGCAGGACATCTAACTCGCATTTTAGGGGTAAAAATGCTCATTCCATTGGCAAATTATTTAGCTGCTCAAATCAAGGTATATATATATATATATATATATATATATATATATATATATATATATATATAAAAAATTATTTTTGCAGTACACTCTTTCGTCCGTCTCTGTCAGGAGGACAGAGTAGCTGGACTACACATCTACACTACACTGTTTCTAACATGAGGCCAAAATAAACTTTTATAATGAATTAACTTACTAGGTTTATTGATGCTAGCGCGTACTCCAGGCTGCCTTACATGAGCGCACTTCTAGTTTAGACATTACAGTCAGGCAGTCTGGTAGACAGCTCAGGGGTCCTATCAGGTAGTGACACAGTGTACCGTAATGCTCCTAATATCCATTGAGCGGAGCGGCTTCACTGCTAACCAAAGTCCTACTTACACATTTTAACAGATTTATGAGCGCATTGTTCCACATAAAATCAGTCAGTAAGCACAACGGTGATCATAGATAAGGAGAACCATCAATTTTTGAGAAGATTTAAGGATTTTAAGTGCGCCTTATAGTCTGAAAATTACGGTATTTATTTATTTTCAATAAAATAAGTTATTATACTGAGACTTGATGAGAAACCCACAGCTTCATACCCCATGCTGATCAAGGAAACAACCCTGATGACTTGAGGATGTAAAAACTGCCGTATATTGGATCTCAACCAAGAGTCTGAGTAAAATGAGCAGAAGAGACGCTAAAAGCAGCATGTGGGCTCCTATAATGAGACATTTTCCCCTAAAACTCATGAATAATCAATTTACAGATGTTCTACGCCTGTTTGAATGACTTTAATGATCCATTAAATGATGATAGGAGGCTGGGGGGAGATTTCTGGAACACGTCCCAGACACTTGAGTTACTGCAGAAGCATGGAGGAATGGATTTATTTAGTACCCTCTAGTTTGAGAGCGTTTATTTAATGCCGACTAAATGAAAATGTTGGGGCTTCCAAGTCTTAACAGCACTGGCCTCAGTGATTCTGTGAAGAACAGCAGAGTTTGTTTTAGGGATGTTTGGGTCAAAATGCAACGAGCCGCCATGAACCCCAGAGAATAATCCAACGTTAAGAGGAGAGAAAAGCTGCTTTTATCGTTCAAAGGTAGCCGCTGAGCTGAAAAACTGTGCAAACAGAGAGGTCCACACTGCCTGATGGCTTCATCCACCTGTCCCTAATGAACAAGTCACTATGTGCAGCAGAAATACAGCCAAAGGCAAACAAACGATCCATAACAGCTGATTTTATGCTCATCTTCTTCTATAACAACGCACAGCATTCATATTACATGTGTAACCCCTCTATGAAGGGTTCTACTACACCCAGAGTGATAAAATGAGGTAAACTGTGTCTGAGGCTCACAGAAACGCTGAACATGTTTCTACCTCTGCATAGGATCTGGCCCAGGCGCTGGTGAGCTGCTCTGCATCCACTTCTCCTGTGGAGAGCCTCTGCAGGGCCAGCTCAGCCTCCCTGTCGTGATCCCAGGTGGTCTCCTTCTCTATGAAGGCAGAAAGTGAGGCTTTCAGCTCTGCAGGGACACAAAGGTGGGCTCGTTAAAACCAGGACGGACAGCAGGACCATAGCGTCCAATCAGAGCAGACATGCAGGCGGCGAATCACGTGCAGAGACGCCGTCACATGGTTTTCTGTTATACTGCAGAGGCTGAAACCATTGTTAGATGGAGCTTTAATGCTTTTAATTACAAGAATTGCATGAACAAGAAATTATTTATTAACATCAACATTAATGATAAAATCTATTCTGGATTTTCTGAAATCAACACAGCTTTAAATATTTGCATAAACTCACTGAATCATTTTAGAAGTGGTGCTAAAAGTCATAAAACAATGTTATTGTGAGAATTGTACAATCCAGAGTGAAATTCCTCTTTAGTGAACACATGCCTGGTGAGTAAAGCTGATTCTGGTCGTTTGTTAACTTTAACTAGAATAAATAGCTGCACAGTTACATTCCAGACACAAACATGCATCAGAACCGCAGAATGCCAGGAAACAAACCCCTTTAAAGGATTTCTACCAGTTCTGCTGTAAAGTTGTAATGTCAGAATAACAAAAGACGTTTGCTAACAGCAACAGGTCACCTTTAGTACCAGCGAGGGTCTGAACTTTTATTCAGACGTATATTTACCCACAGAGGACAGAGAAAATCCACCATCAGTTCAAACTAGTGAGCCAAAGTCTTGTCATATTCTGCCTAGTTGTTGTCTTCATGTTTGCCACTGTAGCAGGTTGGATGTCAAATGTAAAGTGCTTTACACATAAATGTATTATTGTTATTTTTTTTATAGATGCAGAGGTGCAAACATTGTCGTTTATTGCTTCTTCTATAACTTCTCATATCATACCAGAGTTTGTGATTTTGTGATGCCAGATCCAAATCAACCAATACTAGTTTCTTTCTAGTGTTGCGTCAGTCTATAGAAACTTTATTCATATTTTTAAGGACTTTCCTAAAACTGCTGTGAAGAAACGAATATAGTTTTAATTTCTGATGAATCATGTTGCATTTAGTCTGTGTGGTTTTTAAATATTTAGCATCTATTTTACAATAACTTTATGCCAGCACGTTGGTCAGGACTCCCTGGATGAAGAGAGGCTGCGTCTGAACTGGACCGTCCTGGTTCATCAGAGACCGGGTCACAGAACCAGAGACTCTGACCCAGCACCGGTTCCCAGCCCAGAGGGTTTAATCCGGTCCCTCCTGCAGGTTCTGGGTCTCTCCTCCTCCAGAGGATGGAGCTCAGGAGCTGCCCTGATACCCGGCCTCCTCAGCTGGCCGCTGGATGTGGACTCCTCTTAGAAACCGGAGACAAGGCTCACCTGTCCGCTCTGAACCATGAGGGGGGGGACAGGTGAGCACCTGCACTGTGGAGCTGCAAACTCACCATTTTCTATGTAGCAAGGTATTTTATGCAGAAGCATGAGCCTTCCGTGAAGATCACTGATGTTCAGCTGGACGGGGAAGTGAAGAGGCACTTTGAGGACGCAGCTGGTCTTCCCTGCTTTGAATTCAAACACAAACTCCTTCTCTGTGGTCCCGTTTGCTTTGCCTTTGCTTCTCTTCATGGTGTCCAGAGCTGAAAACAGGCGCAGCAGCAGGAGAAGTCCAGGAAATGCCGAACCCTGCGGTCACATTAACGTCATAAATACCAAATATTAACATGTTAGCAACACAGCAGAGCACCATTACCCAGGACACTGACAGCTCCCCTCCGGAATGCAGCCCTGCTCTTATCATTAGAAGCTAATCTCCATGCTAACAGCTAATGGGTTAGCTAGCAGCATGCTAGCCTTTAAGCTAGGCGTAACGCTAACACAGCAGCTGATGATGATGGTGATGAAGAAAGCCTCGGTTTGCAGCTACAGGTGATTCTATTTAATTAGAAAAACTGCCCCTTCCGCAAGGTGCGCTTACCTGAGAATGAATGAAAACAACAACGTTATTTCCTGCGTTAACCCCCGATCAGCTGACCGCCCTTCAGCAGAAGCACTTTCGCTATACATACATATTCATATTTAGTTTATGTTAAAAAATATATATATCAACGCTGACTTGATTTATCTGTGATGGGTTTTTTTTCTACAAAGAAATTATTTTATAAATCTAAAAGTAAATTTACCATAGCAGTTTCTGTCATAGACATAATATATATGATGTCTATGGTTTCTGTGGACTGCTGCCCCCTGCTGGTGAGGTGCATGGAGCAAATCTGCCTGTCCTTGGAAACTAATGAAAGTTTATTTCACGCTCAGCGGTTCAATGTGTTTTAATTGGAAAAGGTCTAAGTTAGTACAAATTATATATATATATATATATATATATATATATATATATATATATATATATATATATATCCATTTTCTGACCCGCTTAATCCCTCATAGGGTTGTGGGGGGTGCTGGTGCCTATCTCCAGTGTTCACTGGGCGAGAGGCGGGGTTCACCCTGGACAGGTAGCCAGTCTGTCGCAGGGCAACACAGAGACAGACAGGACAAACAACCATTCACGCACACACTCACACCTAAGGACAATTTAGAGAGACCTAACAGTCTCTGTTAAGCTAACAGTCATGTTTTTGGACTGTGGGAGGAAGCCGGAGTACCCGGAGAGAACCTACGCATGCAGAGGGAGAACATGCAAACTCCATGCAGAAAGGCCCAGGGTTGGATTTGAACCCAGAACCTTCTTTTTATATATATATATATATATATATATATATATATATACACAAAGAAAACACAAAGCAAATGTACTTCTAAGGATAATTTAACTGCATCCTCTTTATTACTTTTACTTGAGTAATAATGTTGAAGTAACTTTCAAATTTTCTTGCTCTAACATTATTTTCCATGTGCTGAATTATTAGCATTTCTAAAACTAGCGTATAAACAATTTACAGTACATCTTGAGACCAGATTACTGTTCCTGGTGCCTCGATTCGAATTTTCCAAAGACATAATTTATTTTTTCTATTTTCTATTTCATTATTTTAAAGTATCATGGTTTGCATTCTAATTCATTTATTTAGACCCACCCCCACCAAATAAATCATTAAAATTAATCAGTCCTAGTATATTCACCATTTTCTTTACCTATTGACATATTTAAGTTAACTTATATTCCAGCCTGATGATATCCTTGTTTAAAGAAGCCTTTTAGAAACTTTATTTTGATTTTATTTGTGTTATTCGGTTAATTGTGATTGTAAAATGCTGTTTTTAATTTTTGCATTATCCCTGGGGTTGTTTTTAGCTCTTTGCTCTGTAGCACTTTGAGATTTCTTTGAAAACTGAATTATAAAATTATTATTAATAATTATTATTATTATATATATAACAGTATCCAAAGCTTTGAACATGACATGAGCGGATGCTTTTCTTCTGGAAAGCTGGTGAGAGATGATGGGAAGATGGATGGAGCTAAATCCAGGAAAATCCTGGCAGAAAAGCTGCTAGAAGCTGAGCTGCAGAAGACCTGAGAATGTGGAGGTCTGATCTGTCATCAGGCTGAACCAGGCTAAAATTTCATCATGGTTACATAATGACAGTAAAGACTGTTGATTCAACAGGAAGAGAAAGGTGGTTTTGCAATGAAGCGGGCCAAAAGTGAAAGGTAATCTCACATTTTCCTGAATGTGATGTGTAGCGTGTCCACTCATCAAACAGCATGTGCTTTGTTCTTTAAAAAGCAAAAAAAGAGAATGGCTCAAGTTGCATTGGTCTGCATTAACAGTGCAATGTAGAACAATACAAGCGTTGATGCTTATGGTTTCATGTTGTTAGGCATAAGAATAGCGGCAGTTAGAAACAGATCCTGTGTCTCTTGGTCTTCACTGCAACCAAATTATGTTGACGACCAGAAGAAAGAAGTTAAAAATCTCTAAAGAGAGGAAGGTCTGAGCACAACAGGGCAGAGGATGCCTTCATCAGCACCTTCCTGTTATCAGCCTGGAGCCGAGTTCTCGACCAGCCGCCTTAAACAGGGAGCATGTCTGGTTTTATTGGCTAGAGACAGATTACTGTGCCAGGCAATGACACAAATTAAAACATCTTTAAAACCTTTTATATCAAAAAGGCTAATCATTTCAGATGAAACAAATCCAAGTACTGCTGTCTTTATCATTTTTATATTTTTATTTAGCCTTTTTTAATGCAGGTTTCTCATTGAGATCATTGAGGAAGTTGCATGAGAGGATTTCTGTTTTTGTCTTAAAATAAATGTAAATCATCCCAGACGGATCAAAGTGGATCGTTTCAGATTCTGAGGTCCATGTTGACGGGCAGAGCAGCAGAAGGCTTGCTTCCAGGTTCTGATGGTACTAGTGGACCAACGTCTGTGCATGGACTGTCTGAGTGACAGGTATGAGGACAGGTGAGCTGCTGACAGTCCAGGGACGGCTTTCTAGATGAAAATCTACCAATGCATGAGTCTACGGCTCGATGCTAACGGCTAGTTCACCTGAGGACATAAATTACAGGTGAGTAAGGCATTTATAGCCCGTTATGAAGCTCAGCGCTCCATGATGGACAGCATGCAGCATCTGCAGAGAGGTAGCAGGTCACAGGTGCATTCATTTACACAATCTACCAGGCAGGAAGGTCATTAAAACAAGAGAGAGAAAAGCTACATCTATTTATCAGCAGAAACCCTAAATTTATCTTTAACGTCTTTATAACATACTGCAAATGTGATGTAAAGGAGAGCTTATTGTCCATTCCTATGCTTACTTACGTTTCCACATCCTCTACTGGTACCTGCCATTATTTAATGGAACTTGTGGAACGTTCCTCTTGTTCGCTGAATACAAATGCACACCACACATTTCAAATTTGAATTTGTAAAGACTTTAAAAATCCACGAATAACTTTTCTTCCCCCTCACTGCCATTATGAACTACTTTGGTTGTTGTGACGAATGAAATCCCAATAAATCACATTGAGGATTAGGGTTAAAACAGGCCTGAATGATTTTTTTTTTTAAGTAAAAAACATTACTATTTTATATTCTATAAATAGTTTCGGCAGTTTGACATGATTTGTCAAATGCGCATGCGTGTAAGGTCTGAGTGGAGTGGGCGCGTTCTTTACGTTTGAGTGGGTAAGGGTGCGTGGGGAAAAAACATTTCTACGAACGGACGAAAAAACTCTCGTTCATCCGTCCGAAAAAGGCAACTTTAAAGCTGCTTAACAATAAGTATTTAACTGCCGTAAAGTAGTTCTTTAGTGCCGTGAATCGTGTTTATTTCAGCGCTCGCGGCGGCTCGCTCCTCGCTGGCCGCGCGGCGCCCACATTTGCAGACGTTCCCCGCCGCCGCCGAGCCTTCCCGGCATGCCTAGCGCGGCCAACGGCTCTCCGCCGACCGCTCGCCCATTGAATTACGGCGCTCCGCGCGGTTCGGCTCGGTTTTATGGAACAATCCGCCCGGATCCAGGCCCGCTAAGCCGACACACGCCCTCGCACCGCCCGGCAGCTTCGGTTTGATTCTCCGCGGTCGTCGACGGTGCTGCTCCCGGGCTCGCTGGCTGGTCTTGGCCGGGGAAGCGGAGCTGGTCCCGGGCGATGATGGAGCTGGAGTCGGCCAGTAGCAGAGGCGACCCCGCAGCCGCCGCCGACCCGCTGCAGCCGCAGACGCCGAGCCGACACGAGAAGAGCCTGGGGCTGCTCACCACCAAGTTCGTGACGCTGCTGCAGGAGGCCAAGGACGGCGTGCTGGACCTGAAGGCGGTGGGTCTTTGTCGGCCAGCACATGTCGCCGCGGCTCGCTGCCCGACCGCGGCTAGCCTGCTAGCCTAGCCTAGCGCCGCCACAGGGCTCTCCGGTTGGGTTCGGGCTGACCCGGACCGGCGCGGTTCCGACCGCCGGCGCTGGTTCTGCGGGCCGGAACCGCGGCGGAAGCTGGCAGCGGAGTTTGGAAGCAGCGGGCGGCTGCAGGCGGCCCCCTGCGGACCGGCAGCCCGGAAAGTGGGTCAGCTTTTGTGGGTCTGGTGGCTAAAGCTGCCGCTGCTTCACACTTGAGCGGTTTTTCTGTTATTTCTGCACTAATTAGTTCTCAGCAATTAACGAGAAGCAGCGGAACTAGTTAGAAACTAAGCTGTGTGATGAGGGACCTCTGGGACTAGTTAGTGCTGGTCGTCAGTCTCTGGTTATATTAACTAGTTACCTTCCTGTATGTAAATAACAGCAGCGCTTAGTTATTTAACAGGCAATGATAACAGATATAACTGGTTATTACAGCTGGATAATGCTGTCAGACCTGAGCGTTTTATAGAATATGAGGCTTATTTGTCTGATTTCCTCTTTATAGAGTAAATGTAGTAAATCAGCCATAAGAAGCTTTTATTACTCGTTAGAGTCGGAGCACCTGCTCAGGTAAATGCTGCTGTAGTTTCAGTCCAGTGGTTTTCACAGATGTCCTGTAAGCGAAGGGAAAGTGAGGAAGCTGCTTTCAGCCAGCTGACCGGCAGTGGGCAGTAGCAGAAAACTCGCCTGTTGAGCTGTATTTCTGGGATCCTGTAAACTTTGGAGCAAAAGTTAAACGTTGCTGTGTGATCAGTGGGTTCCCCTCCTGGTGACGCTCTTTGCTGCGTGGCTCTGTGGAAATAAACGTGCTTCACTAGTGAGGGAGGATGCTGTGATAGCTGCAGCTCTTTAAACCTTCTAGATGTGGATATCTGAATGGAAGGACTTTGCAGCAGCGTCTGCACGCATCAGGGACGCCAGAGAGAGGTGGAAACAACAAAAATCACATTTATCAGATCACATCAGGACTCCAGGGAGCTTCCATCTAGAACAAACACCTGAAGGTCTCCTTCCTGGTGCCAGAACCTGACCTGTGATGATGCTGAGAGTCGTTAAGGACCCAGAAGACTTTCACTGACTGATTTGTTTGCTTCATAGGTCACCAAACCAGCACGCCGTTCAACGCAATAAATAATCAAAAATGAATAGATTAATGTTAAAACAGTCAGGTTTTCCTTAGATAACAGCCTGCGGTCGTCCCTGTCCCAGGTAGCTCCAGCGTTAGCCTCATCAGCAGCTGGTGGTCCAGGCTGGAGCTCAGATGCTGGTCCTGGCTGACGATCTCTACTGCTGAACCCTGAACCATGTCAGTCCTACCAGCTCCTCCTGTGACGCGTCTAGCTGCTGTTGCACCACTGGAGGAACGGGTTCTGACCTGGAACGTCTCCTTGTCCTGCCCTGGCTGACGGTTAGTGTTCTGCAGAGATGATGAAGAACCTGGATCAGCAGCGGGGGGGAAATAACTGCGGAGCGCCAGCTGAGAACGTCCTCCAGCCATCAGAGGATGTGCCTTCAGCCCTCGTCTAGATTTCTGAGCACTGAGCAACAGAGCAGAGGATGAAGCAGGTCTGTGACAGACTGGGAACCCTGCAGCAGCTCACTGATTGGTTAACGATGTTCTCACCTTTTAGATCTGCATGTTCTCTGGAGGTTTCCTTCAGGTCAACCTGCTGCTGTGTCATTGTCTCCTGCTGGTGTTTAAACGTCTTTTCTGAGAATAAAACGCCTCAGTATCATTGCTACTTGTTCAGCGGGATCAGCCTCCTGGTTCTGCTGGGTTCTACTGTCCCAACAGAACCAGGAGGTAACTTAGTTTAGTGGGCGCTAACCTTTCATAAGCGAGGTCAAACCCTCCCCAGCAGGCTGGACAGCTGGAACCGGCTCAGCTGGAGTCGGGTCGGGTTCTGACCCGGGTTCTCTTCCTGGTTGGGTCTGGGTGGACGGTCGGTGACAGAGCAGATGATAAAGTGACGGCTGTTATCAGCGGCTGACATGTGGTCTTTATCTGTGAACACACGGCGGGCTGTGATGAGCTGAAGCCTCGGTGATGATCAGCTGAAGCCTCGGCGGTGAGCGGACCGTGAACCGTGAATCCCGTCTGTTGTGTCTGCAGGCTGCCGACACCTTGGCCGTCCGGCAGAAGAGACGCATTTATGACATCACTAACGTCCTGGAGGGCATCGGCCTGATCGAGAAGAAGTCTAAGAACAGCATCCAGTGGAAGTAAGTTCACCTTTGCTGCAGGGTTCTTCAGGTTCTGCCCTTTAACTCAGCAGAATATGTCTGATTATCATGATGGAGTAAAGCTGGGAGTGAAATATTCTCTGTTCACCTGGAGCACATCAGCCTTTCTGTCTGTGTTACAGTTGGAAATGATTAATTAGTTAAATTAAAGCTGTTTGCCAACATCTCCACGCTGCTGCATTGTGGGATTACCCGACAGAAAGCCGCCTCCCAGTGGAGTGGGACGTTGTGTAAAACTTAAATAAAACAGAATATAATCATTATGAATCCCTTTAAACCTGCATGCAAAACAAACACCAAACTGATCAACTTTATATTCACTCATTTTGAATTTGATGGCTGCAACAAAAGCCTCACAGGTGAACTGGAGACCAGGGATGGTACCAGTTCAGGGCTTTTATAGGTACCGACCCGTCGGTGCTGCCGGGTCAAACCCAGCGGTGCCGTGTTTCGGTCCATTTAATTTTATTAATTAACATTTATTACTACATAAACACAGTAAAGGTACCGTTAGTACCGGGTACCAGTGAAAACGTGAAAGGTACCTGTTGCTACCAGACAGGTGAGAACCATGACGGCCGTTTAGGTTCTGCTGCTTCCAGCCGGTCCTCTGATCAGAATAATCTGACTAGATGTTTGCTGCTGGTGGCTTTAAGCGATGAGCTGAGAACATCTTCACCTCACTGCTGGACTTCTAACGTAGAAATTAATAAATTAAAGTGTCTTTATGGTAAAAGGTTTCCTCTGTATAATATCTGGACGACACATTCTGCTGAACACTGATTCAGCTTTGCTGCTGTTTTCTTCATGGAAGCCTAATGAGGACAAAAGGAACAGAACATTATTATTATTATTATTATTATTATTATTATTATTATATGCTCATAATGTTTTAATGGCGTATAGAGGTGATCTGCATCACAGCCTCAGGTTACAGCGGCTCTTTATTCTGCAGCCTGTGCTGCAGTAAAGCCAGACGAGGAGCCAGAAGCATGTTTTTTTGTCTGTGCCTCTGCATGAGCAGCTGTGCTGATGTTTCAGGGGTGTAGGCCCCGGCTGCAACACCAGGGAGATAGCAGACAAGCTGATCAACCTGAAGAGCGAGCTGGATGACCTGGCGCTGCGGGAACACGAGCTGGACCAGCAGAAAGTCTGGGTCCAGCAGAGCATCAAGAACGTGACGGATGACTCCAGCAACAGCCCATATCCTTCAGACGGCCCACGGTCATCGTCCAGGAACTATTAAAGGTTCCCGGTAACTTTGAAATGTTTCTGACTGTTTAGTCACACCCACCTGTCTGTGTCTGTAGGCACGGCTCTAACATGTTAGGAAGTCAGATAACTGTTCTGGTTCTGTCCCTCATTCATGGCTGTAAATCACGGCCGACTGCGCTGAACGCTTTTTAACCGGTCTGTAGGGTGCCGGTGGGTTAGATATCCTCTGAACTCAGCGTGTCTCCAGCTTTTCTCCTCCTGAACAGATAAATCATGAACTGCAGCTGCAGACTTCTCACTCCTTTAGCTTCTTTCTGTCCTGGCTGATCCATTTAGGCTGCGCTCTCCACTAACTTCTGCTTTTACCTCTCAGATATGGACATGAATAAAATGATGATGCATGTCCTTCTATATTAAGTAGATATGTTCCAGATTAAAACCTTAACCCTGTCAAACTATGGCGTATGTCAGACATGAAGACCTCTGTGGAGCATTTAAAGGTAATTCACATTTTAGGTCTAAAAAGCCTTTATTGTGTCTGAAAATGCCGGCTGTCCCTCATCACCTGCTCTCCTCCAGGGGACACGCTCCTGGCTATCCGGGCCCCCATAGGCACCCAGCTAGAAGTACCGGTACCAGAAATCGTGAGTCCTCGTACGGCGCTGTTCTGACCCGTTAAGCCCTGAATACGCCTTGTTTTATGCTCCAGACTGACCTTGAGTGTCTGTGGACAGGTTCTCAACGGACAGAGGAAGTACCAGATCCGCCTGAAGAGCACGTCTGGTCCCATCGAGGTTCTGTTGGTCAACAAGGACCCGTCCAGCGCCTCTCCTGTGGTTTTACCCGTCCCACCTCCAGAGGACGTCCTCCACAGCCTGCCAGCACCAGCACCTACCTCCCAGACGCCTCCTGCTCTCTCAAAGGTTCTCCTCTTGGCTTTTTGGACAAATATGCTTGAAATGAACTTTATTCATGTGAGCGCTTCAGGCTGCGGGTGAACAGAACCACAGCTCCTCCTGTTCAGCTGTCTGTCTGCAGCTCAATTTAACTCAGTTACATTTTATTTCTATAGCTAAAATTAACATAACATCATCTCAAGGCTCTTTCTAAAGTCAGACTCCATCAGATCCTCCAGGTTGGTCAGAAAGTTTCCTCTCTAAGGAAACCCAGCAGGTTGCATCAAGTCAGGAAGAAAGACAGAAATAACAAATGTAACATTTTACAGGCTGCAGGGTCCAGATGTTGCTGTTTTTATTGGTTTTGTTGCACGCTGTGTTTTACTAAAGTCATCAGGGAGAGAGCGAAGGGGACAACATCCATGATGACAACATCCTGGATGTGACATCATCCAGAGAAGACGGCTCACCCGCTACTACCATCTAATGTAGAACAGATTACTAGATCAATGTGTGCTTCTGTGCTTTTTTGTTTCTCTTGTTGTGTCTCTGTTCTGTCTTCTGTAACCCCAGTCGGTCGAGGCAGATGACCGTTCATACTGAGCCCGGTTCTGCCGGAGGTTTTTTTTCCCGTTAATGGGTGGTTTTTCTTCCCACTGTCGCTTCATGCTTGCTCAGTATGAGGGATTGCAGCAAAGCCATGTACAATGCAGATGACTCTTCCTGTGGCTCTACGGTTCCCCAGGAGTGAATGCTGCTTGTCGGGACTTTGATGCAATCAACTGGTTTCCTTATATAGGACATTTTTGACCAATCTGTATAATCTGACCCAATCTGTATAATATGATTGAACTTAACTTTGTAAAGTGCCTTGAGATGACATGTTTCATGATTTGGCGCTATATAAATAAAATTGAATTGAATAAAAATTGAATTGACAAACATGCAGCCAATCAGACGGCTGCATGGAGGACTAACAGCCTCCAGCAGCCAATCAGACGGCTCTGCATGACGTCAGCAAACTGCAGACGTCATGCAGAACCTTGACTTCCTGCTCTAAAAGTCCAGCTGATGTCTCCTGGAGGAAATCCTTCCAGAACCTGATGTGATGGACCCACAGGTTTCCCTTCTGCTAACCCCAACGCCTCCTGGTGTCTGTGGGACGTTTGGAGCCTCAGACGGCGCCACCATGTGGCGCCATCTTGTTTTAGTGCCTTTATGTCCAGATTTAGCGTGAAATAAAATCTGCCTGGATGCTGATGGAACGAGAAGATGACGTTATTCTTCACATTTAGCCTCGTTTATCCTAAATGTTGGTTCTGGTGGACCTGAAACGTGTCTCTTCTGTTGTGACCATGATTATCTCCTTTCTCCAGGTCCCCAGAACCCCTTCAGCCACAAAAGCAGCTCCTGCCACAACGCCGGTGTCTGCAGCTCCAGGTAGGACGGGTGGTGGTTCTGCTCCAGAACCCGGTTCTGGGTCAGAACCACTTTAAATGTTTCTTCTCTCTTTGCTTTCTGTAAATATTTAATTTGCTCAAAGATAAGCTGAGAAAATAACGAGGGGGTGATCAGGGATGGCAGAGTTTTAGTCCACTTTAATTTAATCACCAGATATTGTAACGATAACAGTTTATAGCCCCATAAATAATGTAATATTAATATAAACTACATTAGAAATGCGTTTCATCAGGACTGCAGTTACATAAAGTAGGATTTTAGCTCTAAACTGCACACAGCAGCAGCCTGTAGGTCTATTTCTGAATTTATTGACATTTATTGTGCAGAAAAGTCACAATCTGGACCTGGAAGGCGTCGCTGTCCAGATGGACCCGAGTTCTTATCCTGATCAGAACTTTTTCCCTGTAGCCATGAATGCACACCTCCAGCGGCCTAGTCAAAGTCTGACCTTAGGTCCACACGCCTGCACCGTGATCTTAGGGAACCAGAACCAGGTCTGCTGCTGCAGAGGGAGCAGCGGGCCGCGTCAGAACCGCCCGGTTCTGTCCGGACGCTGACGGTTTTATTGCTGTTTTATTTCAGACGTGCCGAGCGGCGTGCAGCTCCCCCCCACGGCGGAGACGCCCGCCGCCGGGCCTCAGCAGCTGCAGTCTTCTGCCTCTTTGGACGGGTCGGCACCTTCGGCGCCGTTTGGACCCGTGAAGTCGGATCCGTCTGAGCGTGAGTCTTTGGGGATTAAAGGGTTCAGTGTTAACATTTAGGTGATTATGATGGTTAATCTACTGAGGAACCTTCAGGTCTGCAGCTGAAATGTCTTCTTCTGTTTCTCCAGTTCTGGACTTTCCCAAAGAACTTTCTGAAATGTTCGACCCAACTAAAGGTGTGTGCAGCGGTTCTGATCCGCCAGCTACAGTCTGACAGAGAAGCCTTCCTCTGCAGTCACTAAAGATGTTCTTGTTCCTGCAGAGATCATGACCGGGGACCTGTTGGACGACCTGATGTCGTCAGAAGGTGCGTTTATTCCCTCATGATGAAGATCGTCATCCTCATCTTCAGGATCTCACACAGAAAAAGTCATTTTCTCCTCTAAGGGTTCAGATAGCCTCCATCTTTCTCCATCTGCTGCTCCTAGATGTAGGCGGCGGGCGCCTCCGTCTCACCTTCCTGTTTTTGGACCCATGATGCAAAGCGGCGGCTTTCCCGCCACTAGAAGTCGGTTTCCAGACGATTCGTGTTTCCTACAAACTTCTAAAACACTTTTGCTCCTGAAACTGAAAGTTTCTCAGAGTTGAGATCAGAAGTCTTGATGGGAAAATGGATTTTAAAGCAGAAATAGGCAGAATCTGAATCTACAGCAGGTTTAATTACTGAAATGCAGAAACCGTTCATTTCAGGTGAGAAATGAAGAATAATGTTTAGTTATAAGCTGCATGTTATTATATAAAGCTCCTTTCCTCCCTGGTGGAGTTCTGCTGACCCAGGAAAGGTCAGGGAGCAGGAGATGGGAGCTAGGAGGTGGTATTACACATATTCGGATGGAGTCCAGGGCCCCGTTCTGCGTTTGTTGCTTAAGACATCCGAGATCAAATGAGACATCCAAGATTATTTCATCCGGCTAATTGGGTTCTTCGAACACACCTGTTGTTTATGATTAGTATGGCTGGAGATAGGAGGTAGGAACTAGAAGCAGGAGCAGGAACTAGGAGGCAGGAGCTGCTAAGTGCATTCAGATGGAGCCCTGGTCTCCTGATGATTGTAGACGTATTCTCTCCTCCTTCTGTTAAATGCTGCAGCCCGCTAAGCGCTGTGTGTAACCGGCGCTCTCATCTGTGTCACCCTCAGTGTTCTCGCCTCTCCTCCGTCTGTCGCCTCCACCCAGCGACCATGACTACATCTACAACCTGGATGAAACTGAAGGCCTCTGTGACCTCTTCGACGTGCCCATCCTCAACCTCTGACCCCCCCTCTTCTCTCCACGGACCCTGAGGACTGGAGCAGGAGGCCCCCGCACTCCGCCCAGCGTTTGACAGACGGCGCCGCGTTGCCCCGCTGAGCTCCGGCTGAAGCTCCATGAAAACGTGAAGCTTTACCAGGAAAAAGAGTCAAACAGTTGTTTAGCGTTGTTGCTGTGTAGAAAGATGCTTGTTTCTATGTGACTGAATTATCTGAGAAGCTCTCCAGGGAAGAGAACAAAGAGAACCCTTTTTAATCAGGTCGGATTGCTTTAGCCCAACGGCTGGTCCTCGTTGTACATAGAGAAGATATATATTTTTAATACAAGCTCACAAAGCTATGGTTCATCATTTACTGCAGCTGCCTCACATGAAAGTGACTTTTAGCGAGGGCTGGACGATGTGGAAACAGCGTATGGACAAATAGAAACCAGATGGTTGATACTGATCATTTAAGTGCAGCTCTGGCCATTTTAAGATGTTATTTGATGACTTTTTTTTTAAATAAAGAACACTGACTTCAAACACAAGCCTTTATTTAACCAAAAAACTTTAAATCTTAAAAGGAATGCGTGCTCTCTAAACTCTGCAGCTTATCGGGGTCTGATTGGTTAGGAGGATAAAAAGACCAGAATGATGCTGATTGGCTAGAATAGAAACTGATCTGTTGGCCTTTTGTACATCTATTGATGGATGTAGGGTCAGAATATCGTCCAGCCCTCCGCTTAACAAACTGTTTCCTGTCTGGTTCTGACTGCAGCATGGTGGAAGTGGGCCGGCGCCGCCGCCGTTTAACCGCTTCAGGAAATAAGTGTGAACGGCACTTAGAGAGCTGCGTGTGAAGAAGCGTCCATGTAGAAATCTGATCAGGTTCAAATGATCTCTTTAACTTTATAATGTTCTAAAAATGATTCTCTAAAGCATTTTAAAACCAAAGTCAGTTCCCTGACAGAAATGAGCCAAATCCTCCCAAACTGCACGCATAAACTGAAATGTTTTTATGGTTGTGCACCTTGCAGGTTTTTATTGACTGCAGGAGCTTAACGTGTTCCCATCCTGTTTACTGTCTGTAAAATAAAATGCAAGCTCATGTTTTCAGAGTTCCTCCCAGGTAACCTTTTTATGTATATGTGGGTTTTTACAGGGACAATGATTCTGTCTGTGCTGGTTCTGGAGGTTCTTGGCGGCCCGTTTTGCCCTGACGGCTGTATATAAAGCGTCTCCTGTATAGAATAGCATTTATTTTTATACCGTCTGGATTCGTTATTCCAGGACTCGTTTTTGGATCTTCCTCTTCAGGCGTTTATCAGCCCGGCTTTGTTAAAACTTGCCTGCCTGGGTTGGACCCATGTGCTGCGGGTTAAATGAATCCTGGTCCTGTTCTTCAGGCATGAAGGCTCCAGTGGACCGGCTGCAGCTGGATCTAAAGGAGCAGAATAAACGCATTTGCTATCATTTGTGGGTCCGTTTTTCTTGGTTCTTAGAACGCTTCAGGTGCCTCGTTAGCAGCAAAGCATAAAGTCCAGTTCAGTTAGGATCAGAACCATTTGATCATGATAAATGGTTATAGTTACTCCTTTATTATCCTTTCTATGGGAGAGAAAAGCAAACTGCGCCTGGTTTCTGTCAGAAAAAGCTAAAAATGGATCCAACCAGGAAAGAAGAATTTGCCCTGGAGTATTTCTAAGGGAAATATAGTTTAAGGCCCTTAGTGGTTCTGTCCACTGATGGAAACCATCACTGAACCAGGCTCCTTTCTATAAGGAATAAAAAGGACATGTGCATAGATAACGGTAGCGATAACACTGAGTCTGGAGTACTTTCTGTAGGAAAGAGAGTTTTGGTCTTTGTATGTATTGTGTAAATAAACTGTCATTAAAACCCGGGTAGCATATAGAAGGGGGAACATGTAGGAAGGGGAAGGATGCAGCTAGTAGCACTTTCTATGAGAAAAGCTTTAACTGAACTGATTTAAACTAATCGTATACATTTGTTAAAATAAATCACGTCTTTGTCAGCCTGCATTTATTGTCTGAGGTGACATTGGCCCAGGAGCAGCTCCCCTGCACGGAGTCAGCGCTCCTGCAGGAGCAGAAAGAAACAGCAGGGGGCAGCAGAGCCCCATAAATCAGTTACCAGAGATACACCCCCCCCCCTTCCCCCCCATTAAAGGTGTGGTTCCTGTCTACCTGTATTAGACCATCAACATATACAGAAAGACTAGAATGTTTTACACTCCAATAAAAAATAGTCAGAAACTACTTTATGCTTTTTCATAAGGAAAACAAATTAATCTACAAATGTAAGCTGCAGTAAAAAGTTGTAATACTTTAAACTGCTGTTTACAATAAACTTTTGTTGACTTTATGTCATGATTTATTAAGACAGGCTGAATTCTTGTGAAGAAACAAATATAACATTTTATTGATTTATTGATTTAAACTCAAACATGCCCATCTTTTTAAAGCTGCAATAGCAAACTTTAGTATAAATGTGTTATTTAATTTTTTTTACACATATTTGTTAAAAGAGAGAGATAATCTGTAAAAACATCCAGCTCCTTTGTTTTGTTTTTAAAATCATTATTTGCTTTTAGTTTCCATTGTCCCGTTTTATTTTGTTTACATTTTTAAAATTTTTATTCCAACTTGCTTCAATTCTGTTTTTATTTTCCTATGTTTTAATCATGATACAAATAAACTCACCTTGCCTCTAGCGCCTCCCAGTGGTCCTGCTGCCATCTGCAGAAATCCACCGCTCCCGGTGAGACGCAGCCAATCAGAGCCAGGAGGAATGGCTGGCTCTGATTGGCTGTTGGCTGTGGAGAAACAACCTGCTTCACAGGAAAAGCACCGATTTCTGGAGCTGCTGCTCAGAAACCAAAGACAGATGAAGCTTGGAGCAGCATGGCAGACTCTGCTGGTTCTAAATGGTTCCCCATGGTTCTGCAGGAGCAGGGAGAAAGGGGGCGGGGCCTGGAAGGTGTGCAGGTTCACATGTTCATCCAAAATGGTCTAATTCTAGCTCCTGTTCCTTGACCTGTCCTGAAGTCAACGGTACAAAATCTAGTGTGGCCTTCGGACTGCTGTGCAGACGTCATAAAAACCTTAAAGTATCCCACAATCCTTAGCGTGACCTGATGTATCAGCTCACCTCACAGAAACCAACTAAAACCTCCGTAGAGGAGAAAGCGTCTCTCTGTAGCTCAGAAGGCTGTAGGATCTGACTCCATCCTCCATGTTTCCATCAGAGATAAAGTCTGGAATCAGCTCAGCAGCTGAAGCTCCTTTCCTCCCTGATGGAGTTCTGCTGACCCAGGAAAGGTCAGGAAGCAGGAGATAGGAGATAGGAGGTAGGAACTAGGAACTATGAGCTGTTATTAGGGGTATTTTGATCTTTTTGGACCCAGCCTAAATCCGCCGTTTTCTCAAATCTCACATACAAACAGTTTGGTTCCTCTAATTTCAGGATTGGTCCCCCCCCCCTCCCTCACCTGGCCCAGGTCTGCCCAGGCCAGGTGAGGGCGGGATGATGGATAGACGTTTTTCAGGTCAGTCTCTTCTTGCAGACCAACCAGCTTTCCTCTTTCGTAGCAGAGCTCGGACTCAGGTCCAGATTCAGTGGACCTTTATTGTGAAACACCGGAACCGGAAACAACCCCCTAATCCAGAGGATTGACGCGCAGATCGAGAAGAACTGAACTAAAGGACTGAAACCAACCCGGAACTTTTTGGCCGATTATTAATCCCTGAAGCGGGCGAGTTTGGGACTTTTCCGTCGGTGTTCCGATGGTTCTGTAGGAGAACCCACCTTTATGGACTCACCTGGCCGCTCCTGGAGCAGAACCACGGAGTTGTTCTGATGTTCTGACCGCCGCCGTTCCTGCAGGAGAACAGACGCTTCAGAGCAGGTAAGCGCAGCAGCAGAACCTTTTGGGTTCCCCGGAACCCTGCCAGCTGCTGCTGGACCTCACACCGAGGCCGGCTCAGCAGAACAGAACCAGAACCAGAACCAGAACCAGAACCCAGACGGCAGGAGCCACAGTTTATGATCGGTCAGAAAAGTCAGAGATCAGGTTCTGGTCACTTCTAGCTGAGGTCTGGAGGTCAGCACCGGTCCAGTTAACAGGCGCTGTTAACTGGACCAGAATCTGTTCTGGAGTCTGAGGAAGGCAAACAGGCCGAGGTCCAGATCTAAAGGCTTCCTGAAAGTTCTGGAGAACATCTTATCTGTTGGTAGCGGGTCAGGAATGTCAGACAGCTGCCCTTCCTCCTCCTCCTCCTCCTCCTCTTCCTCCTCCTCAGGCCCAGCACCGGGGTGGGTCCAGTCTGTGGAAGCCCACCCTCCTCCTCCTCAGAAAGCACGTGGCGCCTGTTGAGAGGAACAACTCCTCTTTAGCAGCAGAACCTGGCCCGGTCCCGGACTGGGCCGGGTGGAACCGGTACCTGAAGGTTAATGGCAGCGATGAGGTGATGAAAGGAGAGCAGTAGGAGAAAACAGACCGGGCAACCTGAGCAGCGACTGAATGTTTAGGGATGAGTTCAGCGTCTGACCCAAACCTTGCCCAGCCGGAACCAGAACCAGAACCAGAACCCTGGCTGAGGTTCTAGCTGCAGAGCCATATAATGATTAGCTGTGATTTCTTCCTCTGGCCTCGCTCGCCGTGGTGGAAGTTGAACTCCATCACTTCTGTTTAGCAGAAGGTGTGGCTTCAGCTTCCACCTGGGCTGCTGGTTTCTGGGAACACGGTCAGCAGGTTCTGACAGGTTCTGACAGGTTCTGGCAGGCCCGGCGGCCCGTGGTGGAGGCTCCTCTCTGCTGCCTGCTGGGATTTTTACCATCAGCTGCTTTTCTGTTCAAACCGCTCAGTTAAGCTTCAGCTGCTCTGCCGGGCTTTATGTTCTCAGCGCTGGTTCTGACCCGGTCTGGGGGGGCCGGGCTGTGCTGTGATTGGCTGACTGCTCAGAGTTTATTACGCGGAGCTTCAGCCTCACTTCCTGTGATTCCTGTCCAGGAAGTGAGGCTTGCTGCTGAAACAAATGGCGCTGGTTCTGACCCGTGTTCAGACGGGTTGTCAGGAACCACAGAGGAGCTCAAAGCAAAGTTCTTTAGACCCGAATGGATCCGTGTTCCTGAGCCATGGCAGCTTTCAGGGTTAAACCGGGCTACTGACACTCTGGACCTCAGCGGTTCTGGTTCTGAGCCTCTGGACTCTGGGTTCCTGAATGAAATGAACGGTCTACCTTAGTGCCGCTGAGCAACAGTCATCCAGGTAGGGTTCTGCTGTGGTTCTGGAGGAGCTGGAGACGAGGAATGGCTTCAGGTTCTGGATGTGTGTTCTGGGTCCTGATGTTCTGACTGCAGCTTTCGCTCCATCGCACTTTTTCCTTCCACTCGACTTTCCAGTCATTCAGCTCTGGACCAAGGTTTGCCTCGGCCAATCAGCATCCACTTCCCTTAGGCTGGGCACCAATCAGGGCGCGGCTTCCTCCCTGTGACCAATCAGAAGGGTTCTGTGGCACACAGAGCAGGCAGGTCCAGTTGGCAGGCTGAGTTCTGATGGGATGTGACCCGGTTCCTCCAGCAGGCCGGACCTGCTCGGTTCTGAAGCCCGGCTGAAGGAGGAACCGCGTGTTCTGGTCCTCTCAGTTTTACTCAGGGAACCAGAAATAAAGCGTGAAACAGGAACCTGCTCTCTTCTGGATTCATTTAGAAAGCGCTGAGCGGCCGGTGACCCGTTACTGAGCTCGGTTCTGGTCAGCAGTCACGCTTTTGGGTCGGGTGGTTCTGAAGGCGAGGGTCAGACCCAGAGGAGCTGAGCGTCTGTAGCTCAGCTCCTAAAGCTGCTGCTGGTTGGATGTTGGTGTTTTATTCTCACAGCAGGACAGCCGGTTCTGGTGGGCTGGTTCTGGTGGGCTGGTCCTGGTGGGCTGGTTCTGGTGGGCCGGTCCTGGTGGGCTGGTTCTGGTGGGCCGGTTCTGGTGGGCCGGTCCTGGTGGGCTGGTCCTGGTGGGCCGGTCCTGGTGGGCCGGTTCTGGTGGGCTGAGAGCTTCTCCACCGGACCTCCAGCCTGGACCTCCTGATCGTCCTGCTGACACCTTTGTGCTGTGTGGTTCTGTGTGGTTCTGTGTGGTTCTGTGTGGTTCTGTGCAGCTCGTGAGGAGACGTCTCAGGAGGCATCATGCCGCAGCAGAAGGACATCGTGAAGATCGCCATCCAGATGCCCGGCGCCTACCCCCAGCTCATCCAACTGGACCAGGTAACATCTCCATGTGTCTGCTCCTCATCCCAGCGTTGGTGGCAGGTCTGGACATTTCAGGGTTCTGCTCACAGTTAGCTTCCCCACAGAACCCACAGAACCTCTTCCTCTTTGACCCGGTCCAACGACCCGGTACTCTGCTGCTCCTAACGAGCATCTGGGGGAACCGGTTCCCTTCAGATGCTCAGTGCAGCTGGTCTGGTTCTGGGCTCAGAGGTTCTCCAGAGAACATCTGGACCAGCTGTTAGAACCTGCAGGTCTAACAGAACCTCCCAGAGTTCTGATCATCATGTGGACCTGGAGAGAGGATGGAGCACCTGCAGACCTACCAGGACATGGACGTCCACCTGGACTGACAGGCTGGACCAGGAGAGCATTGATCAGAGAAGCAGGAGGACCATGGTGGCTCTGGAGGAGCTGCAGAGACCAGCAGCTCAGGTGGATCATGTGTTGGTGGTGGACTCCATGAATCGGACCTTTATGGAAGTGGGAAGAAGAAAGCCAGAAGAAGTCCTGTTGGCAGTTTGCTATAAATCCTGTAGGAGAGACGTGGAAGAAGTTCTGATCAGAGGAACCAGAACTGAACCTTTTATACATGCAGGTGGAAACAAACCCAGTGAGACCAAAGAGGTCCTAGTGGACTAGAGGAGGTCCAGGAGGACTGAACACCTCCTCTCTACATACAGGAGGAGGAGGAGGAGGCGTGGACAGCATCAGGTTCCTGGACATCCACATCTCCTCTGACCTCCTGAACTGCACTGCAAAAACGGAACTTAAAAAGTAAAATGTTCTAAAAATTAGTGTATTTGTCCTTGATTTAAGCAGGTAAATAAGACTATCTGCCAATGGAATAAGATTTTTGCACTTAAAATAGGAACAACTCATCTCCATCACCTTATTTCAAGTGCAGGATGTCTAATTATCTTATTTTAGGGGTAAAAATACTCATTCCATTGGCAGATAATCAAGGACAAATACACAAACTTTAAGAACATTTTGCTTATTTTTAGATCCAACACCTCCCACCTGGTGAAGAAGGCCCAACAACGGCTCCTCTTCCTCGGGAAGCTGAACCGGACTTTCCACCCAGCTGCTGATGAACTTTCATAGAGCTACAATAGAAAGCATCTTGTGGAAACGGTTCAGGAACATTGAATCAAACCCAGCTTCTGTCCCAGAGCTGTGAGGCTAGCGCCCCCTGCTGGGAACCAACAGACCACTTAGTTCATGGTCTGACATGTTTGCAGACATACTGCTGGTTCCACTGGTTCTGACCCGGTTCTGAATCATTTATTCTCTCCTGCTGAGCTTCTCAGGGGCTGATTGGCTGGACTTCCTGTCCTTTAACCTGAACATTCAAACAGCAGCTAACGGCTGTGTGTTCTCTTTTACTCCTCAGCGTTCTGCTCCGTATTTTATGTCATTTAAACATTTAAACTCGTCAGACGACTATTTGCACTTTTAGCTTCTCGTCGGCGCAGCTGAAGCTCATGTTTGGTGTGATTCTGTGGACTTTGAGCCGCCGTCACCCTGTGGTCACATGACCGCCATAAAGATTAGCAGCAGGGCGTGTGAGAACGTAGCCCAACAAAGCTCAGAGCAGAACCACACTGGTTCTGCTGGTCGGAGCTTTGTTGGTTCTGACCGTTGGGTTCTGACCGGTGGGTCAGAACCCAACGGTCAGAACCAGACTGGTTCTGCTGGTGGGTCAGACGGTCAGAACCTTCATGGTTCTGCTGGTGGGTCAGAACCTTCATGGTTCTGCAGCACAGAGAGCAGAACGTGGATTTATCACCAGCTTCATTTAGCCACAGCCTGCCTCTGCAGCTTTAATTAGCTGCGAGCCTCAGGATGACGGCCTGCTGTTAGCAACAGTTTCATTTAGCGTCATTTATTTTTACAGAGTTTTTATTCCCATCCAGGCGTATGCAGTGAATCAGAGTCTGGTTCTGATGTATGCAGATTAAAGTACCTTCCTAAAATATAAACCTTTACGCAGGTACTGAACTTTCTGTAGTTTTCTGATTCTCCATGTCGTGTTTTCACGGCTTTCAGCAGAAAATCTGCATGATTAACAGAAGTAAAGGCCGTCTGTAAGGAATCTAAATCTAGTGACTGAATTAAAGTCCCTGAATTATTGAATTAAAATCACTGAATGTTGCTGTAGGACCAGGAGAATGGCAGAGCTGAGGCGTCCTGCAGCAGAGATCAGCTTCATTCCTGCATTTGAAGAGAAAGCCGTTGAGCTCAGGCTGCAGAGATGCTGCGCTGATGAGAAGCATGAAGTTATTTAGAAGTGTAAAGTTATTTAGGTGTCCCCCCCCCCCCCCAGCAGCAGCGTGGTTTGGTTTTGCTGCTGCCGCTCTGGAGGTAAAAATAAGTCAACAATGTCTGGGCGTGTCTCTGATGAGGAAGAATCTGACGGCTGAACCAAACATCAGCTGCTTTCATAGCAACCATCACCGCCGTTACTCTGCTGGGGCTCAACTGGACCTGGGACCCGACCCAGAACCAGCTCCTCAGCAGCTGGTTCTGATTCAGAACCAGCTGCTGAGGAGCTGGTTCTGAATCAGAACCAGCTCCTCAGCAGCTGGTTCTGCCGGGTCCAGCCTTCAGTACGGGGGGAGGACCCTGGTGCTGCGGGCCTGTTTCTCCTCCAAAGGTTCTGGGAGTATTTCTACTGTGCTAAAATGTTTTTAGTCTGGTAAAATAAGTTAAAATACTAGATATGAATTATTAATGTAGAAATAAAAGAAGAATCTAAAGAGATGTTCTGTAAAGGTACATTTTTGGTGAAGACCTTTGGTTTCCACCTGAACTCCAGAACGTCTGGTCCGGTCCAGGACCTTTGCAGCTTTTCTTTAGTTTGTGGGAAAGTTTCCTGCTGCTCCTCAGGAACCCTGAACAGGTTCTGCTGCCGTTTGGATCCTGCAGGAACGGAACGTGCTCAGCAGAACCGTCTGCTGTGCACGTTCCGTTCCTGCAGCCTTTAGTACATATCTTAACAACCCGCTCCGTCACAGAACCTCTCCCATTGGCCCAAGCCTTCCCGCCACAGCCATCTGATTGGCTGCCACTAATAACAGAGCGTCCGGCGGGTCTACCGCAGAACCTGGAGCGGTTCTGAGTGTGCGGCCGCGGCGCCGACCGCTAATGGCAGCTGAGAGGCAGACGGGGAAGGTGTCGGGTTCCTGTGGCTGCAGCAGCTGTGGTGCCGCCGTCTCTAACTCCGTGTCCTCTTGTTTCTGCAGAAGAAGCCTCTGTCTGCTGTCATCAAGGCCGTGTGTGAAGGGTAAGTCGGAGGTTTGGCTGACCGGGTCGGACTGACACCGACCCGGTCCGCAGGGTTAGGGTTAGTTACTGTTTTCCCTCTGCAGGACCTGCTGACTGCGTTACTCGCTGCACACATGCAGAATAAAAACAGTTTACTAAGAAGTAGAGCTAAACCCGGGCTTAAAGCAGGAATAAAATCTAATAAAGCAACAGATGAGAACTTTATAAAGTGTCAGAACGTGACGAGGTTCCTGATCAGCGCAGTAACGTCTGCAGTGATGTCATCTTTCATAGAGCAGAGCTAAAAATGAACGCTGGGAGGAACTTAATCAGCTGAGTGGTGGAATAAAACAGGAAGTGGCTCTAAAAGCTGAGAACTCCGCCTGGTACCAGACCAGCAGCTGATGTTCTGTTTGTGTTCAGATGGAACCTGCCAGGTCCAGAGAACTACGCCCTGCAGTACGCCGATGGAGTGCAGCTCTACATCACCGAGTCGGTCAGTCTCACCTCTGCACAGGAACATCTGCTACATCGCTGCTGCCATCCCATAATGTCAGGCTGAGGTTCTCATTAATCCTTCTTTATGTGCAGAACCGCCTGGACATCAAGAACGGCTGCATCCTCCGTCTGACCAAGGCTCCGGTGAGTCTGGACCCGCTACAGTAGTGATGATTCCAGGAATGAGAGAAGGTTTCAGACGCAGGTCTGGAGTTTCCTTCAGCCTGAACGGAGCACCAGCCTGGCTTTGCTCTTCTAATGTTTCTAACTAAATGTTCTAAAGAACATTTAGTGATAATATTAAAACCTTTCAGCCTCTTTCTCTGGGGTTCCTCAGGGCTCAGTTATTGGTCCTCTTGTTTCCCCCTGGTTCTGTTTAGAAAACATGGCTCCTCCTTCCTGTGTTACGCAGACGACTGCCGGATTTACCTGCTTATAACTCCTAATAATCCACCTAATAATAATCCACTTTATAATCCATGCTCCATCCAACCCCTGTTAAACTACCTTGAACAGGAAGAGGTTATTTTATTCAGGCTTTAATGGTTCCTCACAGAACCAGAGTATAACATTTTTGTTGTTGGGTTTTAAATTAAAAAAATGTTTTTCATTTAATTTGAGGATTATGATAATTATTATTAATTAAATAATAATAATAATAATAATAATAATAATTATTATTATTATTATTATTATTATTATTATTATTATTATTAGCTAAGATCTGTTTCTAATAAATGAAGCCATGACAGCAGAACGGGGAACGTTTATCACTGGTTCTGTTGCGTCAGGTCCAGAACTGTGAACAAAGGTTGGAATTCACACTGATCTGTTCTGAGAGAATTGGACCCAGATTCTCAACAGAACCGGATGCAGCTGGTCCGGTTCTGGATCGCTGCCGTTTCATCTATCGGGCCACAAGCTGGAAAACGATGAAAAACAAAACCCGAAAGCTTAAATGTGGAACCCTGGGGAACCTCTGCGTGGGTCAGAGGAGAACCCAGACGGGTTAGGAACCGTCCCAGCCGGGCTTTAACTAGAACCCCGCATTAATACCAGCAGCCCGCTGATCAAAGAACTCTGTGGTCCAGGTGATCTGAGCTGCAGGTACCAGAACCACAGAGTTCCCGGGTCAGGTCTTCCTCTGAAAGCTGAGAAGAACCGGCGTCCGGGTTCTGGGGAACAGCCGGGTCTTTCTGTGGATGTTGCTGTGTCCTGCTGCATGTGTCCTGCTGCATGTGTCCTGCCCCTGTGGTGAGCCCTGACCTCTGAACTCAGGGCTGCAGTGCAGAAGCCCTGAAGAAGGGCATCCAGAGCGCTGATGGGGGGGTGCGCTGCGAGTCGCTGAAGGAGCTGGCCACCATCTCCAGGGACGTGACCTTCGCTCAGGAGTTCATCAACCGAGGAGGCCACACCCTGCTGGTGAAGATCGTGGAGGACTCCAAAGAGTGAGTACCCTGTTGGCCTGAGGAGAAGGAAGTCCTTATTAGGGCGTGGGCCGTGACATCACAGCTGACCGGGTTTCCTGCAGGCTGCAGAAAGTCCTGACAGCTTCCTTCTTTTTAGCCCATTTACATGTTTTCAGCCAGCAAACAGAAAGGAGAATGTGTCACTGACTCACTGACTCATGAATCAGTGACTCACTGACTGACTCACTGACTGAATCACTGACTGAATCACTAACTGAATCACTGACTGACTCTGTGCAGGAACAACCAGATCATGACGCACACGCTGACCGGCTTCATGGAGCTGATGGACCACGGCATCGTGTCCTGGGAGAACCTCTCTGCCGTCTTCATCAAGAAGGTCCCTCCTCCTCTTCCTCTCTCTCTCCTCCCTCTCTCCTCTTCCTCCTCCTCTTCTCTCTCTCTCCTCTTCCTCCTCCTCTTCTCTCTCTCTCCTCTTCCTCCTCCTCTTCTCTCTCTCTCCTCTTCCTCCTCCTCCTCCCCACCTCTCCTCTCTCCTCCTCCTCACCTCCTCTCTCTCTCCTCCTACTCGCTTTCTCTCTCCTCCTCCTCACCTCCTCTCTCTCTCCTCTTCCTCCTCCTCTTCTCTCTCTCTCCTCTTCCTCCTCCTCCTCCCCACCTCTCCTCTCTCCTCCTCCTCACCTCCTCTCTCTCTCCTCTTCCTCCTCTTCTCTCTCTCTCCTCTTCCTCCTCCTCCTCCCCACCTCTCCTCTCTCCTCTCTCCTCTCTCTCCCTCTCCTCCTCCCCTCTCCTCTCCTCTTCCTCCTTCCCTTCTCCTCACTCTCTCCACCTCCTCTTCCTCTCTTCCTCACCTCCTCCTCCTCACCTCCTCCTCCTCCTCTGCTCCTCAGATCTCCGGCTTCGTCAGCAGCAGGTCCACAGACGAGGCCATGCAGCAGGTGTCCCTGGACATCCTGGAGAACATGGTGCTGAGCAGCAGGAAGCTCTTCCTGCAGGTCAAGCAGGAGGTCACCATGGAGAAGCTCATCGCTCACCTGCAGGTGTAAGTCCAGCAGGAGGACCAGCAGGAGGAGGACCAGGAGGCGCGTGGAGCTGCAGGTCCTCTAAGCTGCTCTGCTGCTGTGTTTCAGGGAGAACCAGCAGATCCAGACCAAAGCAATGGCTCTGCTGATGGCGCTGCTGCAGACGGCTGACGACTTGGACAGACAGGTGCTCACCTGCTCCTCACCTGCTCCTCACCTGCTCCTCACCTGCTCCTCAGCTGCTCCTCACCTGCTCCTCACCTGCTCCTCACCTGATCTCCTGCTGCTGCACACCTCACCGTCCTGGAAACTGCTGCATGAAAACATGGCAGCAGCTTCCAGGACGAACTTTAACTTCTCAGCTAGTTTGTCTGATGCTTTCATGCTCATCCAGTAGTTCACGTCGTTTAACTCTTTCTGCACGCGCTCAGAAGCCGCCGGTGATTTTAACTTTTAAAGTTCTCTGGTAACTTCTCTGCTGCTTTAGTTCTGACTCTAGATCAGTTTGTTCTTCATTCCTAGAACCTCTTCTGACCATAAGCACTCTTGTAACACGTCTTCCTTCCACTCAACTTTCCACCAGAGAGCTTGGTGCAGCTCTGATCTTTATTAAACTCAGAGGAACTCAGAAGTTCTGGTTCTGGTCCGACTCTGTGGACTCTGTGGCGCTGACAGGAGCGTTCCCTTCATGTTGTAGGAGGTGGTTAGCGAAGCGGCTTTCTGTTCACATGTTTAAAGCCTCAGAGGGAAGGAGGGGAGCCGGCTGAGGCTCCTGCAGGCGCAGCTTTGTCCAGACGTTCTCCTCCTGCTCCTCCAGCAACACTTCCTGCCTTCATACCTCGCCTCCTCCTTCCTTCATACCTCGTCTCCTCCTTCCTTCATGCCTCGTCTCCTCCTTCCTTCATGCCTCGTCTCCTCCTGCCTTCATGCCTCGTCTCCTCCTGCCTTCATTCCTCGTCTCCTCCTGCCTCCTCGCCTCGTCTCCTCCTGCCTCGTCTCCTCCTGCCTCTCTTTCTGTCCCACAGCCATTTTATTCTGCAGTCAACAAATGCTCTTTTCTTATCAGCTGTGAATAAAAGCTGCAGAGCCAGAGAGGCGTGCAGCACAGGGGTCAAAGTCTCCCCATAAAGGGCCTTTATGCAGCCACGCCGGCTCCAGCGCCCCCTGCTGGCAGGACGTGTCTCTGCGCTGCAGTCAATCCTCTCCTTTCTCGTCTCTTCCAGGAGATCTTTGCCTTTCTGAACAAGAAGAACCTGCGTCAGTACATCTATAAGGTGAGCGGTTCTCCAGCTTCCTGCAGGCGGTGGCAGCCGGCCTCGCCTTCAGCTCCTCTGAAGCTCGGCTTGTTTCTGTGCAGAACATCATCCTGGGCTCCAGCCCCATCCAGGATGAGATGGCTCACTACCTGTACGTCCTGCAGTCGCTCACCTTGAACCTCCTGGAGGCTCGCATGAGGACGCCGCTGGACTGCTACAGCCAGGTGAGCCCCTCCCTCGTTGAATGCTGACTTTAGCCTCCCTGGCAGAGAAAAGTCAGACTTGTTGTCTCCTGCTGCAGGAACACAGGGACATCCTGCATGGACTGCGGCAGGCGGCCTTTGAGACGGAGAGCGAGAACAGCCTCAGCCATGAGCGCCGCCGCTCGCTCTGTGCCAAAGAGTTTAAGAAGCTGGGTTTTTCTGTAAGCGTGGCCTTTTTAAGCTGCAGCTCTGAGGCTTTGCTCTCGTCTCTAAGCGCTCTCTGCGTTTCCAGAACAACAGCAACCCGGGTCAGGACCTGGTGCGCACGCCTCCCGGCCTCCTGGCTCTGGAGACCATGCATTACTTTGCTGCACGCTACCCTGACGCCTACAGCAGGGTGAGCAGAGCTTTGAGTCGTTCCTCCAGGAGGACGTCCATGCTGGTGCAGCAGCTCCAGACTGACCTGCTTCTCCTCTTGCAGTTCGTCCTGGAGAACAGCAGCAGAGAGGACAAACACGAGTGTCCGTTCGCCCGCAGCAGCATCCAGCTCACCCTCATCCTCTGTGAAATCCTTCGGATCGGAGAAGCTCGTAAGCTGAGCGGCCGCCTGCTCCTCTGCTCTGTCGCCTTCTCGCCTTCATGCTTGTCCTGTCTGCAGCCTCAGAGACGGGCTCCAGCTACCACCCCATCTTCTTCAGCCAGGACCGGCTGCTGGAGGAGCTCTTCTGCGTCTGCATCCAGCTGCTCAACAAAACCTGGAAGGAGATGAGAGCCACGCAGGAGGACTTTGACAAGGTGAGCTCCCACAGCTGGGCTAGATGTTCAGGTAGGAGAGCAACGTCCCACAGTTCAGTGGTTCTACACATAAATACTGGACCAGGAAGTGTTGACCGCCTTCTGGGAGGAGGAGGATCCTCCCTGAGCCCGACGGCAGGTCTGCTGCTTCATCTGCTTTCTGGCTTTAGAACCGCGAGCCTCTGGTCAGCTGATGCAGGTGTTCATCACCGATAAATCACTGATAAACTGATTTAGGTGAACCCTAACCCAACGAACAGCTGAATCAGCAGAACCTCCAGGTACGAAAACAACGGCTCTGGTAATAAATCATTTAGGTGGTAAATGTCAGGAGCTGAAAGCTGAAGCTCTCTGTGGCGCCTGCTGCAGTCGAGCCATTATGGAGGACGGTGCAGGTTGGATGCTGACCGGCTTACTGCTCTGTGGGGGGGGGATCTGGCAGAACGGTTCCTTTCTGGAAAACATTTCAGACTTTATCAAAGTTTTTAGGTAGGAGCCTAAGGCAGCTGCCCCTGGAGCGGCGCTGCAACGTTTGTCCTGCGCCTCACCTGGTAGATCTCAGTATAGCAGGAGTGTTTCTGTCAGGTGTGCTTTACCTGCCGTCTCTCTGGAAAAGCATTCCTTCAAACCGTGTCAGACTCAAAGAGCCTCTCTGGGGAACCGCACGGCTCCGCGTTGGGACCTTTAATTGGGTCCGTTAGTCAGGCGGCTTCCTGGTGCGTCTCATCTTTTCTCTGCTGATGATATTCAGCTCTACTTTTGTTCCAAGCTAACCGCTGCTGTCTTTTTCTAAAGCAGCCATCCTGTTAACATTCTGGGTTTTAATTCTAAATTAAGCAGGAGGAATTTAAAGTGTTGTCACATTTATTTCACATCTAGGAACATTTAAAATATTAGAATCATGTCCGGTTGTCTCAGAAAGTGAAGCTCGTTTAGGAGCCGGTCAGACGGAGAACCCGGAGCGTCACACCGGCACCGCCTGGTTCTGACCCGCTGCCACACTCAAGGTTTGGAGTAGAGGTGTGCAAAATAATCGCCATGATGATGCATCACGATTCTAATTTTCGCGATCTACTGCATCGATTCTTGACGCCAAGTATCGATTTATTAATAAAAAAAAAAAAGAATAATTTGGTGAACATCAGCCAAAACAAGTGGAATACAACTTCATTGGTCTAAAGGACCACTGAGGACGTGTAAACAGCACTATTATCCTTATTTTGTTATTTTAAGTTTTATAAATCCTAAGCACTTTTTGTCAGTGTGTCCAGTCCAGTAATATTTATTTTCATGGCAATACCTCCAAAAGTCGTTTCAATAAATACAGTTATGCATGAATTGAAGACACTCATTGGCTGCCCTCTCCCCTCATTGGAGGACTTGCACAGCGACCGCTGTCTAAAAAAGGCACAACCCATCACAAAGGACACTTTTCATCCTGGACATTCTCTGTTTACACTGTTGCCTTCAGGCAGACGATACAGAGCAATCAGAACAAGAACCAACCGTTTTAGAGACAGTTTTTACCCGACAGCAATAACAAAACTAAATGCAACCAAAAATAACCATTAATTATCATGGATGATGTGTGTGAGAATGTGCTATTTTTAATTTTTTAGTTGTTTTTATCAGTTATTTGTTATTTATTTCTTATATTGTGTGTAAATTGAGAGACAGAGATTTATTTATTATTTATTTATTATTGTTTTTTTTTAAACATATGCACGGATCGATGGCACTTTTTAAATTTCGTTGTTCTTGTGACAATGACAATAAAGTTTTCATTCATCATTCATTCTATCCAGATCACAGCCAGTCAGCCTCTGCTAATAGCTGCATTTTTTTTCTAACAGTGTTCAGTGAAAATATCGCAATGCATCGCAATAATTCAAGTATCGTGATGCATCGTGATTCAAATTGAATCGTGACTTCTTTGGCAATACCCACCCCTAGTTTGGAGCCGCCCGGCGTGGCGTGGCGCCCTGATGGGCGTAACGTAGAACGCCACGGTTGCCATGGCTGCCATGCAGGCGTCTCTACCTGCTGCTTTGATGGTTCCTGGTTTGTAGTCAGGAGTTGCCTGGAGGAGAAGTTCCACCTCATCGTTGGGATAAAAGCTTCTTTTCTCACTCAGTTAGCCGAGCTGTCGCATTTCTTCTTCTTCTACAGGATTAAGGCGGTTTTATCGTCTCTGTGTGCAGGTATCTTAGTCAGCGGTGTGGATGTGGCCGCAGACTCGTTACAGACATTATTATTATTATTATAATAATATAGAATTATTCCAGGCTTTGTTCATTATGGCTGCAGACATAGAATAAAGTTCAGTGACTTGCAGCCTGAGGTCGTCCTGACTGTCCAGCAGAACCAGAACAGCGTCTAGAACCGAGGAGAAAAGTTCCTGAGAAACTCAGCAGAAGTTTCTCTGAATCGTCATGCGGTGAATTTCCCAGTCAGACAGAACCCGGTTCATCCAGACCTGTTCTGGACCGGCCCGGCCTGCCAGAGCGGCCCCTTTGTGCTGCTGCTGGGGGGGGGCTTTGGCTGGACAAAGAGAACCAGGGGAGCGGCAGAAACCAGCAGCACAAAGGATCCGGGGATTCAGCAGAACCGTCAGAACGGGCCTGTGGGTTCTCTGGACTCCACAGCCTGTGCAGAACATCCGGCTCTGTTCCATGGAGGAACCAACAGAACCATCAGAAACAACAGAACCAACAGAACCGACAGAACCGAACCCTGGTGGACCCGTCAGTGGTGCAGGAAGTGAGACGGAGCTGCGGTACCAGCGTCCCTCAGAACAGAACCGGGCTGCAGGGAGCAGAGACAGCAGGCAGGCCGTCCTATTGGCTGAGCTCTGTGACATCACGGGGGGGGGGTTGCTGTTTACCAAACAGAGCCGCTCCTCCCTCATGGAGGTGATCTGCTTTCTGCTGGACTTCAGTGCAGCCGCAGAGAATGGAGGTAAGGTCCGGTTCTGGTTCTGGTTCCTTTGTTTCTGCTGCTGGGAAGGGTTGCTGGTTCCTCTCCACGCAGGTCGCCACGGTAACTGCTGGCCCCGCCTCCAGGCGGTTCTGATGGGTTCACGTCTGAGCGGGACCGGCTGGTACCAGACGGTTCTGGAGTGAACCCATCCGGACCAAACCGGTCCCAGCGGAGGCTCTCATTGGCTGCAGTGAGGAACCAGTTAAAGTATTCAGATTTAAGGTCCCTTTGACTCAACCAATCAGACGCAAGCAGCAAAGATGATGTCATCGTGTGGCGAGGTGGCGGCAGGAAGGTGGCGCTGTTCCGTTTGCTCGGTGGTTCTGGTGGTTCTGGCAGCAGAACACTGACCTCCTCCTCTTCCTCCTCCTCCTCCTCCTCTTCCTCTTCCTCCTGCAGGTGATGCAGGTGGCGAAGGAGCAGATCACCAGAACACTGACCTCCTCTTCCTCCTCCTCTTCCTCCTGCAGGTGATGCAGGTGGTGAAGGAGCAGATCACCAGGACTCTGGCCAGCAGGCCCACCTCCCTGGAGCTCTTCAAGAACAAAGTCAACGCTCTGAACTACAGCGAGATCCTCAAGCTGAGGCAGACGGAGCGGCTGCACCAGGAGGAGACGCTGGCTCCGCCCGTCCTGTCAGTACCAGCCGCTGTTTGTCACCAAACACCTGGGGGGGTGGCGTGCAGCTCCACCTGGGCGGAGTCACTCCTCACCGCCTTTGCTGACGCGGCGCTTTGTTTTGCAGCGAGCTGAAGGAGCGGCTGAAGCCGGAGCTGCTGGAGCTGATCCGCCAGCAGAGGCTCAACCGGCTGTGCCAGGGGACCATGTTCAGGAAGATCAGCAGCCGGCGCAGGCAGGGTGGGGCCGGCGCCGCCGATCGCTCCTCCTACCGCTCCTCCTACCGCGCCCTCGGGGCCCTCGGGGCCCTCAGGGCCCTCGGGGCCCTGAGGGCCTCCTGCCGTCACTAACCCGTCATTGTTCTCCTCAGACAAGCTGTGGTACTGCCGCCTGTCCCCCAACCACAAGATGCTGCACTACGGCGACGTGGAGGAGGAGGCAGAGAGCCCCGCCATAGAGACGCTGCAGGAGAAGAGTGAGTGCAGGCCACTGATTTACCTGTAGAGGCACACCTTTGCAGGTAAATCTGTCTTTTACTGACAGATTAGATCTACAACAATAATCTGTTCTGTAGTGGATTAAGTCTGACCCGGTTTACTCTCTGGTTTCCTCTCATAAACCACCGAGTCTGTAGCTGAAGGTCTGATGGTGTTCCTCCTGGTTCCTCCTGGTCTGGTTCAGGGCTCACCTGCATGGTACCCCCCCCCCCCTATCCTCCCCTCCCCCCCCTCCCTCCCTCAGTGACCGGCGTCTAAAATGCTTTTTCACTCAGTGGCTCTACTTCTCAATCATAGCTGTACAGCATGAAGAACATGTTTACATCACATAAAGCTCAGGTGAGCCTGGACTCTTGTAGGTCAAAGGTCAGAACAGGTAACCCTTCACACGGCACGGATGAAGCAGCTCTCAGCTTCAGAACCGGTGATTCCTGGTTTAGTTCGTTTTCACATGGGAAAAAGATGCTGAATGTTAGTTTCTCTGCAGTAAAACCTGAAGGAAGGACATAAAACTCTAAGCAGTAAATAAAAACATGCTCATGGCGTGTAGCTACATAGTTACAGGTGTTAAAGGAGAAAAGAGACATTTTTCATTGTTAAACTGATTTAGTGAGAGCCTCTGTATAGAACAGCAAGCTGGGCCGTGCTCATCAGACATTACTAGTCGCACAGGCATCAAAGCCATGATGAGCTCCAGCCTCTGATGGAAATGAGCAGGGAGCAGCTGATTGGTCCAATCACAGACGCTCCCACCTGATTGGTCCAGTCACAGACGCTCCCACCTGATTGGTCCAGTCACAGACGCTCCCACCTGATTGGTCCAGAAAACACTCTATATTGAGGAGTCTACGTTAAATCTTATTGTCAGGGTCAGGAACAGGTACGTCTGGTTTGGTGTGTGCTCGCCCATTTCCAGTCATTAATAAATGTAATTATGCATCATAACAGCAACATCTGGGTTCCCCCACAGTTCCTGCAGCTTTTCTACCAATCAGGCTAACGATCCGTCCTCTGATTACTGAACTTTACATCATCAGGTTTTATACTGAATGATGCTGGTGTCAGCAGCAGATGTTTCAGTGTCTCTGTGTCGTCCTCAGTTCCAGTGGCAGATATCAAAGGTCTGCTGACGGGGAAGGACTGTCCTCACATGAAGGAGAGCAAAGGCAAGCAGACCAAGGTCAGTGTCTCTCCTCTGAGCCCTCCTGCTGTCAGACGCTAGATTAAAGCCGCCGCCTCTGCTCCTGCTGCAGGAGGTGCTGGACCTGGCCTTCAGCATCACCTACGACGTGGAGGAGTACAGCCTGAACTTCATCGCCCCCTCCAGGACCGACGTGAGTCTGCATGCTGCTCGCCTCCTTTCTCCTCCTTGGCTGTGCTGAGCCTAACTTCTCCTCTCTGGCAGTTCTGCCTGTGGACGGACGGGCTGAGCGTCCTCCTGGGCCGCGACATGAGCAGCGAGTCCATGCGCAGCGAGCTGGAGATCCTGCTGTCCATGGAGATTAAGCTCCGCCTCCTGGACCTGGAGAACGTCCCCATCCCCGAGAGCGCCCCCGTTGTCCCCAAACCGCCCAGCAACTACAACTTCTGCTACGACTTCAGCCAGACGGAGCAGTAGCCGCAGCGTCTGGGTCCCTCTGGATCCGGTCCCTCTGGGTCTGGACCCTGTGGATCCGGTCCCTGTGGGTCTGGACCTGTCAGTCTGGACCCATCAGCTGATTTTAACACTTTGCAGACGCAGGTCTGGGTCGGGCTCCTCCCTGACGACTCCTGCAGGCGGCAGTCTGCAGCTCAGCAGGTACTTTTAGCTTAAATGTGAGCTCTGGTGTAACGGTGCTCTCTCTCTGTTTTAAAGTTTTTTTTAGTTGGGAAAACGCTGCGTAGCTTCAGGAATATCGCTGCACGCCGCTGCTTCTGGTTTCACGCGGGCATTAAGCAGAAATCAGGCAGAAATCAGCCTCTTAGGTACTCGTTCTGATGCGGTTCAGCCACTGTGGAGGTTTTTTACCAAACTTTATTTTCTATAATTGCTGTAAATCTGTATGATACTCATGGATCCATTCCTGTTTTAACTCTAAGCGTGTTGCTGCCAGGTCTGTCGTTTCACTTTAATCCGCTGCTTCCTCCAAACTGACCAAATAAAGCCATTAAATCACAGTCGCCTGGTTTTTGTCTCTCTGCCTGAAGTTCTGTTAAACAAACACGCAGCAATGCAGGAAAAGCAGAAAGACTTTATTTAGTCAAAGCTTTAATGACTTTAACTGGATCATCGCTTCCTTTAGTCTTGAAATGATAAATAAACTCCAGCTGCTTCACAGAAGACAAACTTTATATAAAGTTCATTTTACAGTCCAGCGGTTCTTTCCTGCTTTATTTCTATCGGTGCAAACATTTCTGCTCCTGCAGAAAATAACTTGCTGATAAAAATGAATATCATCTGAACTGGACTCTCTGGTTTCTGTGCTGCACCTCCTCTGTAGCTCCTCATGGCAGCAGAGGAGGTGCAGCAGAGGAGGAGCAGCTGAACCTGCAGCACGCCACGTCCGTCTCCTCCTGCGTTCTTTGTGTTTTAAATGAATCCTTGAGTATAAATTCAGACCTCGGGTCGGGGGGGGGGGGGGGGGGGGGGGGGGGGGGGGGGGGGTCAGCGATGGCTCAGTCTGTCAGGCTGAGATCAGCCACGCCTATGAACTTGTGATGGACGTTCTCCAGGAAGGGCAGCTGGGCCTGCAGGAGGTCCACCGCCGTCACAGAGACGTTTTTGCACATGGAGACGTCGAGCGTCTTCAGACGGCTGCAGTGCTGCATCAGGAGCTGCAGCGTCCTGCAGGAAGGGACACGGTCAGGGACACGGTCAGGGACACGGTCAGGGACACAATCAGGGACACGGTCAGGGACACGGTCCAGGCCGTGGAGGAGAGAAGCTGGAGCGCCACCTACCTGTCGGTGATGTTGTCGCAGCAGGACAGCGAGAGATGCTGCAGGCGGCGCAGGTAGGGCAGGGCCTGGGCCACGCCGCGGTCCGTGATGCCGGGACAGTGGCTGAGCTGCAGGCTGGTGAGGCTGCGGCAGCGCCGGCCCACCGACGCCAGGCTGGCGTCGCTGATTTCTGGCAGCATGGAGAGAGACAGACGCTGCAGGTCTGGGAAATGCACCACCTGGGGACAGGAAGTGGATCAGTGGTACCGACAGGAAGTTCTGGAGACGGCTGCAGAAAGGTGATGTTAACGGGAAGGTGTGCTGCTAAATCCACCGTTTCAGCCCTTAGAGGCGTGTTGCTGCGTCCCTGGAGGCTCCAGGAGCTGCTCAGGTCTTCAGGTTGGGTCTCATTTTTAAAGCCGTTCAGGTTTCTGTCTTCTCTAGTTTTAAACAGTTACATTCCAGCGTTTACTGCTAAACCAGCTCATTGGTTTATTTCTGAGTCGTGTTCTAGTCCAAGCTGAAGGAAGCTGAAGCTACAAGACCATCAGTTCCTCGTTACACCGTCCCCCAGAAAACTACAAAAATGGCCGAACGGGGTGGAGTGGAACGGGTCTGCTTTAGATTTAAAGAGACGGCGCCAAAACGAGCTGTTAGACGACTGAATGGAGGAAAAGCAGACATGTCTCCTTTAAATGCTGTTTCATCCCTGTTACACATTTACATGTTTGTAGAAAACATTAATATCCATTTCCATGTCTGATGACTTTATTTCCCACTGTCCAGATTTCTCCTGTTTTTCACACAAATGTTTCAATCAGACCAAATTTAATAGACATAATGAGTGTAAGCTCAAAAGGCCTTTTTATTGAGGTAAATAAACCGTTCATAATAAGCAACAATAAATCAATTAATTTCATGATAAATTAAAACGAGCTGCATAGTTTCCATTTGCTGGTTTGTTTCTCGTAAAGGAAGCAGAAGGTCTCAGTGGGTCTGCTCTCAGCGGTTATTACGGTAGCTGGTGGTGGGGGGGGGGGGGGGGGGGTATTACGCTGATGTCACTGCATTACTTAGAAATGTTCTCTAAACGAGGCAATGAAAGCATCAAGATAAACCGGCCCATGAAGTAGAGGGTGACACAGTGGGAGTGGGTTTTCACTCCTGTCCCACTCCCACTGTGTCAGAGTAAATAATAAAGTCTTGCTACTAAATCAATGCCATTCTTGTCTTTATTAAGTTTTCTGGTAAAACATTAAACCTGAATGTCTATGAAGGATCAGTTAAGTTCCTGTTTTTAGCTGCAGTAAAGGAATAATAATAAATAATAAAAGTAACAAGGAAACAGACCATGCCTATTTTAGCTGAATAAACAAAATGTACAATGTTGCCTTTTACTAATTTATTAAGTAATTGTTTCCTATGAACAGTGAAGTTACTTAAATGTTTCAAATTGCTGAAACTAGAGAAAAATGCATCTAGCAAGAGATTTATACTAAATTAACAAAAAAGTGCATAAAGGCATTACTTTCATAATTTAGATCATGTACCTCAGTGTTTTGTAAAAGAAAAAGTTTAATATAATACAAGCATATTAGCATTTGTCCATTTGCACTAACCATTTAAACTAATCAGGATTTACTATCAGAACCGATAAATTCATCGGACATTAAACACGTTCTTGGATAATAAGTCCAGGAAACACGTTTTACCAGCAGGAAACTGAATGCTGCTCGCTGCCCCAGAATAAAAAGCTTTAAGCATCAGGAGCGCCGGCCATGAGCAGCATCAGACCCAGAGGAGTTTATGGTGGAGCTCTGGAGAAGACCTGTCCTCAGAAAGCTGCACCACAGCACTTCTCCATCAACCCCCCCCCCCCTCACCTGGGTGATGCTGGCGTCGCTGAGCTTGCTGCAGGCCGACAGGTCCAGCTCCGTCAGCCGTCTCAGGGCTGAGAGCGAGGCTCCGTGGCGGCGCTCCAGGCGCTGCAGCTCCTCCCGGCTCACCGGAGTGGGCCGCTCCTCAAAGGGCATCCGGGGGGGCTGGAAGAAGCCCATGTTGCCGAAGGTCCTGGTGAACCTGGGGCCTCCGTCTCCCTGACAACAGGACGCAGAGAATGAAGGCGGTCTGAGGAGCCGCGGCGGCAGGCGGTCTCCGTCCTCACCGTCTCAGGCCGGCTGTCCTGCACCGTCCCCAGCAGACCCCGGTCCGTCACCTCCTTACACCAACCGAGCCGCAGCACCTCCAGCCTCTGCAGGCCGGCGGAGATGGAGCACAGCGACAGGTCGGTCAGGCTGAGGCACAGCGTCAGGTCCAGCTCCTTCAGAGAGCCGCCCAGGAGCTGGGAGAGCGAGACGAGCACACCGTCCTGGGGGGGGGGGGGGGAGAGAGAGAGAGAGAGAGAGAGAGAGAGAGAGAGAGAGAGAGAGAGAGAGAGAGAGAGAGCGAGAGAGAGAGAGAGAGAGAGAGACAGAGACAGAGAGAGAGAGAGACAGAGACAGAGACAGAGAGAGAGAGAGAGAGACAGAGCGATAGAGAGAGAGAGACAGAGCGATAGAGAGAGAGAGGAGGAGAGAGAGAGAGAGAGAGAGAGAGAGAGAGAGAGAGAGAGAAAGAGAGAGAGAGAGAGAGAGAGAGAGACAGAGAGAGAGAGAGAGAGAAGAGGAGGCTGAGCGCTCCTGTTGGTCCCAACAGAACCTGCAGGAGAACTCACTGCAGGAGCAGAACCTGCTGCAGGAGAACCCTCTGACCTGCAGGTTGGTGCTGCCGCTCAGGTGCAGCAGCTCCAGCTGGGCGGTGGCAGCGGTGGACGCCTTCAGGTCTTCCTGCAGCTCCGCTCCACTGCTGTGGAGACAGCCAGACAGACCCAGAGACACCAGGGAGGAGACGGACAGCAGCTCCACCAGGCCTGGACACAACACAACGTGGACATCTCTGGTACCAGCAGCTGGTCAGAACCAGCAGCTTCTGGTCAGAACCAGCAGCTGGTCAGAACCAGCAGCTGATCAGAACCAGCAGCTGGTCAGAACCAACAGCTGATCAGAACCAGCAGCTGATCAGAACCAGCAGCTTCTGATCAGAACCAGCAGCTGATCAGAACCAGCAGCTGATCAGAACCAGAAGCTGGTCAGAACCAGCAGCTGATCAGAACCAGCAGCTGGTCAGAACCAGCAGCTGATCAGAACCAGCAGCTGATCAGAACCAGAAGCTGATCAGAACCAGAAGCTGATCAGAACCAGAAGCTGGTCAGAACCAGCAGCTGATCAGAGGGTAAAACGGACCTTTCTCTGTGATCTTGGAGTCCCGGGACAAGGACAGGTGCGTCAGAGACCTCAGGCCTCGGGCTACAGCCCGGACGGTTCTGCTGCTCAGCTCCGGGCAGCAGCTCAGGTCCAGTTTCAGCAGGCCGGGCTGGTGCTTGACCAGAACCTCCACAGAGTAGTCCGTCAGCTCTTTGCAGCCCTGCAGATGCAGCTCCTCCAGCACCAAATCCTGAACCTACAGGAAAACCTTTATCAGCGGCCTGCGGTCAGGAAGCTCTGGATCTGCAGAGTTTCTCCAAGAACCGGACCCATGGAACCAGAAATGTTCTGCAGGCCTGATGGGGAACAGCTTTAAATGCAACAGAATGAATTCTGGGTTTCTTACAGTAAAGCGTGTCTCTAATCTTATCTGGTTGCTAATGATGCTGTTGGTTGTTTTCATGAATTTAACAAACAGGGAGTTTCTGGGTTTGACCCAAAGATCCCGGCCGATCAAGGCAGAATCAGCAGATGAAGGATTACTGCGTTTGCACATTTAATTTAAAAAGCTTTTAAAATAATCTTAATCTGAGCTTCCTCAGACTTCTGAACATCAGACTTGAGCTGCACAGAAACATCTTCTCTGGGTTCTGGTCCCACGGGGCCGGAGGAGAACTCGGAGGAGAACCCGGGGGTGAACAGAGGAGCTTCATGAACACCAAGCTGTAGGTGGAGAAGCTGAAACGAGACGAGGCGAGCATTTCCTGACCTGAGCCACGATCCGGAGAGATTCAGGCGTGATGGAGGTCCTGCTGAGGTCCAGAGCTTTGAGGGAGGAGCTCTGCTCCGTCAGCAGCCTGCGGAGGTTCCTGAGGGACACGAGGGCCGAGGAGTCCGCCGCGGTTCCGGCCGGGCGCCCTCGGTACGGATCGAACTCGAAGGCGATGTGGCAGCCGGCCAGCGAGAGGCGGCGGAGGCGCGGGGTGCAGCCGGTGAGCCGGTTCAAGGTGAGGTCAGACAGGTAGCGCAGGTCCGACAGATCCAGCTCCTCCAGGCCGCTCAGCGCCGCCCGGACCTGCAGCACCAACAGAACCTGTGAGAACAAACCTGGAAAGGTTTCAACGAGTTGATCTGAAGATGGCCGTCACCTCCAGATAAGAATAAAAACAGAAATACGACCAAAACCACCTCGTTAAGCGTTAAGTTTCATGGCTGCTTTCACCCACTTTACCAGACGCAGTATTACCAGCTCAGTGGCTCTAGCCTCTTTATTTTATATTCCAAAATTAAGTTATTAATGTTTCTGTTTAAAATATTCCATTTACTTTATGATTCAGAATTTGACCTTTAATTTATTTATTATTTAAACATTTGCTTTTCATTTTGCTGTGTATTTTTTCTTATTTTCCCACACATGCATTTTTATTTCGCCTCCTTTACTTTTCTTATGCATTTCTTTCTCATTATGCAAATGAGGTGGGCGGTCCTTCATTGGTCAGCTCCTCTGCCATTGGTCAGTCAGGAGGAACGTGCAGCGTTGTGCATGTCCTGCATTTAGCGGCTCATCCACGCTGCTACCCTGGTAGATGCTGGATGTACCTGTGCAGCTTTAACTTCACGCCCTGACGGTGGTGAGCTACGCTAGCAGCCACAGCTGCCCTGGGCCGGGCTGACGGGGGCCGGGCTGACGGGGGCTGTGGGCCTTCCCACCCATGCAAAATAACCTTTATTCACATTTTACAGAACTAAGTCTTTAAATAACTAAGAGTGTTTAAACAGCGTGACACTTTCTGAGCCACGGTGTCGGGCGTGGTCAAGTCTAGCCACGCCCGCCGTCCTCGGCCGGTTCCACGGCGTTACACCTGCAGCTTACCTGCCGTCTGTGCTCCTCTCTGGACAGGAAGGCTCCAGACATGAAGAGGCTGTCCAGGCCTCTGATGTCGAGCCTCTGCAGGGAGGTGAGGCGGGGCAGGAGGGCCAGCAGGGAGGCCTCCGTTATGCTGCTGCAGGGCAGGGCCAGGCTCTCCACCCTGGGGCCCAGAACCGCACCAACCTGAGGAGGAGCAGGAGCCACAGAGGGAGGCGCAGATCACAGGAGGCTCAGAGACATTCATCAGCAACACCATTTATGTTTTATTCCTCATTTTGTCCCATTTAAACCAGCTTTAATGGTTTTAAAGCAACAGAACGGAGATCGCTCACTGCTGCCAGCAGTTAGTGGGCCGCGTTTCACAGACGAGGTTCTTTAAGGTTCTGATGGAGCAGAACTGATGCCGTCTGGCTCACAGAGCGTCAGACATAAGCTGCAGTTCTAGTGCCAAAACAGATCACTGTGCAGCCAGCGCCATACTGACACACGCCATCAGAACGCCATCAGAACGCCATCAGAACGCCATCAGAACGCCATCAGGACGCCATCAGAACGCCATCAGAGCACCATCAGGACGCCATCAGAACGCCATCAGAACGCCATCAGAACGCCATCAGAACGCCATCAGAACGCCATCAGAGCGCCATCAGCACGCCATCAGAACGCCATACTGACAGACGCCATCAGAGCACCATCAGAGCACCATCAGAACGCCATCAGAACGCCATACTGACAGACGCCATCAGAACGCCATCAGAACGCCATCAGAACGCCATCAGAGCGCCATCAGGACGCCATCAGGACGCCATCAGAACGCCATCAGAGCGCCATACTGACAGACACCATCAGAACGCCATCAGAGCGCCATCAGAGCGCCGTCAGAGCACCATCAGAGCGCCATACTGACAGACACCATCAGAGCACCATCAGAGCGCCATCAGGACGCCATCAGAGCGCCATCAGGACGCCATCAGAGCACCATCAGAACGCCATCAGAACGCCATCAGAGCACGGCGTACCTCCAGGAGCAGCGATCTGGAGACACTGAAGCCGTCCAGCTGGCTGATCTTCAGGCTACAGCGGGGCTTTCGGGCCAGACCTCTGACCAGCGCCAGGGAGGAAGATGAGGCCGGGAAGCTGAAGGCGACGTCCTTCTGCACAAAGACACCAAAGGTTAGCGAAGCGGCGGCTGTTTGCACCACAGCCTCTCAGGTAAAGGTGTGCAGCGCGTCAGCGGCTGTAGCAACCTGGAAGCGCAGGTCCTGGCTGGCGTGGTACCAGCTGCTGCAGACCAGGGCGGCTTCCTTTCTGTCTGACGCGTGGAGGAAACTCAGGATGTAAACGATAATCTGCAGCAAGAGACAGAGAGGCAGCGTCAGAGCAGGGGACCACCATGGGGGGGGGGGGGGGGGGGGGGCGGTGCTGGGACCACCATGGGGGGGGGGGGGGGGCGGGATAGGGGTGCTGGGACCACTATGGGGGGGGGGAATGCTGGGACCACCATGGTGGGGGGGGTGTCTTTAACTACCATCCCTATCAGCCGGTCCATGATGACAGCATGACAGCATCCGGCCTGATGCTCTGACCCTTTCCTGGAGCTGCCTCTGCATCATTATGTCACCATGGAGACTAGTTCACTGGTTAAGCTCTGCTGTTAACCAGCTGGGAGACCAGTTAACTGGTTAAGCTCTGCTGTTAACCAGCTGGGAGACCAGTTAACTGGCTAAGCTCTGCTGTTAACCAGCTGGGAGACTAGTAAACTGGTTAAGCTCTGCTGTTAACCAACTGGGAGACTAGTTAACTGGTTAAGATCTGCTGTTAACCAGCTGGGAGACCAGTTAACTGGTTAAGCTCTGCTGTTAACCAGCTGGGAGACCAGTTAACTGGTTAAGCTCTGCTGTTAACCAACTGGAAGACTAGTAAACTGGTTAAGCTCTGCTGTTAACCAGCTGGGAGACCAGTTAACTGGTTAAGCTCTGCTGTTAACCAACTGGAAGACTACTTAACTGGCTAAGCTCTGCTGTTAACCAGCTGGGAGACTAGTAAACTGGTTAAGCTCTGCTGTTAACCAACTGGGAGACTAGTTAACTGGTTAAGATCTGCTGTTAACCAGCTGGGAGACCAGTTAACTGGTTAAGCTCTGCTGTTAACCAGCTGGGAGACCAGTTAACTGGTTAAGCTCTGCTGTTAACCAACTGGAAGACTACTTAACTGGCTAAGCTCTGCTGTTAACCAGCTGGGAGACTAGTAAACTGGTTAAGCTCTGCTGTTAACCAGCTGGGAGACCAGTTAACTGGTTAAGCTCTGCTGTTAACCAACTGGAAGACTACTTAACTGGCTAAGCTCTGCTGTTAACCAGCTGGGAGACTAGTAAACTGGTTAAGATCTGCTGTTAACCAGCTGGGAGACTAGTTCACTGGTTGAGCTCTGCTGTTAACCAACTAGGAGACTAGTAAACTGGTTAAGCTCTGCTGTTACCCAGCTGGGAGACTAGTTAACTGGTTAAGCTCTGCTGTTAACCAATTGGGAGACTAGTTAACTAGTTAAGCTCTGTTGTTAACCAACTGGGAGACTAGTTCACTGGTTAAGCTCTGCTGTTAACCAACTGGAAGACTACTTAACTGGTTAAGCTCTGCTGTTACCCAGCTGGGAGACTAGTTAACTGGTTAAGCTCTGCTGTTAACCAACTGGGAGACCAGTTAACTGGTTAAGCTCTGCTGTTAACCAACTGGAAGACTACTTAACTGGCTAAGCTCTGCTGTTAACCAGCTGGGAGACTAGTAAACTGGTTAAGCTCTGCTGTTAACCAACTGGGAGACTAGTTAACTGGATAAGCTCTGCTGTTAACGAGCTGGGAGACTAGTTCACTGGTTAAGCTCTGCTGTTAACCAACTGGGAGACTAGTTAACTGGTTAAGCTCTGCTGTTAACCAGCGGGTAGTTGCGGTGAAGCACGGACTCACCTCCAGGGGCAGCGCAGGTGTCTCTGGCAGCTCTTCCCCGTCGCTGTCCTCCATCTCTGCGTCTTCCTTAGGAAACTCTCCGGATCATCTCGGCTCGATCAGCTGATCTCTAGTTTAACGCTTTAGCTTGAAGCTAGTTCCCAGCAGCAAACATGGCGGCTCGCCTCGGTTTGTCGCCGCTTCGTTGATAAAACGTCAGATTTCAGGAGCGGCGGCGCTAACGCGGAGCTGTTTATCTGCTCACCTCACAGTAAAAGCGGCTTTTCCACAGTTAACGACGCGGAACGGCAGCTCTGTTTGGCCGGCGAAGCTTGGCCTTCTTCCGGTCAGCTGACCACAGAGGGGCGTGGCTTCACCTCAGCGGGAGAGATTCTCTTCTGTGATTGGTGGCTGCGTTGTTAGGCAACGGCCGACGCTGGGACTCCATTTTATGGCAAGATGTTTTGTTGTAAAACAGCTTATGTGACTGCGCTGGCAAATTAAAACTAATAATAAAGGAATCTGTGTGGCGACAAAATGTTTTACTGATTTAATGTGAAAGAAGATTAAAACAACAATAAGGACTAAATCATGAGTGTACACCGTTTTAATAGCTGAAATTCTGGGGAAATTTATGTTTCTTAATTTACTGTGAAACTCCTGAAAGGTTGAGACCAAAAATCACACAGAATCCTTACAAAAACGGTTACAGGCAAGGAAACAATGAGTTTTCACAAAGTCTTTTATTTTATTTGTAAAAAGCCAAAGAGGAGACTCATAATAACACAACTTAAACATGTTAAAACATCATAGTATTTAGAATAGGGAAAATATTTTAGTAAAACAGCCTCTTCTTTGGGTGTTTGATGTGTTTGTGAGCATAGTTGTGGATTTCTGGCAGTAGGGTTAGCTGGTTTGTAGTCAGCAACTACATTATCTATACATAATACACAACTCCCATAACACAAGCCAAACATTAACATGATAAAATGATTCAGTGGTTATTTAATTAAGAAAATAAACACATTTCTGTGCAAAACATATTTTTACTGACTTAACATAAAACATTCAAAGTAAAAATGTAAATAAAGTATTTTGACAATAATCACTGTGATTCATTTTTATTGCGTAGTGATATAATTATTTTTATATTTACAGTTTATTTTACAGCATGGAGCCGTCACTGAGGTTAATATAGTTCCAGTTTAAAATGAAAACGCAGCAGCGTGTCTGACACTGAGCTGCTAACAGAAAACTAAAGCCAGCTCTGCTGCACTGAGCTCTGACCAAGGAACACAGCACAGTGAAAAATAAGGCAGTTGTTCTTTTAGACACAACAGAAGAACATGGAAACCTTTAGGAAACAACAGCAAAACTATTTCCTCCTTCTGCAGAAAGACAAGATCTTCATTTCTGTTAAACAGGCTGACTGACCCAGCGTTGCTAACCAGTAATTAGTCACACATCACCTGTGGAAATCTTATTTCTGTTCTGCATCGCCGTCTGGAGATTCTCCACTTTTTGCCTCACCTCCACCTTCTGAGGTTGGAGCACAGAAACTTTTCTCCTCTCCAACCTTTGATCTGGAACACTTTTCACATCTTCCTCTCTTTCCCTCTCCCCCCTCCATCCCACTCATCTTCACTATCGTCCGTTCTGACCGTGTCGCCGTGGAGCTCTGCAGGAGGAAGATCTTCAGGGTTGCAGCTACGAGACGCAGAGCGCAGCGTGGTGGAGCTGGCAGAGATGGAGGTCGGCGAGTCCTCGGCCCTTTCAGGCCCAGAGCTGAGGGCAGGAGAGGGAGGACGTAAAGAGGCAGAGCGGGAACGCTGGAAGAGGAGACAAAAGAGGAGCATCTGAGAGTTTACGCTCTGCAGCAACCCATGAGGCAATGCTAAAGTATTCACACCCCTTTAGCTTTTCCCCACGGTGTTTTATTTAGAGTTTGCAGACAGACCGGCTCAGAGTAGATCACTATAAAGGGGAAGGAAAAGATTGCTGCTTTCAGCGTGTTTTACTGATGTGTGCGTTTATATTACTGATGTGTGCGTTTATATTACTGATGTGTGCGTTTATATTCAGCCCCACCAGGTCACACAGAACCTCGGCTGCAGGTCGTCTGCGGTTTGCCTCCACCTGGTTTAAACGTCTACAGACTGACATTTCTACACCTGTTTGTAAAACATCTCCAGCTCAGTCAGATTGGATGGAAAACATCAATCTTCAAGTCATACCCCAGGTCTGGACTTTGACTAGGCCGTTCTAAGCCATTATTCTGCTCTAATCTAAACCATCCCATAATTTCTCTGGCTGCAGGTTCAGGGTGGGTCTCCTGCAGGAAGGAGAACCTCCACCCCAGTCTCAGGTCTCCTGCAGCCTCTGGCTGGTCTGACCCCCCCCCCCATCTGAACTGCTGTGGCAGTAAAACTTCATTTCATTCCTGGTTGAACACGACTACGTTGGTTTGTTGGAGTTTGTTGTTGGAACGTGAGACTTCAGGTGAAACTGCAGAGTTAAAGGTAGAGGTGGGGAATCCAGGTTCAGAAAGTAAAATCCTGTCCAGAGATTAGTTCCAACCATTTGCATTTCCAGAGCCTAAACTCACCTGGTTAAGTGACCAGGATGAAGGAAAACCAGGCAGGTTTTACTTTCCTGAAGCCGGATTGCCCATCTCTGAAAGCTGAGCTCAACTGTGCCGACTCCATTTCAGTAGAAATATGAATGTTAACAGTTTCCCATATGCCTAATTAGCCTTTACCTGTAACGAGATACTGGACTTGTTGGTCTTCTCTTTGACTTTGGCCAGAGCTCCTCTTAGTCCTGAAGATCTCTCAGTCATCTCCAGAGCTGCTCTGAGCAGCTTGGGAGTCTCCGGCCTCAGAGGAGCCACCGGTACCTGAGGCGGTTCCTTAGCCTCTTTTTTGGGTTCGGGTTTTTTCCCCTTATTAAGCATCTTTCTGTGATGAAAAAGGTATCAGAGAAACACACGGTGTGACCAGAAAACCACAGCTGAAGCAGTTGGTAATGTTGATGCCAAACCTGGCTTTCTTGCGCAGCAGTTTCTTTGACTCGGGGTAGTGGACCAGGATCTCATTCAGGTCTTTCTTGTCCAGGATGAACAGGTTGGCGAATCCATGAGCGATCACATTGGCAGTGCGCCTGTTGACTCCACCCACTGCCAGTAGACTGCAAACCAGACAAAAAACGCATGTTGATGACGCTTACCTCAGTGCAGCTGTCACCATGGTAACCCTAACTGTGATGTCACAGTCTCATTGTTAGCCAGGTAAACCAGGAAGTAGGTGAGGCTGTCAGTTTCACGTCAGGTTTCAGGCATCCAGCATGCTGAGGTGAGTGCTTCTTCGTCAGACAGATTAAGATTGGAGGTCAGACTAAATATTGTTGATAATGGGGGATTGCTGCGTAGCTTCAGCTGCGCTGGTATTGCTTCTCTAGCAGTGGAGCATATAAATACGACATGTATGAGCTGCAGAGTTTGTGAAGGAGTGGTTTGACCCGTCTTGTGGCAGCTTGTCTCATCCACTGATCCCTCTGCATCCTACAGAAGTGAAGCAGTGAAGTTTACCGTATAGACGGTGTGACAGAATGACCTGAAACAGGGAATGATGGGGGAATAAATGAGGCAGAGTTACTGGCATGTAACTCAGAAGTTGGACCTGAGACTGTGAGTCAGACTCAGCTGTTTATTAGAGTGATGCATTGTGGGAAGAAACTGTTCCTTCATCTGATGGTTCTGGCTCTGTAGCGCCTCCCAGAGGGCAGCAGTAAAGACATGTTGTGATGGAGATGGATCTGCAGGGACGTTTCTGGCCTGTCTCCTGACTTTAGAACTGTACAGGTCCAGAATGGAGGGCAGGTCGGTACCGAGGATCTGTTCTGCAGTCCTGACTGAGCGTTGCATTCTGGTCCGGTCCTTTTTGGTATCAGATCCAAACCAAAATCAAACAGATTTATAATATGGAGAAGATAACCTTTGCAATGAAGGCATGGTTTTTAACACATGGGGCTATGTTTGTTTTTGATGACGTATAAGTGAGGTTAAAAATGAATGTTCTATTATTCTATTATTATTATTCTATTATTATTATTAGTAAAGATGATATTAATGCTTTTATTGGGCCTTTTCTCTCCCTTTCAAGTTTCTGTCTATGCTCTATAAAAGAGACTTGAATTTAGTTGAATTTAGTTTATTTTTTACTATATTTTGATGATGTAACACAAAATAAAGTAATAAAGGAACCCATCGTCAGATAAGAGGAGCCTAACCTCTCCATGTAAGGCCTGATCAGGACAGTGGAGACCGACTTCAGCCTTTTGTCTGATTTTCATTAGAAATGTTCGGGGGCATCTGAGTAACTGAGTAAGAAAAAGACTCAAATTTAGAGTTAAACTAAAGTCAGGCTGAGCGTTCAGAAAACTTACTAAAAGGTTCTTGCTCAAAGAAATCAACCGGGGAGCACAGGAGCTGGACCGGGCGTGTAATCGTTGCAGGAAAGATACGAGGAACAGAGACCGGAGGCGCCGGAGCCACGAAGGCACCAGAATCCAGAACAGAACAGCCGGACATCAGACAGAGCAACGGCAGAAACCAGCGATGAGCAGTGAAAACCAGGGAGCTTAAATACCGAGGGACGTGTGGAGAAAGGTAAGGAGGAAAGAGGTGAGAGCAATCAGGGGAGATGAGGAGCAGCTGAGGCTGATGAGGACAGAGGAGCTGAGGGTGGAATGAACGGAGACATGGAAGAAATCTACCACACATAATACAAGATGAGCAAAGAATGAACCAAGAGCCTTATAATCAAATAGATGAACTGAAATGGCAGCAAATATAAAAAAACAAAAAAAAATCTGTGGATGGTGGCGCTTGGTAGCGATAGTTTGGTGAACCCGTTTGCTTTGATGACTTCATTAAGCATGTTGCAGAGCTCTGTTACCTTATCTCTCCAAAGACGGATCCTGCTCTGAGAGTGGCAAACACCGTCCTCTCCTCAGGTCCTCCGACCACCTGCACCTCCCCCGCTTTTATGATGTACATCTCGCGGCCCACCTCGCCCTGAGGAGCAGAAAGCAGAGACGCAGCAATCAGAGATGAAACCACCTGGTGGAAGCCTGCAGGATGGAGACCAGGCTACCTGTTACCTTTTTGCAGACATAGTCTCCAGGCAGGTAGACGACAGAACGCAGACTTTTCAGCATGTCAAAAATCATCTGTCTGTCACAACCCTGTGGTGCAGGAGAACAGAACCATGTCTTAACTCCAGTCGTCACATGGTGCACACACCTGAGCTTCAGGTAACAGATCTTCATCACCTGTGCGTTTTCTAGGTGATGTTACAGTTTTCTCACCTGGAAGAGAGGAACTTTGCTCACAATGGAGTAGTTGACATCCACAGCGATGTCCAGACGCATCTTGTCTGGCAGCTGGGTCAGAAGCTCCTGCTCATCTGCAGTGCAAACATGAGAAGGTAAAGCACGACCTGCAGGCCAGCTCCAGTGACCACAAAGCAAACATGCGATGCCCCGCTTACCCAGCATGCCCTGCGACTGCCAGGTGTAGTTGTACCAGGTTTTGACACGATTCTGGACTTCTTTTGGTATGCGGTAGGACGTCATGTATTTGATGGTGTTGTCCATGCAGGTGCGGTAGTAGGTCTGAGCTGCCGTGGCGGCGCCGACGACGTCCCGCATCTGATACACAAGCAAGGCTGGAGTGGCATGTTTGACATTTAGAGCTGCGAGTTTTAGCCGAACATCCATACCCACCTGACCAATCATGATGGAGAAGGCAAAGACGCCAACAAAGTAGTTAATGAGCTGGAAGACGATCTCAAACAGGGAGGTGGGATCTGGCAGGCCTCCGATGGTGATCAGAGTTTTCACTGCAAAGTAGTAGCAGCGGATGTAGCTGAGGAGAGAAGAAGAGCGGTCCAGAAGGGAACGGCGAGTAGAAAGCCTCAAAGTTCACTTATCTGTCATCGCATTCCTCATTGAATGATGTAGGAGTGCAATGATGAGAAAATGGAATTCTACAGATTAATTTGATTGGTCTAAGTCTCGTCTAACTAAAGCTCTCAGCTCCATTAACGTCCCAGGAGAGTTAATTAAACCGATGAACATAAATTAACTCAAAGATTCTCCACAGTCTGAGCAATTAGTGCGGAAAAACTAAAGCTTCAGGACATTTAGGTTCTAAGATGGTCAGAGATGCTAACAACTGAAGCACCAATGATTTTAATTATTATTATTATTATTATTATTATTATTATTATTATTATTATTATTATTATTATTGGTGCAGGATTTCTCCCCACTGCTGCTGCACATGAATCTGAAGCTTTCTGTATTTATCAGCTGTGCCAACATGAACCAAGAACGCTGCTTTTCTGATAACATCTCCCTTAATTAGGTTTACATCTTCAGAAAAGGATTTTTTTTTAACGATTCATCACATTTAAACATCTGCCAACTCCCTCCAACCTGTTGCCGACACCGTTGTACACCCACTGGGTGGCTCCCAGCCCGATGTAGGAGGAGGCCCAGTGGTAGAGGCAGGCGTTGCAGTGCAGGCAGTACAGGAGATACGTGGTGGTCCGGATCACCCTGGAAGACGCAGCAAGATGCATCAGCATCAGCTGGAAGTTATAAATCTGATGCTTCTGTCTTCATTCACCCTGAAACCTTTGGTCTGTGAAACTGACTACAACCAGGATAGAGCAGCAGGAGGGCAGGTCACCTGGGAACTCACCTGTAAATGTAAGCTTTGGTCAAGATGGCCTCCAGGCGCTCATTAAACTCAAAGAAGGAGTTGATCTGCAGAGGAATGAACGAGCAGATCATTATGACCTTTTTCTCATTTATCATGTGGTGGTGTGGGGATTGAAGGTTTGTTTCACACTAGTGGATGTTTGTCCACTAAAAGACGTTGATGGGTGTTTTTCTGCTTTAACTGACTGACCTTCAGCAGGCGAGGTAAACGCAGCAGAGGGTTGATGCCTGTTTTAAAATAAAACAGCTCCAGTGGAACAAGGCTGGCTACGTCAAACTGCAACACAAGTCTGGAGTCAGTTTGCACTTGTGGTAAAATACAGTCTCACTTTTACCACAAATCTGTTTATTTACCTTGAAGCGTTTGGTTTTCATGTAATTCTTCCTCATTTCCTTCTTGTCACTCTGTCATAGAAAATAAAGCACAGATTCAGGGATAATAATAAGAATAACACCGATGGAGTCGTCTCATCAGAGCTCTGACGGTTCGGCCCAGTTTCCCTCACCACTATGTCCCCTCCACAAACAAACTGCAGGCGTGGCTGGAAAACGGCGATGTCCAGGATGTAGATGAGGTCGCACACGTAGTCGGTCACCAGCCAGTAGTAGATATTATCAGGGGTCTGGTAGGGGAAGGCCCAGCGGACCGGGATGAGCCAGACGTTCCAGTTCCAGGCCAGAGACACCAGGAACATCCACAGCACGTACATTATGTCTGAGGAGAGAAAGGTGGAATTAAAAAGGGAAGCAACACTAGCGGAGCTCAGATTTGGGGACTGGCTGCTCCAGGAGCCGATGGGAGCAGGACCAGAGCTGCAGAATGAACACAAGCTGCTGAACTTCAGGCTCACAGAGTTCTGCTTCAAACCCTGTGGGCTGAAAACTGGGCTGAGCTTTAGCAGTTAGCATGGAGACGGCGGCAGCAGGGACTGTGGGGGGTTCTCACTGGTGAAGGGGTCGATGCTGGCAGGGAAGCGCAGGTGCAAACAGGCCGGGACCCATGGAGTGGATTTCACCCTGCAGCAGCCTCCAGATGCTTCCTCCTCTGCCCTGCTCTCCACGCCCCGTCTCTCCTCTTCATCGACGGACGAAGCTCCTTTCATACCTTCATCTTCTTCATCCAAGGGGGGGGCTTCAGGAGCGGGCTGAGGAGGAGCTGAGGAAGGAACTAAAAGTCAGTCTTAGAAGTACATTTACTGAGTCGTACTGAAGGTTCTTGCTGTTCATGGCCTGCAGGAACAACCCAGACCAGCAGCTCCACTGAGCATGGCAGAGACGCCTCAGGCTAAACTCAGGCTAAACTCAGGCTAAACTCAGCTAAACTCAGGCTAAACTCAGGCTAAACTCAGCTATAGCTTCCCTACAACAACAGGAACATCTCTTCTGTCTGCCAGGTCTGTAGAACCACATGACAGGTTTGAGGTTCTTGCTGCTTGTTGATGACCCATCATCAACAAGCAGAACCTTTTTCTTGGACGGGCTCTGACAAATATGTAGGAATGCTGTAGAAGGGACCTGAGGACATTCCTCTGTCCTTGTGTCTACAGACCTTCAGGCACAGGGACTTTTGTCCATGTAGAAGGGTTCCTACTACGTTCTCGTCACCATTCCCTCTCTACTTGAACCCAGTCGGTCTCCCTGCAGGTTCCAGGCTGGTTCTCATCATTCCTGCCCTGAACATCCATGTGGGAACAGAAACATGTGGGTAAAAGACTCACAGGTGATGACGCTTTCTGCGTCTGAGCTGTCTGGGTCAATGAGTTTCTCCTTTGCCTTCTCTGTTCTCTCTTTGAACATCCGGACGAGTTCCTGAAGTCGTTCATTGACCACCGCACTGGTCTGACTGGCAGCCGAGGCTGGACGCTCCCTGAGCCTGGAGACAAGAGCAGATGGAGGGATGGATGGATGGATGATGGATGATGGATGGATGGAGGGATGGATGAATGATGGATGGATGGATGGATGGATGGATGGATGGATGAATGGCTGGCTGGATGGATGGATGTATGAATGGATGGATGGATGGATGGTTGGATGGCGGATGGATGGATGGATGGATGGATGGATGGATGATGGGTGGATGGTTGATGGGTGGATGGATAGATGGATGAATGGATGGATGATGGATGGATGGATGGATGGATGGCGGTTGGATGGATGGATGGATGGCGGATGGATGCAGGCTTACGTGTCCTCAGAGCAGTGCAGGCTGGACTCGCTGGGCCAGGCTCTCACTGGGATGCTCACTTCTTCATCATCATCATCTTCACTCTGGGAATGTTTGTTTCTGCTGTTGAAGTTCAGGAGTAAAAATAAATTCACCGGTTCTGGAAATCCGACCCGGTTCTTTTCTCAACGGTCTCCTGATGTTCTGACAGCGCTATTAAAGACGCCTTTAGATCTGTTACTGTAGCAACAGAACCTAGCGCTGTTTCTTTAGGAATCTCTAACCTGTGGTTCATTGGTTAATGGAGCAAAATCCCTCATAAAGGAATCTAATGATTGTTTTCAGCTTACTGACCCCCACAGACACACACATATATATATATATATATATATATATATATATATATATATATATATATATATATAATGTCTATGCTGACTCCTCTGTCGACTGCTTCTAAGTCGCTGAAGGTTCCACCTCTCGTTTTCAGAGAGACTCTGGGAACTTTTATTTAGGAATCGTTGACTTCCTGTTTGCCCTGGGGAACAAAAGCAACACCAGAGTCTCGTGGCTTTAAAGTTGTAGCCTCCACAAGGCTAAAGGGGGAGGAGCTGAACCATGTGGCTGTCTGTATGACCACCGCTAACTAGCATCTACATGCTAAGGCTGTCTGCATGATCACCGCTAACTAGCATCTACATGCTAAGGCTGTCTGGCAGGCGTGCTGGGTCTGGGACAGAGCATGAATATGTGTGTTAAGCACGGTGGAGGCGGTATGGTGCTGTGGGCCTCTCTTTAAAAGTGCGTGGCACCATGAACTCTATGAAACACCAGGAAGTGTGAACTCAACATCTGGCAGCATTCTGGCCGAAAACTGAAAGTGGGTCATCTATGGGTCCAGAACATCTGGTCACATGAACACAGAAACGACTCAGCAGCCACCAAATCCAGAACTCAGAACCAAACCCAGTGGAAACCCTGTGGACTGAGCTGCAGGCATAAGAACATTGGACCGGAACCAGAACTCTGGACCAGAGTTCTGGTTCCGGTCCGATGTTCTTATGTCTGTGAAGAGAGGACCCTCCATCCCTCTAACACTGAGAAAGGTTGCAGAAGTAGACTAAATCTGATCATTTAAAGGAGGTTCTACAGATTATTAACAATGGGTGGAGATAAATATATTTATGTGACTTTCTTTCCTGTCGCTGAATAAAAAAAAAAGATTTAAAATATTTGCGGTAAGGAGTATTGCATCACTTCCTGTTTCTACGTATGGATTGTGGTTTGGTGTTCCAGACTCGCTTTTATCTTTAATATCTTTGCTGTAACATCTGTTTCTAACACATAAGCACTTTTAAAACATTCTCTGTAGCTGCACATCACGCTTGGGAACTTCTCGTGTTTCACACGGTTTGCTTTTCTCTGCGTGGTAAAAGGGCGCTAGCCTAGCTTTAGCCTAGCCTAGCTTTAGGCTCCTTCCCCTACTCTTCCATCAGCTTCTCCGTCTCTGTCTACGTCTCCCCTTATCTGCTGCTCTCTTTGTCAGATGTTCAGTTATTCCTCTGCCTCCTTTAGTGATAATGGTACTTGAAATAAATGTAGTGTTTTTGTAGCTTTGGAGGCGAGGGTGTCAGAATTGGAGACCCGGCTCTGTGCTGTTGAAAAACCAGCTGATAGCCCCTTTGCTAGCGCGGAGCCACATAGAGTGACTTTATGTAGCAGTCCTCCAGAAGCACCCGAGCAGCCGGGTAAGCAGGCTGGCTGGGTGACAGTTCGTAGGAAGCATAGCTCTAGATTTCAGCCCCCAGTTCACCACCAACCCGTCTGCGTTTCTAATAAATTTTCCCCACTCAGCGACACACCCACTGAGAGGCCGACCCTGATTATTGGGAGCTCCATAGTCAGAAACGTGGCACTAGAGACACCAGGGACCATAGTTAAATGCCTACCAGGGGCCAGAACGGGCGATATAGAATCTTACCTAAAACTGCTGGCTAAGGATAAGCGTAAATACAGTAAGATTGTTATTCACGCTGGCGGTAATGACACCCGATCACGCCGATCGGAGGTCACTAAAGTTGGTGTTGCTTCGGTGTGTGAGTTTGCTAATACTATGTCGGACTCTGTAATTTTCTCTGGTCCCCTGCCTGATCTGACCAGTGATGACATGTTTAGCCGCATGTCATCATTCAACCGCTGGTTGTCTAGGTGGTGTCCTGAAAACGACGTGGGCTACATTGATAACTGGAGAACTTTCTGGGGAAAACCTGGTCTGATCCGGAGAGACGGCATCCATCCTACTTTGGATGGTGCAGCTCTTCTTTCTAGAATCTGGCCGGATTTATTAGTCCTCCTAAATGCTGACAATCCAGGGTCCAGACCAGGAAGCAGAGCCGTAGTTTAACACACCTCTCTGCAGCTTCTGTACTGTTACCCATCCATTATCCTAATGAGACGGTGTCTTTCCCACGGCCAAAACTTAACAGATCAAAAACTTATCTAAAAGGAACAAATCATAAAAACCTAATAAAAATCAATACGGCTCACCTTGAACCTAAAAATAAAACAATTAAATGTGGTCTATTAAATATAAGGTCTCTCCCTCCAAAGACTTTGTTAGTTAACGAATTGATTTCTGATAAACAGATTGATTTGTTTTGTCTCACAGAAACCTGGCTACAAGAGGACTACGTTAGTATAAATGAGTCAACTCCCTCCAATTATTCAAATTTCCACATTCCCAGATCTGTGGGAAGAGGAGGAGGAGTGGCAACCATCTTTCAGTCTGATTTATTAATTAGTCCCAGGCCAATTAATAACTACAGTTCTTTTGAACATTTAACCCTCAGTTTCCCTCATCCAAACTGCAAAGCAATAAAACCTCTTCTGTTTGTTGTTTTGTATCGTCCACCAGGCCCTTACACTCAGTTTTTGGATCAGTTGTCAGACTTCTTATCTGATTTGGTGTTAAATACTGATAAGGCTAAACTAGTGGGTGATTTTAACATCCATGTTGACACAGAATGTGATAACCTTAGTGTAGCCTTTAAAACTATCCTAGATTCAATTGGTTTTGCTCAAAATGTGCATAAACCGACGCATTCTTGGCTCCATACTTTAGACCTTATGCTGACATATGGCATTGATTGTGAAGAATTAACAGTATTTCCTCACAACCCTGTCCTGTCTGATCATTTTTAATAACATTTGAGTTTAATCTAACTGAGTTCTCCACCCCCAAAAGAGGGTTCCATTATAGTAGATCTTTATCGGACAATGCTGCATCAAACTTTAAAGAGTCTGTCCCCCTTTTAATATCGTCAGTATTGCAGAAATACCCTGCAGATAGCAGCAATGTTGTTTCTTCCCATTCCCAAATAGACGTCTTTGTTAACTGTGTGACTTCCTTAAATGCGTTCTGCATTAGACAATGTAGCTCCCTTGAAAAAGAAGGTGATTATTCACAGGAAGCTGGCTCCTTGGTTTAATTCAGAGCTGCGTTCCTTGAAGCACAATGTTAGGAAATTGGAGAGAAATTGGCGCTCTACACACCAAGAGGAATCCTACCTAATCTGGAGGGACAGTCTATTGTTGTATAGAAAGACCCTTAGCAGAGAAAGTACTCCTTGGTCAATGTGAGCTTCTGAGCTTTCTGTGTCTCTGCTCTGTCTTCTCTAACATAGAAAGTACTCCTGGGTCAATGTGAGCTTCTGTGCTTTCTGTGTCTCTGCTCTGTCTTCTCTAACATAGAAAGTACTCCTGGGTCAATGTGAGCTTCTGTGCTTTCTGTGTCTCTGCTCTGTCTTCTCTAACATAGAAAGTACTCCTGGGTCAATGTGAGCTTCTGAGCTTTCTGTGTCTCTGCTCTGTCTTCTCTAAGCCCCAGTGGGTGGAGGCAGATGAGCGTTCACACTGAGCCTGGTTCTGGTTCTGCTGGAGGTTCTCCTCCCTGTTAAAGGGGAGTTTTCCTCTCCACTGTCGCTTCATGCATGCTCGGTATGAGGGAGTGTGAGAATGATTAACTTTAGTTAAATGTAAATTTATCTTTAGGCGTTTCCACATCTTTGCCCTGGATGCCAACAATACTGTCATCAGACATTAAGATGCCACATGAAATTTACTGACCTGTAGATTAAACTCTACAGACCAAAGATAAAGTTAGAGAAACACCAGAGAAGGCTTACATCTTGGTCCAGATGCTCCTGCGGTTCCTCCCACCACTGTGGTAGAAGGTCAGTGGTCCAGGTGGGTGGACCAGAGGGGAAAACATCATGTTAGTCCAGGAGTCACAGGAAAGAGCACTCCACCAAGCAGGAGACACAATGAGGATCCACAAGCAAGCTTCAGATGCATGTTTATTGACTTGTGCTGCGACATGAAACGAGCTTACAGGAGGCAAAAGCACAAAGCTGTACAGAGAAGTCTAACTTCACACTTTAACAACTGAACAACACAGAGCAGGACCGTCGGGTCCGTCCTGTCTGTGTTCTGCATTAACTCGGGGCATCGGTTCATTGTGCGCTTTGCTTTTGGCAAAATAGGAAAACCTACAAACTGGGGCTCAAATTGACTCATAATGTTTTCATCGTTTCTGCAGAACACAGCAGGACCTCAGAGCAAGAAGACGACACCGGGGGCAGTCAGGAGGTTTCAAACAACGCCGGGAAATGTTTCACTCCAAAATCACACATTGCATTAAAAAACTCTGAGACAGACACATTGGGAGGCATTTTATGGAAAAATCTGTAAACTTAATCTACGTCTGTTTGACTTTTCTGTTTTTGGATCAAAACGCTTCTCTGCTGGGTTCTGAGCTGAATCACTAACGCATGCGACATTGATGGAAATCTCCAGTTTAACTGAACACAAGACTGATGCAACAAAGAAACACAAGAGGAGCAACCAGCCATGCAGATTCCTTACTCTTTATCCCCTTTACTGTAAATGCAAAGCATGCGAGGAGAGAAGGAACAATAGAATGCTTCAGTGAAGGTCCAGATCACTTTATTTTAATAGAAGGTCGATTAATCAGCACAGCTCTCTAATGCGTGACAATGTGGAAACGTCCCCCTCTATGCATGCTCAGTGTGGTCTTAAACATCTACAGATAATGTTGACCTCCAAGCTGAAGATCAAAAAAAAAATCCAGTTAGAAGAACTAAAAGAAACTTAAATAAAATCCAGCATTTTAAACTGTTGTTCAAAGCAGCTTAATTTCTGCTCTTGTATTAAATACCAAATGCAGGAGTATTTTCTTTCAATGACTGATGTGTTTAATGGCCGCCTCGCCCTAAAGATCTCCACATGAAGGCTCGGTGCCGCTGTCCGCCCTGCAGAGCGGCTGCTCCTCACCTCTGGCGGCCTCCTGCTGGGGCCACAGGGACAGTCAGGGTTGTAAGTTTGGGGTCCTGAGGGGTGAGGATGTGGGACGCGTCGCTCTGCTCCTCTCCTGCTCTCTGGTGGTCAACATCCTCTACGTTTACAGCTGGACGGAGGCTGAAGCTCTCTGGAGATTGTCACAAAGACAGTCGTTTCTATGGATGTTGGGACGTCACGCATAAAGACACATACAGGTGCTTCTTAGTAAACTGGAGCTTAGAAACATTTTAGAAACATTTTATAGAGTTATCAGACACAGCGTGATGTATTAAACAGGTTTATTTCTGTTAGTTTTGATGAGTCAGTAAAGAGAATACACTAGACTTTAAAACATGAAAACTCCTTTCTGTGTTATTTCATCTGTGTTGTAAATTGTTTTTTGTCGTCTAATGGTGGTGGTGAGCTGTCTGGACCTGACCAGAACCGCTGGTTTCTGCAGATTAAAGGTCGCCTCTGGGTTCATATTTATTGCCCCTTTTAAATAAAACCATAAAAACCTTCTGGCCTCCAGTTTAGTGAAATCCAGTTTCTCAGTAAATTACATTACATCAGACCAACAAATGATTTTAATCCAGAAATGTGGACCTGCAGAAGAGCAGGTCCAGGTTCTGTACGATGTCTGCCCTCAGAACCTCAGAACCTGGACTCCTTGTGCATGATTTCCTGCATCAGAGCCGCGTGGCATGGAGACCAGCCTGCGGTTCTGCTGAGGTGTTCTGGAGGTCCAGGTTCTGCTCTGAGATCTGCTGAGGTGTTCTGGAGGTCCAGGTTGCTGTAATAGAGACCTTCAGCTGGTCTGGACTGATGGTTCTGGTTTCTCTTCCTCCTCTGGACAGCAGCCCGTAGAACCTCTGGGTTCGGGTCAGACCCGGTTCCTGCTGTGACCACGGTGGTTAAAGCAGGTACTGGTACCTGCAGCGCGGGTCGGTACCAAACGTCTCCATGAAGCTTGTCAGCAGAAGGAAGCATGAAGAGCTCTAAAATGTCCTGGTAGACGCTGGCAGAACCCAGTGGACCAGAACCCAGTGGACCAGAACCAGCAGCTGGCTCCTCAAACTTCACAGTGGACCTCAGGAGTTCTGGTTCCGAGCCTCTCCACTCTTCCTCCAGATTTTTGGACACTGATTTCTTAATTAAATGAAAACTTTGGACATTGAGCAACTGTTTGTCGATGGTTCTGGTACTGGTTCTGGTTCAGGAGTGGCCGATGTTCTGGATGTGTCTGTGTGGTGGATCTTGAAGTTCTGAGTCCAGCTGGAGTTCAAACCTTGAGAACTTCCCCAGAACTCTTGAATGGTCTTTGGTCCAGAATCATCTGCAGGCTGCGGTTCTCCTGCTGCCGCTGCAGTTTTTCCTTCCACTCAACTTTCCATGACACAGACCTCCTGTGTGGACCTAACAGAACATCTCTGCATTCAAACCTTTGCTGTATCCTCTGAAAGGAGCTTTAAATAAAATGTATTATTAATTATTATTATTGTTCTGATGTAAGATTGTTCTTTCCTGAGAAACTGTACATTCTGGGTTTTATTCTCTGCGAGGCGGAATCATCAAAGTTAACAGAAAGATAAACTTGTCACTCTGAGTGGATCAGATGAGTTTCACAGTGTGAACAGAACTTCTAAACTAAATTACCTGTTCAGTGATGCGCTGGATGTGCCTGTGTGATACATAGAAGGCGTTAAGACAAGAAGTCCTGCAGGTTACAGGTGAAGCAGAGCGTAACGCGGCGCGGCGTGGCAGCAGCAGGACAGCAGAGATTTAGCAGGACCTACATCCAGTTAATGCGAGGCGATCCGTCAGTGAACTAGGACATGCAGGACGCCGGCCCAGACAACAGGAACCAGCTCATCTGCAGAGTCATCCCGTCTGCCTGACCTGCCCCCGTCTTTCTGCTCTGACAGGAGGGAGCGGGACGCCGCCACCTCCAGGACCAACAACCGGGCCAGAACCAGGCTGCTGCTCGTTCTCTTTAGTCACCAAACTACACGCTTAAACTTACATACAGCCGCCGTCAGAGTAGATGTTAGATTCATGTCAGGCTTTTAATGATTTAATGATTTTTACCACCAGATTCAAAGCTTTGTAGACCTAAAGCTTCCAGAACGGGCTGTGAAGGTTCTGGGATGGATTTTAACTGGACCTGGAGCGGTTCTGCTGGTGATCCTGGCTGCCTGCAGCTGGCTGATCCCTGGGGAAGGAGAACCGGCTTCTCTGCTGGTCCAGGTCATCCTGAACCAGCTAACCAGCTAACCAGGTTTATTTCCTCAGCGGAGGACAATATGGACCGACTGGTGACCCAAAAGAAGAACTGACCAACCTGGAGGATCTGATGGAATCTGACTTTGGAAAGAGCGTTGATGATGACGCGTTATGAACTGGAGCTATAGAAATAAAATTTTATTTAATTGAAAGTCCTGCTGTGGATGAAATATACCTGATTTTAACTGGATTAGTAATATTGACACAGTGGATTGCAGGAATTAAACCAGAATTATCACAGAAGAGATTTGTTACTCATTCTGGAAGAAATGATTCAAATAAATGATTAAAAGTTCAGAAGTGAGACGAGACTCATCTTCAACATCTGACAGCACCGTGTCTCTGCAGGTTAAACAACTATAAGACTAAATATGTTCTAGACATTTTAAATGGTGTTATGGGCGCTCTGTTTTATTTTAAATGGTGTTATAAGCGCTCTGTTTTATTTAAAATGGTGTTACAGACGCTCTGTTTTTTCCTGTTTCTCTTCCTGTCTTGTTGCAGGTTTTTACTGATTTTTTTCTGCTTTACTTATTCCTGTATGTCTATACCTAGACTTCTGCCTTAATGGTCTTGAGCTGCCAGCGCCTAAAGAGACAAACTGAGCTTGACTGAGAAAAGAAAACGCTTCGACACACAGACGTAAAACTCTGAGCTACAGCTGATCATCTCAGATGGCCTCCTGCCTGCTGGCAGTGGCTGAATTATCAGGAGCTAACGCCTTTTAGCACGGCTTCACCTGCAGGAGCGTCTGAGTCGTCTTCGATGAAGAAGGCTGGGTTGGAGAGGCCAGACAGCCGGCGGGGCAGCGGATGGAGCTGCTTGGATGGCGGGCTGGCGATGGGCGGCAGGCGGGGGTAGGAGGGCACGTTGGGCAGCTCGAGGGTGCTACCGCTAGGTGAGGAGGGGGAGGGGGAGCGAGAGCTCAGGTGAGGGTGAGGTGAGTGTTGCATGAGATGGTTCAGTTCTAAGTCCCTCTGCTTCTGCTGCTGTTGTTGTTTCTTAGGCATCTTGTGGCATAAGGCTGTTGAGGCGGTTGCGGATGTTTAGGAAGCTCTCCTGAGTTCGTCTGGGAAACTGAGACAGCTTCTGTGGGACGGTGGAGAGGCTGTGAGCGAGGCCGGACAGGCCGGGCCCCGGGGAAGCCTCCGCTCCTCTGGGCAGAAGCTCAGTGAGGGTCTGGGCGACGCTGCGTGGGACCTGCGTGAGCCGGATCTGGGAGAACTCGTGGCGTAGCTCAGGGGGCAGGGAGGGCAGGAGCCTGGTGACGTCAGAGAGCCGCGTGGGGAGCTTAGGCATGGGGGGGATTTTAGGAGGAGAGATGCCGTTCTCTTTGAAGAACGCGTTGATGTTGCCAAAGCACTCGGAGGTGGGAGGGAAGCGCATCAGGCAGTTCTTAAGCGAATCGCAGCTGACTGGAGCTAGAAAGGAGACAGGTGGATATGCAGGTAAATCAGGAAGCATGAAGGCAAGGCAGGACATGAGCATTACTGAATTAAACTGAATTATCAGGAAAAGAAGGTTAAAGTTGGTACTGATGAGCCTGCTGTCAGCAAACAGGAGACTGGTTCTGATTCTAAATTAAGCCATTTCTCTCTTCTCTTCAAAACGAAGGAATGAATCATCCACAGAGTTTAATGCATCTAAATAAGTCAGATTCCCATACCTCCACAGCCGTCACCAGAACCGTCTTCATCCTGCCAACAACACAACATTTAGGAGAAGCAAGAAACTTTACAATGAACATCATTTTATGTAGAAAAGATGATTCACTAGAGACTGGGGAATAAAGGATCTACTGTTGTGTTAAACAAATAACCAAAGCTCTTTTTGAGTTTGTCCTTTAGAGATGCCATGAAACCGCTGCGTCTCATTCATGCTCATTAAAGCAGATTATTAGTCGGCATTCTTGGAGCTTCAAACATACTTTTTCTGCAGCCTGCTCTGTGTTAGATGCTGCAGTGTCCTCGGCCTTCTGAGGCTGCTGGGTCACAGCCTCTGATCCGGCCTCCTGGTTCTTGGGATCCGGTTCTGGTGCTGGTTCTGACTCAGAATTCTTTGCTGGTGGTGGAGAGGTGGAGGTCTCCTGCTGCGGAGCGGGTGTTTCTGTGCAGGTGTAGAGTTTATAATGAACAGCAGATCCAGTGACGGAGGCCAGTCAGAGCTCATCATAGCACTGAAGCAGCTCTGGTGAAGGTCACTAATGATATTCTCATGGCCTCAGATAATGGACTTGTGTCTATACTTGTCCTGTTAGATCTCAGTGCAGCGTTTGATACAGTTGATCACAATATTCTCCTACAAAGACTTGAACATACTGTAGGGATTAAGGGGAAAGCATTAGGCTGGTTTAAATCTTATCTGTCAGACAGATTCCAATTTGTTCATGTTAATAATAAATCTTCCTCAAACTCTAGGGTCACCTGTGGAGTACCACAGGGTTCAGTCCTTGGACCAATTCTCTTTACTATATATATGCTTCCGATAGGCAAAATTATCAGACAGCATGGGATTAATTTCCACTGTTATGCTGATGACACTCAGCTATATTTATCCATAAATCCTGATGAATCCAATCAGTTACTTCGACTGCAGTCATGTCTTGATGACATCAAAAGCTGGATGACTTTAAATTTCCTGCATTTAAATTCTGACAAGACAGAAGTTGTAATCTTTGGACCAGTGTCCTTAAAAAATAAAGTTCTTAACCAATCACTTAATCTGGGTGGCATTAACTTGGCCTCTGGTAATAAAGTAAAAAATCTTGGTGTTGTTTTCGACCAAGACATGTCATTTAAATCCCATATTAAACAGGTTTCCAGGGTTATGTGGTGGTGTTAATATGTCTGGTGGATTTGATTGAATTTGACTTTGTAAAGTGCCTTTAGATGATTTGTGTTGTGAATATAAATCAAATGTAATTGAATTGCTTTGGTAGCCGCATCTACCTGCTTCCTTGATGGTTGTCTCCTCAGCTTCTGCTTCCGGCTCGTCCTGGACTAAAGTGTCTTCCTTTCTGCGGGACAGAACAGAAGATTCTGTCAGAGAAAGAACAAACCACATCTAACCGTGGGGGTATTGTCCAATGGGCCACCTGTACAGGTGACTGAAGCAGAACAATTGGTCCAACTCACATATCGGATTCCCTGTCTGTCAGAGTGTAACAATAACGCCCCTAATGGGGGCTTTTCTGTCCCTCAGCAGTGGGATCAGGGTGGATAGGGCTGAGATGTGGCTGCTGTTCACTGATTGGCCGAGGGGAAGGAGAAACCAGAAGGTTTTCTCAGTCCAGGGAAATGTTAAACTGAAGAGTGACGATATTAACATTAAGGACCAGCGTGAATGGAGTGGATCAGACCCAAATATCATTTTACTATCTATGACCCAGGCTGAAGGACCCAGGCTGAAGGAAACAAAAGAAAAGGGACCCTCAGCTTCCTACTGCAGACAGACTGGATTTAATAATCTGAATCAGATCCGTGGTTCAGTGAAGCGTTCTCTCATTTTACTCTGAAAGCTGTTTTGTCTCTAAAGAGGGTTTGGATCTAGAAGTTGTTCTCGGCCGCTGAAGGACCCCCGGTGTGGAGGAGCGGAGAGCAGCTACCCGCTCTGACGCAGCAGAACTAGCAGCTCCTCTCTGGATCAAACCCATAAACCCCAATCAGCGCAGACAGAAAATGATCCAGCCAATAAAATACGTTCACAGACCTGCAGGCAGACCCACTCTGTGGTTAATTTATTAGTTCAGGCTGATCTGGGATTCAGGTTTTCATCACAGTGGATTATTTGATCCTTTTAGACATTCTTGCATAGAAAATAATACAAACATTATTTGTAGATATTTTTTATTAATGGTTATATTTATTAACTTTTTTATTTTTTACGGTTCCTCTCAGATTTGTGTTAATGTTACACAGTAAAGGCTCAACAGCAGCAGCAGAGCCGGGCTGGAACTGTCAACAGAAGCCATGAAGAGACAGAGGGGAACAGTCCGGCAGCATAGAAGCTGTTTGTTGTAAATTACCTTTAAATAAATAAACTTAACTCATATAACAGAACATTCAGATAAATTAAATTAGCATTAACGTCATTTTCCAGTGTCCAATTTACAGAGTTAAACATTTTTTTAAACTATTAATATTAAACTTGAAAAAAAGGTCAAATTACCACAATTATTTCCAAAAAGGTCAAAGCTTTAATATGGAAGAGAGGACGGACAGATGGAGGGAGGAGCAGACATTTCCTGTTTCATCCGGACCCTGAACATGATAGATTCCATGTTTTCGGTATATTTCCCTGCTGTGACTGACTGAGTATTTAAATGGATGTTAACATGTAAATATTGGTATAGATGTAAAGATTACACGTTTTCTAATCCACAGTCCTGTTAGTGAAGCTTCAGGGCTAAACCCGGAAACAGTCCAGTGCCATCTATCAGCTCCGTAGTGCCTCCCAGGCTGAGGCCAGATCTATTTGACCAACGTCTATAATTCTAGAGTAAACTTTAACGACACTGTTCAGGTTACTTTGTTACTCGCAGATAAACTAAACCAACAGATAAAAGAAAAATTAGAATGTAGGAGTAAATGCAAACTCTAAGAATCCTCTAATTAACGGCAAAGGAACGGATTATGCAGGTAAACCCGCTGCTCTCCTTTTTCATGATAATATCTGCGTTTACGTTAAATTTCTATTTATCATCAAACACAGTTCCCAAGTATTTCATTACGTCAGAACTGTTTACTTCTTACTGAGGAGGTTTATTCAGGATATAGAAACAGATTCAGGCTCAGGTCAGCAGACTTCCTCTGCCGGCAAAACGCTAAACTAATCATCAGTTTATATGAAAATAAACTATTTTACTTGAATTAACCCTCATTTAACCAGAGACCGACGAGAAGAAATAAAGTAATAATTTGATGACTGTACCGTAAAGCAGCGCAGCGTTAACGTCGCTCACTGCTCGCGTCCTCTGACGGAGCTGGATGGTACCGTTAGTAATCCCGGGTCAGAGGTCCACCAGCATCAGAACCACAAACTGGACCGGGCAGCAGATTTGCCCCGGTTCATCATCATCATCTTCATCGCCATGTTGCTGTTTATCAGTCAGCGGCTGCAGGAGCTGGTCGCCGGGGCAACCGGTGGGAGGATGGTGGGGGGTGTTGCCAGGGGAAGCTGTGGTTGCTATGGCGCTGTGTTGTGATGCTGCCATGGCAACCCTGAGGGGATTTATCCTCGTGAGGAAGCTGCAGCCTCTAATGTCTGCTTTAGGCCTGGATTCACTGTTTGTTGGGATTCTGCTCACTTTCTTTAATTAGGAGGAAAGTGAAAAAGACTAAATGTTTTAATGGAGGATAGTTTTTACTTGGAAGCAAATCAGAAGCATTTCAGCTATTCCACAAACCTGGAAGAACCTTTATGGTTGCAAAGTTATTAGTTTTCACTCAGTGCTTTTGGGCAAAGTTTAAATTAAAAACAATTACTTTGAAAGAACCGTTGTTTTAAATCATCCGTAAAAAAAAAAAAAAAAACAGCCAGTCCCTGATAACTGACTCTGATTTTATTCAACTTAAAAACTGTGAAAAGGCAGCAGAAGACGAGGAATAAATCAAACTGTACAATTGGGTCAAAATATACAATAAAAAGTTTTTATGAGGAATTACTTTAAAATCTGGGTGGGTCTCCAGGTAACTCCTGCTTTGAATGAACCTATCAGAAGCTTTCAAAGCCGTGATGTCATCATCTGGGCTCATTTAAAACCAAACTAATCGTAGTTCATGTACCTTTAGAAATCCTCTTTAAACGAGTCATTAGTTTATCATCGGTTCCTTTTTATTCTGCTGATTTCCTCTCAAAGTCAAAATGTTTATTTGAATCTATTAGTTTAATTATAATTTTAGCTGTTTAAAGTCTGGGTAGCACATTAGCACCGGTAAAATTACTCGACTAAATTCAACAGACGGAAGAACAATATTCAGCGTGTCGGTAGTAAAAGGAAAAAGGTTTTCTGCTTGTGACTCAGGGGAGAAATTAAAAGGTGGGATTATTATTAATTAGTTAAAAGGTTTGAGACTTTAGAATGAGATAAACTCCGCCCTCGGCCCTGTGGGAGAACCTGCAGGCTCCTTCATGGGTACTTACTCTGGGTCCTCTCCTTGCTCCACCTTGCTGTCTCCTCCTGGTGCCTCCGGCAGCCTGGCAGCAGGAAACAACCATCGCGTTAAAAGGAAACTGTTCAGGCCAAATTACAGGAAGGCTCAGATGTGAAGGTGGTCCTACTCAGCCTCAGGCTCCTCCAGCAGCTCCTGGCTCTCCAGGGAGAGCTTGATGGAGGTTCCCTCACTGGTCAGCTGTCGGACCGCCATCTCTGCGGTCTGCCGGGCCACCTCCTCAGCCAGGCGGGCCATCTCCATGCGCTCCTGCAGCAGACTGGAGGGAGACGCCGTGTTACATGTAGGGCGTGCCAGAGGAAGCCGCTGGCCTTCCTGCTCCATCCTTACCGTTCCTCCATGGTGGCCAAAGCAACACCTTCAGCCTCCTTCTTGATGCTTTCAATAAACGGAGTCCAGCGGCCCGTCTGCGTCTCAGCGTCTTCCTGGGATGCTTTCGTAACGCTAACTAAAGATGGCGCCTCCAGGTTGGTGTCGGCGTTCCCCGGACCCTGTGCAGAGCTGGACTGTGTGTTTGCAGGCTCCTCCGTCTCCTCCATCTTCTCCGTCTCCTCCTTCTCCTCCTTCTCCTCCATCTTCTCCATCATCTTCTCCTCCTGCTGCTGCTGCGCTGGGACTGGCCCTGGACTCAGCTCTGCTGCAGCTCTGGTGGCATCTTCACACGTCTGCTGGCCCTCATTATCTGACTCCACGTCCTCCAGCACCATGTCAGGATTCAGTCTGGATGAAGCTACAGAAGATGTTAGATTGAGGAGAGGAAGGGAGAAGAAGAAGTTTTACTTTCTATTCTTTTCTGAGAATAATGCAGTCCAGTTTTTGGTGTGGATGTGCAGATTAATACTCTAATTCTTTTCATTTTCTCTGGTAAATTCATTGCAGGTTCTGGTAGAGAGGAGCTCCAGAGGAACAATAACAGGAGATTTCTGCTGAAACCCAGAGGAACTGGTTGCTGGGGCCGTTTCATACCAGCAGCATCTGCTTCATTATGGGCCGGTCAGATCTGTGCCCTGGCTTTTAACCAGAGTCTGTATTAATTTATGCAGGCTGGAGGTTTGACCGTCCCTGTGTCCCCGTTTCAACCAGCTGGTGAGATGAACCGATACCACTGAGAGGAATTAGACCCTCAGCCTGGAGCCTCCACCATGGTGAACAGGTAGATGGCTGGTAGAACGGCACTTTAACTAGTTGGTAGACCCCAAAGCTGTGGACTCAGCCATCTACAGCCTGACGGTGGTGGCAGCAGCCACAGCTGCCCTGGAACAGACTGACGGAGGCTGCCAGACATCGGACACAACAACTGAGACGGCTGGAGCAGGGGATCGAACCGGCAACCCACCGGTTACAGGACAACCTCTCTAACTGCTGCAGCGCTGTCGCCTCTAAGGCTCCACGGGTTCTACAGGTCCTGATGGTTTGGCTCTTCTTCTAGAACGTAGCACAGCGTCACGCTTGGAAAGCTGCTGATTAAACGCAGTTATTTAAAACGATGAGTTTTAAACCTGCAGTAATTTAAAATGAGTCTTAAACCTGCAGTTTAAACAGCTTCGGGACACGTTCACCGTTTGAATAAATTTGTTCTTTGGGCTTTTCTCTCAGTTCTGAAAATCCAATGAGGGATTTGAGCCAAATCGTTCTGCCTCTCAGAGAGAAACTACCTCACCTGCCAGCATTATTCTCTACAGGTCCACCAGCACCACTGCTTTAAGACGTACAGTGAGAAGAAAGTGTTTCAGTGCTGACGATAAATCCAGCTGCTGCACCAGGAACTATCTGAAGTACAAAGAACGCTTTCATTTTCAGATCCTGTTGAAGTGGGAAAGGTTTGTGGTTGTAAAAAGAGAAAAGATGGAGGAGGTGTGAGAATCTCTGCCAGGTTCTGTGGACCTCCTGCTGAAGATCAAATCCAGAGCAGGGAAACAGTTTGAGGAGGTTTGGAAACGTTCTCAGCTCTCATGGTGAGCTCAGAATCCCACTTCCTGCTTAATGGAGCAGATTATTTCTGCTGGATCATTGCTGGACACATCAGGAACCTGTTCTCCTGACCCGGTTCTGTTCTCCTGACCCGGTTCTGTTTTTCTGACCCGGTTCTGTTTTCCTGACCCGGTTCTGTTTTCATGACCCGGTTCTGTTCTCCTGACCCGGTTCTGTTCTGCTGGCCTGGTTCTGTTCTCCTGACCTGGTTCTGTTCTCCTGACCCGGTTCTGTTCTCCTGACCCGGTTCTGACAGCTTCATGTTTCATGCATCGTATAAACCGAGTCAGATCCTGGGCTTCCAAAGGCTTCACTGGAATAACTGGACCAGTACCAGGCTGTCATTGCATTCCTGGCTGCGGCCCGTTTAGAAGGCAGAACCAGCTGCACTAACAGCCTTTTATCACCATCTCAGTGAATAATTGTCACTCAGTCAACGTTTAGCTGCTGCGTCTGGATGAAAACCTGCTGAGGCGACCAGCTCACACCCTGAGCCCAGTCCCCCGGGGTTCTGGTACCGTTCCTCACCTGGGTCAGCAGAATCCTCTGAGGCGCCTGATAAATCTTTATCAAGCTTGATCAGACCTAAAATAAACTCCCGGTTCTCCAAACATGAATGCTTCTCCAGTAACGAGCCTTCAAGTTCAACTTTAATTCATTTCCTTACAACCAATCAGAACAGATACAGACTTACAGTGAAAGGCTTCCTGCTATACAACACAATTATCATAGCTGCCAATTAATATTTCAAGACATTCCAATAAAGACTTTTATATATAAATATCAAATGAAGCTACAAAAAATATACATAAATGGCAAATTCCTACATTTTTCTGTTGAACAGAAAATGTGCAAATATAAAACAACCGTAAGCAACAAAACATCTGGTTGTGCTAGAAATATTTCAGTGCAGGTTTTAGTTGCTTTATTAGTGATAAAACATCCATAATGACTGTCAGAGGACAGTGAGATGATGTTTAAAAGCTGCCTAATAGTCTGAGCTGAGCAGCTCCCAGTAACAACAGCTGTTCTGCCAGCATGTGTTCTGGTTCTGGTTCTGGTTCTATGTGTCTGTGGGAAGCAGAGCGTCCCCCAGCCGTCTCCTCCTGCTGTTTAAGGGGCTCGCAGCGCCTTCCCCCCTGAAACAGAAGGAGAAGAGGGACTGAGTTAGGCTCCGACCGGCCGACCAAAACACCGCCTCACAAACTAGAGGGGAGCACGAGATGGTCCAGAGAAGAACCGGCCGGCCCGGCTGGCTCACCTGGTGCCGCCCGTCACACTGAACTGTGGACTGGGCCCGTCAGCTACTGATCAGACTAAAGTACCACAGAGAACAGAACCTCCACTCACCTTTCTGCAGCACTTCAGTCGCACCCTGCCGCAAAAATCAGAAAAGAAATACAGGATCAGTCTCTGATGGTCGAAAGGTCCGAGTAACAAACCAATAGGAGAAATGAAGAAACACCTCAGCTTCATCTTTGGGTGGAAGAACAAGCTGAGGCATCCTCAGACCCAGTCCTGACACAAACCAGTCCACCACTCTGTGGAGACACAAAACAACCAAATGAAGACGCTCAGGTGGAATAATGCTGGTCAGAACTGGAGCACACCGTCTGTCTGAAGCGCAGATCTCTGCTGGAGGGCAGACACCAACGTCTGATCTGCTGGCAAAGCCTCTTCCAGCTGGGATCACAGCTAAATACGGTCCGTTTCAGTCATTATGGTGATAAATATGAGAACAAGACTCTATGGGGTCAGTTAGGCGCCATCGCTAAATACCTCGCTACTAGTCATGGTTGTTAAAACATAATAACCTTGATTTGGCAGTTTTATTGTGTGTATGATTCTGTATGTATTTTAGTCATTTTCTAATTAAATAAAAATACGTTTCGCTAGTCTAGCTAAAGAGATATTGAATGCTTGAATTATTTCTGTTAATAAATTATTATATTTTAAAGAGAAGTTGTCAAGCATTTATTGCATTTGTGTGCAGAGTTTGCTGTTTGGGAAGGCCGGAGTCTCGTCTTGGTGAGAGTTAGAGAGCGATGTAGAGGGAAGTGATTTATTCAGTAAATGAAACAGCAGAACAGGATTCAGGAACAGGACAGGATGGGTGGCATCATGGAGGAGTAAAGGCAACCAGGCTGAAGGTGAGGGAGCTCAAAACCGGTCATGAATAAACTACTAATATCTACAAGAACAGAAAGCTAACTAGCGACAGCAACAAGAATCAATAGAAAATCATAATTCCCTCAGCGGAGTCCAACTCTCACCGGAAACGAGTCCGACTTACTGCCGGCAATGCGGACCAGACTCTGACACCGGTCGTACAGAGACCTGACAGCCCTTATTAAAGGAGTACCCCCCACAGGATCCCTCGGGGGACACGGTCGAATGCCTTCTACAGATCCACAAAGCACATGTAGACTGGTTGGGAAAACTCCCATGCCCCCTCAAGAATCCTGCTGAGGGTCTAGAGCTGGTCCAGTGTTCCACGGCCAGGACGAAAACCACACTGCTCTTCCTGAATCCGAGATTCAACTATCCGACGGACCCTCCTTTCCAGAACCCCCGAATAGACCTTACCAGGGAGGCTTAAGAGTGTGATTCCTCTGTAGTTGGAACACACCCTCCGGTCCCCCTTTTTAAATAGGCCACAGCTCCAACTAGCCACCTCAACAATAGAGGCGTGGAACATGGTCCATTCAGACTCAATGTCCCCCGCCTCCCTCGGGACGTGTTCAAAGTTCTCCCGGAGGTGGGAGTTAAAGCTCCGCCTCACAGGGGACTCCGCCAGACGTTCTCCAAACCCTCACAGTACGTTTGGGCCTGCCAGGTCTGACCAGCTTCCCCCCCCGCCATCGGAGCCAACTCACCACCAGGTAGTGGTCGGTGGAGAGCTCCGCCCCTCTCTTCACCTGAGTGTCCAAGACATACGGCCGCAGATCAGATGAAACGACAACAAAGTCGATCATTGAACTACGGCCCTTATGCATGCATAATGTCATATGATCAAAGGTCATGTGACATTAAATAACATTCATGTATTTAAATGCACAGCGGCTTCTTCTCATCCAACAGAAACAGAGGTCCATGATCAAGTACTCAGAGCTCACCTTTGGCCTCATCCACTGAGTACACAGCCCACAGGTCTCCTGTCATCGTTGCATTAATCAGGTGATCGTTCTGCCGGTCGTCTCTAAGCAAAGGTGTTGCCTGTTCTGTTTTCAGATGATCAGCCTCCTGCAGGCCTTCTTTATCCTGTAGCCATCCATAAACGTCCTTGCTCCCAGACTGCCTTGACTTTACTGGGTTGACTTCATCCAGGCGTTCTACCACCATTCTTACCATCGTATGTCGCTTTTCTAAAGCATGTCACCTTGATCCTCTCAGAAAATCTCTTCAATCAAAAGAACTCATCTTCTAGTCGAACATGTTGTCAAACTCCAAGGAACACCCCTTGAGATGTTGTCCGGCACCGCCTTAGGAACTGAGGTCGTCCTCAGCTCTGGGTTTCATCTCAAACCAATGAACCAGGAACCTGGAGGAACGTTACACTGTCTCCACACGTCTAGTCCGTCTTCCTGGAGCTGAATGTCCTCACAATAATCACATCTCCTCTGGTACTGGACTTAGTCCTGCTGGGTCATCTCTGGACTACCAACCTCCACTTTTTCCTTCCAATGAACACAATTTCTCAGTTCAACACCACCTTTGCAGATGCAAACACACCTGAACTCCATCGCTGCCCCCAACCGTACCACTGAAATGGATTGCCGTCTCCACTCCACTGGTCAGAAAGCCTGGCTCTCCACCAGGACATTAACCTCAATGCTTCCTGTAAAACATTTTCTCTAAGGTACTTAGATTCTCTGAGGCTGAATCCATTCTCAGCCTCACTGCCATCTGCCTCAAACCTCCTTCTGGTCTGAAGCTCCGTCTGTATTCCATGTTGTGGTGATCAAACCTGTACTACCTCGTACTTCCTGCCCCCTTCCAGCCCCACCAGCCCTGGGACATTGCTGTGGGGAATATTAACGGACATCCATATCCTGGATGTCTGCTGATGGGGCAGAGAGCTTCCAGTATGACAGGGAGCAGTATGGTCTGCAGGACAGTTCATGGACATCTTGCGCTGTCATTCCAGATGACACCAGAAACTTTGAGACTTCCCGTCCGTAGGGTCTTCCACGCCACCAGGTGGCGCCTCTCAGTGGAGCGTATTGCCACGTTGTATATGTGAGAGTCTTCCTGAACAGCTGGAAGCTTGGCTGACTGGTGCTGCAGGACGATCACCTGATGATGTTGGTAGAGTCAAGCTCCCTGTGATCATGAGAACTGTGTTCCTTGTGATTCCAGAAGTTCTTGGTGGCGGTTACCTACCTCAGCTCATCTTACCTTGGTGCTTTAAGGTTAAAGTCGCCTCTGCTCTCCAGCTCTCTGGTCACTCCCTCCAAACAGCCGAGAACTCACCGGCTCAAGCGTCTGTGAAATCCTCCTGAAACACAAGAACCGCTCCACAGTCTCACCTCCAGAAACCACCAGGACCTTCCTCTTCCTCTCACAGCTTTTATAAACCTGTAGTGAATTACGTCCAGCTTCTCTCCTCCAGTTCAGTTGAACTCCTCACCTCCTCTAGATGTTCCTCTCCCCTTTCAGAACCGCAGAACCTCTCAGGTTTCAGACGCTTTCTAGTCCCGCTCAGAAGTTACTATTCTCCCAGAATGTTTGTCATTCAGAGTGATTGATTTGTGAAGCCTGAATTACTGTTATATTTATTTTAATGGTTCTGGTTGTATTCAGATGTTTGTATGAATGAAATCTACCTACAGGTAATAACGTAACTGTGAACCTTCTTCCTCTATAGTCTAATTAGCAGCTTAACACATTTATTCCTGCAGAAAAGTAAATGTGAATTAAAACTAGTTTTTGTTCTGAAGGACAGAACAGAGAAACTAACTCAGTATTTCTGAGCTTTGCTCGTTTACATGCGTCCCTGCAGAAGCTTGTGAGCTACAGATAGAAATCTGTTTGGTATGAGGAGGTGAACATCTAAACCATCCAGGGTGGTGTGATGATCGGGGTTTCCTGAAATCATGTTGTAAGGGCTGTTTTTGTTTTTTTCTGCTGCTTCTTTTTCTCGTGTGTTGCTTGAAATGGGCCCCTGACTTTGTCCCACCTCAGCCATACCTCATAAGTCAGCAGTTCTGAGAACTTACCTTGTGCAAATAGTGATAAAAATGTTCTGTCTGAAATTATGAAAGAAATGTTCATGTTTGTCGTGTGAAAAACTTTGATCAGTTGGTCTGACTGATATCAGAGCTGTAGCACTGATGGAGGCTGTGCTGCAGAAGCAGACGTGAAGTTCCTGCAGACCAACCTGGTCCTCTGAGAACATCATGTTCTCTGCACAGCTTCATGGAACTCCATGGAGTAACTGAGATCTCCTGAGTCAGGTAATATGAACAGCAAATAGGGCCTGGATACATTGTGTCCCAAATGTTTCAAAAAGACCTACCCAGAAGCCCTGCTTTCCGTGTCCAGTGAGATTCCACTGAGAGATTCAGGTGGAGGAGACAGAACTGCAGATGAGAGAAAACGAACATCCATCAACAGTGGAGACTAAAAAACTGCCCTCAGTGCCGCTGAAGCGTTAGAAATGTGTACCTTTGTCCAAAGACGAGTGTGAGGCTTTTGCTGGAGGTTCTGTAGGAACGCCACCAGGGGGCGGAATCACTGGCTGAGGGATGATCTGCTTTATCCAGTTCACCACTCTGCAGTGAAGAAGAAGAAAGTCTGGTAAAACATTCACGGCCATGACTGCAGTCAGCCATGGAAACATTAGGGCAGTGGTTCTGAATTGGTCTGGCTTATGGACCCACCGGGGGGGGGGGGGGGGGTTTCTGCGTTAGGGTTCGTATGTCAGCTGCAGTCAGGAGGCGCAGACTAATTCAGGCTAAAACCGACATTCACAGTTCACCAGAACACCAACAACCAAACTCAGCAGATCAGAACTGGAGTTTACCGTATTTTTCAGACTATAAGGGAAACTTATGTTCCTTAAATCTTCTCACATATTTAAGTATAATCCGGCGCGCCTTATATGTGATTACTGACCGATTTTATGTGGAACAATGCGCTCATAAATGTGTTAAAATGTGTAAGTACGACTCTGGTTAGCAACACAGCCGCTCTGCTAAATGGATATTAGGAGCATTACGGTACACTGTGTCACTACCTGAGGACCCCTGAGCTGTCAATCAGACTGCCTGACTGTAATGTCTAAACTAGAAGTGCATTCATGTAAGGCCCCCACATACTCGGGTGTATTTCACTCTGCAGAGGTCCGTGCATACAGGTACATGCAGAGCTAAAGTTTTACGACTTCTCAGAGGCAAGAAGTCTTTACATCAAACTGTTTTATCTGTGACACTGAGCTTGATGCACTGAGCTGCTCCCAGCAGGCGGTCTGCAGGACGCAGCATCAGTCCCTCTGTTCTCACTGACAGGTGGGAGTCTGCTGAAAAAACCAACGGCTCTACGTGCTCAGCTAGCTAATCGCACATCTGACCATCCGCTCCACCGCTTCATTCCCACAAGAAATGTAGGCGACACTACGATGGACTATGAAGGTAAAACGTCCACAGAGATTCAGCGTGGAGTCTGCCAAGCTCACAGTATGCGCACAGTACGCCGAGTATGTGGGAGCCTTTAGGAGTACGCGCCCAGAGTACGCGCTAGCATCAATAAACCTAGTAAGTTCATTCAATATAAAAGTTTATTTTGGCCTGATGTTAGAAACAGGGCAGTGTAGTCCAGCTACTCTGTCCCCCTGACAGAGATGATAGAGAGCTGTGGACGTGGAGGAGTGATGTTACACACTAGGGAAGAATATTTAGTGCGCTTTATGGTCTGAAAAATACGGTTCATCCTTTATGAAATAAAACGATGTTAAAAATACACGTAATTCTCTGACTTCCTCGGTCGATCTGGCAGCTGTGTCCACTGTGCAGCTTTTCTATGAAGACTCGTTAGAGTCAGGAATCAGCAGCCAGTTTAATCATTATTGCTTATAAGCAATTATAAAATGTATTGAAAGAATTTCAAATGGTTTAGAGTTTTAAACATGAAAGATTTCTCATTCTTTTGAATTTGAAATATAAAATAAGCCCTTGAGGGCCCCCTACAGGCCTGGGCCGATCAGCTTGGTTTTCATATGCCTTGGGCCGGCCCTGACTGCAGTACGGACCAACAGCGGCGTTATGCATGAAAGGTGGAGGCGGGCGCACTTACTTAGGAGGAAACTGGGGAGTCACAGTCTCCGCCTCCGACTCTTCATCCTCGGACACTACATCCACCACAGGGATGTGAGGAAGAGGATCATAATCTGTATTTTGAACAAGTGGCACACGTCCAGTTAGAACAACAAATCCTCCGTCTCTAATTATGAGATCATTTCTGTCTGATTCAAAGAGTTTTGGTACTAAGAGCATACCTGGTAATGTTGCCACCTCATACACCTGTAACCACAGGAAGCACCAGAAGTAGAAAAATGCATGTGAGAGTTTCTTCATAACATCTTCTGGTATTGTTTTGGTCTAGCTTTGTTATAAAAATAACTCAAACTGGGCTCAATATACTTGATTTTTAATCCTATCCTGACCGATTAAACAAGAGATTCTCAAACGGTGAGGTGCGCCCCCTAGGGGGACCTGAGAGAGGAGCAGGGAGCTTTTTAAAGTGTTATGAATGTTTTTAGTTTAGTAGATGTTGGGCATTACTGGAGCGACCAGGCTGGTTTGATTTTGTGAAGCCCGGTTTGTGAGGCCGGGACCAGGATAAGCTCGTTAAATCCTTAATGACCTTAATCTCTGAACATGATCAGCCTCATTGACCTGTGGGGCTTCAGTCAAACGTCACACATGGACGGTTCGTCCTCCCACACAGATCTCTCACCTCAGTGTGCTCCTCTGTGGTGTTCTGGGTCTCCGTCACCTCTCTGTATTTCTCCTCAGGCTGAGGCAGAACCTTGGTTAGACCCTGAGTGACCCAGCCCATCACGCCCGTCCTGACAGACAGACAGCCGTAACGTCACTTTTCATTCTCTGCCTGTATTAAATATCATGTAATCAGGGTTTGCTTTACTATGGTACCTGTCTCCATCCTCTCCTGACTGGAGAGCAGAAAAGACAAAAAGTACACAACGTCATAAACTTTTAATCATAATAATCATCCACTATTACCATCTAACATAGAAAGTACTCCTGGGTCAATGTGAGCTTCTGTGCTTTCTGTGTCTCTGCTCTGTCTTCTCTAACATAGAAAGTACTCCTGGGTCAATGTGAGCTTCTGAGCTTTCTGTGTCTCTGCTCTGTCTTCTCTAACATAGAAAGTATTCCTGGGTCAATGTGAGCTTCTGAGCTTTCTGTGTCTCTGCTCTGTCTTCTCTAACATAGAAAGTACTCCTGGGTCAATGTGAGCTTCTGAGCTTTCTGTGTCTCTGCTCTGTCTTCTCTAACATAGAAAGTACCCCTGGGTCAATGTGAGCTTCTGAGCTTTCTGTGTCTCTGCTCTGTCTTCTCTACCATAGAAAGTACTCCTGGGTCAATGTGAGCTTCTGAGCTTTCTTTGTCTCTGCTCTGTCTTCTCTAACATAGAAAGTACTCCTGGGTCAATGTGAGCTTCTGAGCTTTCTGTGTCTCTGCTCTGTCTTCTCTAAGCCCCAGTGGGTGGAGGCAGATGAGCGTTCACACTGAGCCTGGTTCTGGTTCTGCTGGAGGTTCTCCTCCCTGTTAAAGGGGAGTTTTCCTCTCCACTGTCGCTTCATGCATGCTCAGTATGAGGGATTGCTGCAAAGCCATCAACAATGCAGACGACTGTCCACTGTGGCTCTACGCTCTTTCAGGAGGAGTGAATGCTGCTTGGAGAGACTTGATGCAACCTGCTGGGTTTCCTTAGAGAGGAAACTTTCTCACCAACCTGGAGGATCTGATGGAAGCTGACTTTGGAAAGAAGCTTTTGCTCTTTGATGTGATGCTAATTGGTGCTATAGAGATAAAAGTCATTTAATGTGTATCATCTGGTCAGGTCAGAACCCTTCCATGATGACTAAACGTCTTCAGCAGTGACTCCTCCACTAACTTCTCCTGCTCCAGCCAAACGTGGGCAGCATGTAGCAGGAAAGTGAACCGTTGGTTCTGGTTACTGACCCTGGGATCTGCGTTGGAGCCCTTGAGCAGAGGAGATCCAGGAGGTTGGGGCAGAGCGCTGACGAAGCCGTTGGACAGCCAGCCAATGACTCCACTGTTGCTCTGACTGTGGGAGACGAGACACGGGTCAGAACTTCAAACGCGTGTCTCTGAATCCCATGAAGGAAGCTGCTGCAGAAAGACTTTACCCGTCCTCTGAACCGTCCTCCGGGCTTTTCACAGACGCATTCTTAACTGCAAAGTGTCAAACAATGAAAGTGAGGGAATTATTTAGGCTGGGAGTAAAACGTGAAAGAAGCTGCAGAGATCCTCACCTTCCTTGTTCTTCACAGGCTCCTCAACGGTTGAAGATGATAAGAGAGAATCAGAGAAACAAAGTCAAGTTAAACTACGTTTCACTTAAAGGAGCCAGAACCTAAAGCTAAACCTTCATCGGGTCTGGAGCCGCCGGTTGAATCTTTTTAGTTTAATCTATGAAGAATGTCGACTCTGACCAGTTTTCTGGTTCTTACGGTCAGGACTGTTCTCCGACCCAGAGGGAGTTCTGGTTCTTCAGCAGCTGAACGTTATCCTGATCTGAACGTTTCACACTAAAGACGTCTTTCAGTCTGGATCAGGATCTCATTTAGGAGGAATCTCTTATTTTGAGCTTAAATTAAACCCTAATTAGTGAACTTTAATTAGTGTTGCTCTCTGAATTGTGACATCTTGAATAGGAAAACAGCTCCAGGCAGAAAGTTTTTATTAATTTATTATTATTTTATCTGCCAGGATATTATATTTTATTTATTAAATATTTTCAGATCGCTCCATGAATCCAAACATTGAGGTAAAAACTTTGGCAGAACCTGGTCTTCCTATTGGCTGACTGATACGGCGGTCAGCCAAACGTCCTTTTTTGATTGGCTCATCGGGTCGTCATGACAACCCCCCAGCTCAGTTCTGATAGAGGAAAACAGAACCAATGGACCAGAACCAAGCTAAATCCTGAAGACTGATGCGCTCCAGAGGTTTGGTTCTGATTAGTGTTCTGGCTTGTCCTTGGCCGGGTTCTGTTAGTATGAGCTGTCTTTGCATCACCTGGTTCTGCTGGGATAGCAGGAACCGGTACCAGGAGGGACCAGCACCGACATGAGCTTCACGTAGTCAGAACCGGCGCTGGAGCCAGAACCACCGAGCAGAACCGCCAGTGGTTCAGAGGAAATAACCCACCGGTTCTGATTCTGGGATTCTGGTGCTGGCGGATCAGGAGGCGGTTCTGAAGTGAAACCCGTTTAATAATTTAATGAACTTTAATTTTCCGTTTCATTTCTTTCAGGAACTGCTTTCTGCTCCTGGTTGGTTGTTTTTATCACTTCCTGTCTGAGTTTAATATTTATTTTGAAACCTGCATAATTAATAGAAATGATTCTTAATAATGTTAATGATTAATTAGCATTGTTTTTTCTTCTGATTAAAGTTTATTCACATTGTTTTTGTTTAATAAACTGCAGATCATTCGTACTGCAGCTGATTTATTGCCTGTCTGATCATTTAACAGCAGCAGACCGACGCGTTGAATCCAGCAGTCTGACGGCTGCAAAGGAACCGAATCTTTTCCAGGAACTGGTCTAAGACTTTGGCTCAGTAGGGTGAATAATTAGGTTCTTACAGCAGCAGCGGTCCTGGCAGCTTCAGCCGCTCCTGGAGCTTCAGCAGGTTGAGGAACCACTTTCACCACCCAGTTAAACATCCTGCCCAACAAACAGAATATTCATAGTTAGCACAAATATGAACAGGTTTCTGGTGTCCTCGTTAAAGCAGAGCCATCACGCGCCCCTGACCCGAGAACCAAAGTCTGATGACGGATGTCGTTCTTTTTATCTCCAAAAAAGACTCAAACATTTCTCAGTTATTTCAAAGTCTTGGTGCTCTAGCTGGAGCTGAGAGAACCCCGCAGACAGCAACAGTTAGAAAGCAGAGAGGTAAGCTTGTTCAGATCGCAGAGCTCCGTAAGCTGCTTTACCAGGAAGCTCCACAGGTGGGAGATGATCCACGCAGTTCAAAGCAGCCACCATCAGCCAGCAGGAGGCCACTTTAGCCTCAAGACCCACAGCATCAGAGCCAGTCTGCAATAAAGCAACGATCCTGGCTGAAGCTTCATCGTCCTGTCAGGACAATCCACCTCAGCAAGCAGGACATCCTGAGGCCTGTAGCTCCACCCTGCTGCCTCCACTCTGCTGCCTCCAGCCTGCTGCCTCCACCTGCTGCAGGCGGAGCTGGAGCCCCGAGGCGGCTGAAGGATGGAGCTGCTCTGTGGTGATGAAAACTCATCCATGGGGGCCGGTGACATTAAAGGCACATTCAGTTGGAGCCTTTCAGTTAAACAACGTTTGTTTCCTGAGCAGAGAGAACACTATGAACCCAACCAGCAGGAACCAATCAGTGCAGAATGACTAAAGTTTCTGTGACAGTTTTTCTACAAATATCACAACTTCTTCCTTTGTGAGGAGGTCAGACGGGTCACTTCCTAAGGCCGGGATAAGTTCTCATCTCGGCAGTGATCACCTCAGACCTGCTGCAAACCGCTTCAGATGATTCCTTCACAGACAGTCGGGTCAAACTGTTTGCATCCCGTCATCAGATCAGTTCAGCAAATGCTTCAATGCTGCATTTCCATCCTTCCTAATTCTGCACACAACAATCAGAGAACTGACCTCTAATCAGCTGCGAGGTTTAAAGTTCAGATTTCTCTCTCGAATCCTCCGTCATTTTGTGCACTAGCTAGTTTCCTTACCTGTGAAGCTACAGGCGGTGGTGCATGCCGATGGTGTGGAGACGTGGCGCAGCCTGCACCGATCTGCTGGGATCTCCCTGGCTGCTGCCTGCAGGGAGCTAACAGGATTATCCTGCAGCACCTGAAGGTCAGGCCACAATCCCGGGCTGAGAGCTCAGATTAATGTCTGAGAACCCGTGTAGGCAGGAAAACGGCCTTTTTCCACCGTCACATTCAACCCGTCGTCTGAAGAAAGGTCTGAATTCATCTGATAGAAACCTATGAAGCTTTAAAAGAAACGCCTGAATGGGAATTTATTTTATTTAGAGGTGTCAGAGTAAAAGGTGCTGAATGCAAATCCATGTTATATTTTCTCACAAATGTATTTTAGGGGAAAAAAAGAAAAATTAATAATTTTCCTTCTTTAAGTTGTTCTACACGTTAAACAGTATTAAATAATTCTGTTCATAAGATAAATAAGATGTAATTTTATTAACCACCAGCCTTTTATTGATTAAGGATCTTTTAATTAAGGTCTTTCATGATGAAGACACTGCAGAGCTACATAAAGGTTTAACAGAACTAAACATCAGTTATCATCCACATTCTCTAGGTTTTATGTTTGATTTGATTTTGACTCCAAGAAAAATGTAATATTTTTATTTGTAAACTGGTGATTATTTGGTAAATATGATTTAAAGCATCAGCAGTTGACACAGAGGACCACCAGCCACCCACTCACACCTCAGGGTAATTAGGACAGAACAATGAACCATATTTTATGCATAGTTTCAATTTACTTGTGTGAATTTGATATTTCAATTACATTTATGAGTTACATTAATAATTTAAATTAAAACATGTGTATAAGTTTAAAAATGTGAATTTAAAGCAATTATAGGACGTTAGTGGGCCTTTGATGAGGAGGTGGGCAGGAGGGGAGCGACAGTGAGGGGGACACGGCGGGAGGAAGGTTGGTGGCTCACGGTTTGTGGACCATGTTATGCTCGTGTTATACACTCTTACCATGTGGAGCCTTAGATTTAGATTTGTGAAAGTTTAGGAGGCATTTTTTTTCATTTGTGTTAATTTTTTGTTATCGCCTTATCTGAGCAGATTTAGTTCATGTTCACCATCAGATCCACCTTCCAGGTCCGGATCATCATCTTCCTGAACTACTGGAAGCTCTGAGGCTGGAAGGTGGGGACACGCCCATAGAAATGTAGGCGGTGAATACCTTTTAAAGGCATTGCTACCTGCTGTCAGAAGCTCCTTTAGCAAAGCAGCTGCAGCAGGTGATGCTCCTGTTTCTTTAAGAGTCCATCACCTCTGGCTGCAGCTGTTTTCTGTATAAACTCACGTTAAGAAGCTCAGCCAGTAATAATAACGATAGAAAGCTCCTGTTGCGTGATATTCAGTCTGTATGTAAGCTGACAGCCGCCTGAAAGGATGTATTTCTATCAGAAATGATTCCTTCTGAGTGTTGCTGATTGATGATTTAAAATCTCCCTTTGTTGTCCCAGAGGGGAAACTGTGGCTCAGTTGAAGGCGTCCCTCAGGGAGCAGGTGCTAACCTAACCTAACTGTCTTTACCCACTCCAGAGAGGACGATGAAGACAAACTTAGCATGTGATGATGGCAGAGTTAACGAGCGTCGGGTTGGCCCTCGCTAACGAGCAACGCTTCAAACCTTGATCTGTTGATTTGTTGCAAATTTCCAGGTGAGGCTGAGGATTCGTGCTTAAAAGCATTTTCAGCCCTCCCTCAGGTATAGACTGAACGTGAAGATCAGCAGCTGGAGTTTGAATCTGACCGTAGAGGAGGCTTCGTGACACTGGTCACAGCGCTTTCTAACCAGACCTGCTTTTATACGGAGAACCAGTGGCCGGCTGGTGAGGCAGGAGGCAGTGGGCAGATCCCATTATCAGCTCAGGATAATCTGGACCAGAACAGGTTTGTGACACAGACCCTGGGTCCTTGGCTGAAGGAGGGCAGCATCACACACCTCAGACCTGACCCAACATCTGGATAACATCTGGACGCAGGGCAGAAGACCTCAGTGCATGTCTCCTAATCCTGGGTGAGTCAGCAGCAAACTGAATATTTCCAATAAACGAGAGCAGATGCTGACGTAAAGCTGCTGCAGATGATCTGTAATGGAGGCTAATCCTGATTACCTCTGACATAAAGACCTGAAGATTGGTGCTCCCTCCTGTTCTCAGCGGACCGTCACACAACGGACATCGGTCTCACCTCTAATGATTGTCTCTGAAGATATGATAAAGAATAAACATTGATAATGATAAAGAACATCAGGTTTCCAAATATAGTTCTATTTAATAAATGAAAATGCATTTCTAGGAGGCTTGTTTATCAGATTAAAAGTCTGAGCAAAGTAACCTTTAAGGCGGTATTAAATATACTTTTCAGCCCCACTTGCTTTTTTATTGGTCTGATGTAATATTCTAATCTTATTTTCTGTTTTATTAGCTAGGTGGAAAAAATAATAAAATAAAATAAAATCACAGCTTAAAAACATCAGTCTGTCCTAATCTATACAAAGTTTCCCTGAGTGAACTGATTTAATGAAATAAATTTACTTTTCAAAAATATTCTAATTTATGAAACAATTTTATCATAAGTGTCACATTTAAAAGGATTCAGTCTTTACTTCCATATAAAGTGAATAATTGATCCAGGTCACATGACCTCAGGGTCACGTGACCCATTCAGCAACAGATCGACCCTCTCATGTGACTTGGGCGAGTTTTTGAGAAGGCTGGTCTGCATGGAGCATCAATATTTACCATAAAAACCATTTAATGTCTCAAAAAGTGAATAATTGGGTCAAAACCGACACGGTGCTGCTTTAAAGCCTCTGAGATCATTTTAGCTGAACTATCTTCTGCACCTGTTCCGGTTTTCTGCTCTCCAGTCTACTTTTAATTTTATGTTCTTCTAAACTATAGAAGTAAAGCCTGTTTTACTTTGGATTCACTCTAACCAGCGATAAACACGCCTGTTTGGTCACAGACTGGACCGGCCTCTTCAGACAACAGAACCAGCTGCAGCCATGTTGGTTCTGTTGGTTCTCTGTTACTCTACCACACCTTCTAGAACATTATGCGTCACCAAAAACAGAATCGTCTCGCTGGACTAATGAACAAAACTGTTCCTCCATCTTCCCATCATAAAAATGTTTAAATAGTTCTTCCTGTATCCTTTGCTCATTGCACCAAATGCATTATGGTCTCAGTCTGTCCGCCTGTTTCTCGTCTTTTCAGATGTTTTCTGTACTACAGGCTTTTATTACTGTATTATTGTGTAGGTAGCACATTGGGAGCATCGTACAATCCAGAGTCAAATATCTCACACGTGTTCACAGACCTGGCAGATAAAGCTGGTTCTGATCAGCTCTGGCCAGCTTCTCTAGAGTTTAACTCATCCAAAAATAAACGTTTTTGCAGATAAACTGCATAAACTAGGTGTAAAGGTGCTACACATGTGCACGCATGATTACACTACAACACACCGCCTCTACTGTGCTTTCTTCCCTCGCTCTGCTGCTTTCATTTTAGCTGTAGAGTCAGAAAGGTCAGAGACCTCAGCTAAAACTGGAGAAATATGATCCCTCTGGTTGATTTTCATCAGAACTCTTGCTGCAGCATTTTGGATCAGCTGAAGGCTTTGAACTGCATTTTGTGGACTTCCTGATAGTAAAGAATTACAATAATCCAGCCTTGAAGTAACAAATGCATGGACTAGTTTTTCAGCATCACTCCTGGACAGAATGTTTCTAATTTTGGCGATATTCCTGAGGTGAAAAAAGGAAACTCTGGAAACCTGTTTAATATGGGATTTAAATGACATGTCTTGGTCAAAAATAACACCAAGATTTTTTACTTTATTACCAGAGGCCATATGTTAAAGTATAGTTTCTGTTTCTTACTAAAGTTAACAAAAAAGGCCAGTTTTACAAGGTAAAGAAACTGGGAGGACTGCAACTGCATGCGGTTAACTCTGTACACAGGACTAAATCTGAAAATTGTTCATGTTGCAAAACTTATACAGCATTTAGCAGAAAATAGAAATGCAAAACTAAAATCAAATACATTTTTAGACAAAGAAATCAAATGTTCTTAAAATATTTTCCATCAGCTAAACTGACATGAATAACTGAGGACAGGAAACCCACCAAACAAGGCAGCAAAGACGTCACGAGTTTCCTCCTGCAGTCACTGAATATATTAAATTTAAAAAGAATCTTAGATTTATTCCCAGTTAAATCTGCAGGCAACAAAATTACAAAACCATTTTAAAAATGTGGTTTAATTTAGTTTGATTTCTAGGAATATTTACTTTTATCCTGTTTTTCTTCTGTAGTTTCAGCTTTTATGAAGCACCAGCGCCCTCCTGTGGTAAAAAGCTGAATCAGACCCATGAAGAAGAAAAGACGACGTGTTGTTTTTATTGTGAAACCTTTAATGTGCTCTACACAAGAATCCACAGGCCTTACAGAACATGACCTGCATGCACCAACATGTCCATAATAATCTACTGTTCTTACACAAACCCTACAAAAACATACAAAACTACAAAATAAAAGCCTAAAAAAGGCAAGAAGTGGTTCTTTTGTGTTTCTAGCCAGAAAAGATCCATTAAAACATGTGGATGAGTGGTTAACTATAAAATGCTGAAGGTTTAACACCAAGAATACCTAAAGATGGGACTGACAGACTGCAAGGCCTCGCAGACGCATGCAGACCAGATCTGATGTTTCATTTAGGGAACATGCAGGGAAGAGTGGAGGAGAAAATGGAAACATCAAAGTTACAACAATGACTCAGGAGTAAAAGCAGAGAGCAAAGAGACACCAGGTGTTACTTCCAACACCACCAAGACTTAAGAGGAGCTGGAAAAGAGGACTCAGTGAATCAATCTAGGTCAGGAAGTGCAACGCCAGCATTGCTCCTCCTTCCCTCCATCCTTCCCTCCATCCCTCCATCCTTCCTTTTCAACAAGGTCATGGAAAGAAAATCTCCCTCCATCCTCACCAATCTGCACCAACCCCTTTTCTCTTCAGTTACGACCATTTTTACAGGCAGGCATTGCTCTCTTTCCTCCTCCTCCTCCTCCTCTCATGCATTAAATCAGCAACATGTGGGTTTAATCCAAACCAGACTTTGACCCATTCGGATGCAGCCTGCAGGCTCCTCCCTCCATTTACAGTCAGCTTTAACTCTAGATCACAATGTAAGAGATCCAGCAGGAGGAAGAGGAGCCCTGCTGCTGCGTCTCTTATCTTCGCTGCAGACCTTTGTAAACAACGTGAATAATCCGGGGCGCTGCCTGCAGCCATACATCAGCACGGCTCGCTGGGAAGGTTGCTGCTGCTGCAGGCGGAGCCGTTAGTGTGGCTGTGGGAGGGGCTGGAGCCTGCGTGTCTGCAAGCCTTTAAAGGTTGCCTCTGAGCGCCTGCATGGGAACATATGTGCACAGATGAGCAAATCATGTGATGCATGGGGGGGGGGGGGGCATTACGGGCTCAGTGGGAGTCGGGCGGTCATGGACACGCAGCTGTCCAACATTCCTGCGCCAGTCGGAGCTTCACAGAGAGGAGCTCTGCTAAAACACTGCAGCAAAACAAAGTGCAACTTTTGAGTTTAGAGAGAGAAACACCAGGATGAGCCAGAGAACCTGAAGGCAACACATGGAAGACCCGTTCTTAGCTGGTTCTACAGAACCCTGCAAAAATATTCACACCCTCTAAACTTTTCTGTCGTTCCAGTCACAAACTAACATGCTTCATGGGATTTTATTGGACGGACCAACAGAAGCAGAACTGGGAACCGGAAATAAAAATCTGCATAGACCAGTGAGCTTTGACCCGTTCTTTACTCTAACCATCCCCACATGGGAGCACTGTGGTGGCAGCATCATGCTGTGGGAAGAAGGCTGATGGATGAAGATAAATCTGAAGTTTTAGTCGTAAAAAAAGTGAAACCAAGTTTGATTTTCTTTCCACGTCAGTTCTTCACCAATTAGTGTTGGTTTGTCACATGAGCTCCTAATAAAATAAACTAATAAAAGTTTTTAGTGGGAAGAAATGGTATAAAAGGTGAAAAAGGAGTGTTTTGCAAGGCTCTAGTGTTACACCTCTGTTTTCTATGTGCTCTATTGACTTCTCTGCAGAAAGAGCGTGCTGCGTTTCTCCAGTCCAAACTACTAAAGACATTATGCAGTGATACATTTTCTAAGAAACACAGACACTATTTCCACTATTCAGAGGACTCTACCGTATTCTGGTAGAGCTGACCTCACTACTTCTCTGCATTTCATGAGTAATAAAAATCCCTAGAATAAGAGCGGCCAGAGCGTTGAGGTCAGCTCTCTGAAACCTCGTCTCCTCACACATTCAATAAAGAAGTTAATACCAGCAACGGTCCTGCAGAGAGGACGGATACCTGTCCCGTCTTTGCACGCGTCACACCCAGTCCTGCAGGGAACGCTTGCAGTGCACCAAGGCTCTGGGGGGTTCCTTGTTCTGCAGAGTTCTGAGGATGGCGTAGACCAGGATCAGGATGCACAGGATGAGCACCAACGGTACGGTCACCATGACCAGAGTCATGACCTTTGATTCGTTGTCGGCCACAGTGACGACCACGTTCACCTCTTTGTCTTCCCCGCTGCCGTCAGGCCTAGTCTCCACATCCCGGTCGCCGCCGGGCTTTGTGGGCTGGGGTTTGCCTGGCTTTGTGGGCCGGACCGGCTTCTCCTCCGGCTTCTCCTCCGGCTTCTCCTCCGGCTTCTGCTCCGGCTTCTGCTCCACGTCTGGGTCTGCCGTTGGATCGGGGACTCCAACGCAGCCCATGAAATCCTTCAGGATGGAGCGGGGATAGCCTTTGTCTACCTCCATCCTGCTGTTGTGAAACCTCCAATAGTTGGATCCTTTGTAGAAAAAGGTGTACGCTGCAGGGAAGCACGAGGCATACGTCAGTAACGCATTAGAGAGCCAAAATGTGCTACAGTCAGCATCACTGAGCCTGATCCACAGCAGCTAATGGTGGTAGAGACACAAGGGGGCGCTGTCTAAGACAAACAGCAGCAGAGTCTGCCCTTTGTCTTGGTATCGCTGTAGGTACCAGATCGGCTCGGGGCCGGCGCCTTCTGATGACATCACTATACATGATTGGTTTAACATTTGCACAATTATGCAAAATATTGTGATTGGTCTGGACAACTTAAAGTAATTATAGCGGGGTGTAGGTTTTATTAGACAGCGGGATTGCGGTTTGTAAACGGACAATTTTACAAAGAAATTCTCCACGGTCCCCGCGCCTCCCGATGACGTCACTTTATGGCAACGCCACTCAAACAAACTACATAGAGCCCGCGGTCTGCGTTTGTAACAAATCAATTTAATTAATTAAGCGGTTTCTTTTTTCTCAAAAGCTTCAGGCTTAAAGATGAACATAGAAAATGTGAAATCATAGGAATTCAAAATAATCAACCCACTTTAGTTGATAAATATGAGGTAAAATATTTAGGTATAATGATTAACAAGGACCACACTGAAAATGAATCAAGCCATTTTACAAAAAACAAAAACAAGTAAAACAAAAAAAATCTTCAACAAATATTTGACAGCTCAATTTTTTGGAAAAATATTGTCAATTTCATCTGGAATAATAAACATGTGATCAGAAAGAACGACACAGTAATATCAATAGAAAAAGGAGGAATAAACGTTATTGATTTTAAAGTGATGAATGCCGTGATTAAATTAAAATGGCTGCAGACATTTATTAAAAATTAAAAGAGTTTATGGTTTAGTTTCGCTTCACAACTTTTTTTTTTTTTTTAATTGGAAGGAAATTTCTCTTAAGATGTAACTTTGATCCTGCAAAATTACCGATTAAATTGTCAGACTACCACAGAAGCATTCCAAAATGATTAAAGGTTTTCATGCCTCGATTAAGTTACTGGAAAATAACCGTAAATTAACAAAATAAAATTGATTTGTAACAAATGGAGACCGCGGGCGTAACGTAGTTTGAGTGGAGTTGCCATATAATGACATCATCAGGAAGCGCAGGCCCCCCGAGCCAATCTGGTACCTACAGCGTCTCTCAGCTGTTGCCTGGAAGGAAAGTTCAGCTGACACCTTAAAGCTTTGCTAGAAAGCAGAAACGTTTCTACCCCAGACTTCCTGCCCGCTTTAACATTCATCTCAGAGAGCGGCGCTACAGTCAGTTTTCTGTCCAGAGGACCGGTTCTTTAAACCTTCTCAGTGTCCTACAGGCCAGCCATGCAGAGGCCGTGGCCCTGAAGCAGGAAGTCATCAGATGAAGCAGGAAGTCAACAGATGAAGCAGGAAGTCAACAGATGAAGCAGGAAGTCAACAGATGAAGCAGGAAGTCATCAGATGAAGCAGGAAGTCATCAGATGAAGCAGGAAGTCAACAGATGAAGCAGGAAGTCGTCAGATGAAGCAGGAAGTCGTCAGATGAAGCAGGAAGTCGTCAGATGAAGCAGGAAGTCGTCAGATGAAGCAGGAAGTCGTCAGATGAAGCGGGAAGTCGTCAGATGAAGCGGGAAGTCGTCAGATGAAGCAGGAAGTCATCAGATGAAGCAGGAAGTCAACAGATGAAGCAGGAAGTCATCAGATGAAGCAGGAAGTCAACAGATGAAGCAGGAAGTCAACAGATGAAGCAGGAAGTCGTCAGATGAAGCAGGAAGTCAACAGATGAAGCAGGAAGTCGTCAGATGAAGCAGGAAGTCAACAGATGAAGCAGGAAGTCGTCAGATGAAGCAGGAAGTCGTCAGATGAAGCAGGAAGTCGTCAGATGAAGCAGGAAGTCGTCAGATGAAGCAGGAAGTCATCAGATGAAGCAGGAAGTCATCAGATGAAGCAGGAAGTCATCAGATGAAGCAGGAAGTCATCAGATGAAGCAGGAAGTCAACAGATGAAGCAGGAAGTCATCAGATGAAGCAGGAAGTCATCAGATGAAGCAGGAAGTCGTCAGATGAAGCAGGAAGTCATCAGATCAAGCAGGAAGTCAACAGATCAAGCAGGAAGTCAACAGATCAAGCAGGAAGTCAACAGATGAAGCAGGAAGTCATCAGATGAAGCAGGAAGTCATCAGATGAAGCAGGAAGTCGTCAGATGAAGCAGGAAGTCATCAGATGAAGCAGGAAGTCATCAGATGAAGCAGGAAGTCAACAGATGAAGCAGGAAGTCATCAGATGAAGCAGGAAGTCGTCAGATGAAGCAGGAAGTCATCAGATGAAGCAGGAAGTCATCAGATGAAGCAGGAAGTCAACAGATGAAGCAGGAAGTCAACAGATCAAGCAGGAAGTCAACAGATGAAGCAGGAAGTCATCAGATCAAGCAGGAAGTCAACAGATGAAGCAGGAAGTCATCAGATGAAGCAGGAAGTCATCAGATGAAGCAGGAAGTCGTCAGATGAAGCAGGAAGTCATCAGATGAAGCAGGAAGTCAACAGATGAAGCAGGAAGTCAACAGATCAAGCAGGAAGTCAACAGATGAAGCAGGAAGTCATCAGATGAAGCAGGAAGTCGTCAGATGAAGCAGGAAGTCGTCAGATGAAGCAGGAAGTCGTCAGATGAAGCAGGAAGTCAACAGATGAAACATTGCTTCTACAGGAGGAGGAACTACTCATTTCTCCTACGGTTTACTGCCTCTGCTCTGCAGCACAGAGCTGCCAGCAGAAGAACTCTGATGGAGTCGGTTCAGAGCCGTTCTGCCACCAACCAAACGTCTGAAGGAAGCCCAGTCCTACCACGACACCCCCTCCAGAATAAAAGCCCAGTACCTCCATCATCACTGAGGAAGGCTCCCCGGGGGGACGGAGGGATCTTGCCCCATTTGCTGATGTCTTTAGGAAAGTCGCGGTCTGTAGTCCGAGTCGCCTCGTTGTAGCGCCAGTACCTGCAGACATAACCACCCTGATGAAGCAGGTGACCAGCGTCCTGACTCACCTTCAGCGTGCCGTCACCCACCTGTCTCCGCTGAAGAAGTAGGTGTACTCATTGGGCTCCCACCAGATAGCCGTATCGATCTTGTGGGTGGGGATTCCTCGGCCGTAGTGATGGAGGGGCTGCGGGTACCCAGGCAGCACGTCAGCCTCCCTGAACACCCAGTATCGGTCTTCTGCAAGGACAGCAGCACATGCATTTTGTAGAGGGGGGTGGGGGGGTGCCCTAGTGGCTGGAGAGCAGGGTGCACCCAGGAGAGGTTCTGGGTTTGAAACCCACAGACCCTGGGTCACGGAGCAAGACCCTCAGCCCCAGATCAGTCCCCAGGCCCACCCAGTGAGTTTTAATGGACTGTGTTGCAACAACATAATTCCAATAATTAGGACTCTAGACACGGCGGGCAGAAACGAGGCCCTGAGAGAAAAATCAAGGCGACGCGGTATTTAAATATAATGTCTTACAGCGGGGCCCCCCCCCCACCTTGGTCCTCAGGGACCCCTGCCCTGCAGGTTGCTGCCACACACCTGATTTAAATGATTAATAAGAGGCCATCCAATCATGTGAGCAGGACAGGGATCCCTGAGAACCTGGGTAGGAACCAGATTATCTTATTAGGCGCTGGGGACTGCACACCTACAGCAGTAAATGAATCCTGAGCAGAATTTCTAGTAATTAAGTGATTAGTTTAGCTTCTCTTTAGGCTGGAAATGTTAAAAGTTTTGAGGATTTGAGCTCTTGGACGATAGAAACAACCAGAACTATTCAGAAGTTGCGACTGATCTCATATTTGGACTTTAGTGACTCAAAGATTGAGCGAGTTGTCAAGAGAATATGAGGAACATCTTCAGGCTAAAACCAAAGCCGTAGATCATATTATGGGATAGATCACATTAAACCAGCAGAGGAGAAGCCACCTTTAGCGGGATTCTTATCAAACCTTACTGTGGATTCGCTATCCTCATGCAGAACTACAGACTAACCTAGCTGGCTTTTCTGACCAATGGGGCACAACCGCACTGCATTGTGGGATACCGGGGCATTGGGAAATGGTTATCCAAAACGCTGTCTGTTTTCTGGTTTTAAAAAGTTAAAAACATGGTGCAAACGTGCTGTGTCATTAACTGTTCACACAATTGGTTCAGGAAAAACAATAATAGGTTGAGATTTATCGTTTACCAACATGGAGCGCTAAACTAACAGATAGATGCTGAATAGACTCTGGATTGCTGCATTGAGACCAAACTTTCACTTTAAATGCCATAACCCGATACATGTGGTGTGTTCAGGGCATTTTCAGACTGCTTATATTTAAATCAAAGCTTGTTGTGCTGTTTCACGCGGAGCTTAGCAGGGTGCTAGCGCTAGCCAGTTAGCGCTAGCCTAGCCCCCTGAGGCTAGCAAAAACAGTTTGAGTAAAGGAGAGCCGCTACATTTCCTCTATGCATAGGAGATTAATTTAGACATTACATCAAACTGTCCTGTAATATTTCATTATAACTGAAGTAAATTAGGCTACAATGTAATTATTAAAGCTTGTTATGTTTTAGCAGGCTGCTAGCCTAGCCAGTTAGCACTAGCCTAGCCTACTGAGGGCAGCAAACAAAGTGAGAGCAAAGAAGACCCTTTGTGAATATTCCCTGCTTCTTAAATAAATTAACCGATAAGCCCCTAAATATTTCCAACATAAATGCAGAAAGGATGCCAAAGGATTAATCATTTTAAAACACATTTGTCCAGCAGACACCAGAGTGAAGCAGGAGCGCTGTGAGGTAAAGCGCCTGACGAGGTGTCCGTTATCAGAAATGGACACATGGGTGAAAAACAGATTTCTCATGGTTTGACCAGCCAATCAGCAATCAGACCTAATTAAGGGAAATGTTCGGGTCTGATATCTCTAAATAAAACTGTTCACAGGGCTTAAATGAGCAAAACACGGAGGATCAGCTTTAAAACTAAAAATCTATTATTTTTTTTACTTTTGCATTTTGTTTCAGAGGAAAACTGACGTTTTTCAGCTTGAGAAGCTTTGGTGATTAGACCCAAACTGCTGCTCCTGCAAAAACTGACCAAAAACCCAAAGAGCAGAGCTCAGTAAAACTCAACTCCACTGCCTGACGAGGCCAGATTTGTTCAAGAGCTCCAGAAAATTCATCAGAACTCAACAAAAGGTTCAGGCTTGAAGCGGCTGGGCTGTTTGCAGAGAGGAGGCTGATGTAATCCCCCGCCTCCCTCTGCTGGGGCCTTGTGGGGCTCAGCTGCAGGGTTCTGGCCCAACAACAGCTGCCACGCTGCAGAGGCCTCATTCAGGAAGCACTCAGTGAACTCAAACAACACTGCATCTCAGTCTGCAGCCAGCAATCGCTTGGAAACACTGAAACGTTCCTGTGTGAGCTCAGCTCCTCCTAAATCAAGCTGAGAGCAGAAAAATGCTGCGTTTGCACCGTTTCCAGTCAAATCAAAGCCCAGACTCGTGTTTCTGAAACTTTTCCACAGCAGTCCAGGCTTCTACCTTTAAAGAAGACGAATTTGCCATCGTGTCGTTCATAGGCGGCGTCGATGTCGTCGGGGAGGCCGTTCCAGAAGGCGGATATCGGCATGGGGTAGTTATCCAGGACCCGGTTCCTCCGGACCCTCCAGAACCAGCATCCCTATGAAGGAAACCCAAAGTAATGATGATTATTCTGTTTTTGTCACTTTTTAAATTTTTAAATGTCTGCTCACCTTGAAAACAAACATCTCCCCCCGCAGCAGGGTCACCGTATCAAAGTCGCCATCACAGATGTCGGGGGGCCCGCTGCCCGGCACCTTGGGGGGTCTGGGTGCAGGGGGAACATCCCTCCTGACTGGTGGGGTCACAAGTTCTGGCTCGGTTCCTGGTTCGGGCCTGGATTTGGTGGGGGTGGGGGGGGCCAGAGGGAATGAGGGGCTTGGATCCGGCTGGGCTGGGGGGTCCAGGTGGCTTTGAGTCGGGTCAGGGGAGTCAGGTGGGAGGTGGGTGGGCGGCGAGGAGGTGGGCTCATCTTCAGGAGCGGCGGGGGAGGAGGGGGAGTTGTTGGGTTCATCATCATGGGGGGGAGGGGAAGTGGGCGGAGCATCGGTGACCAGAGGAGAACCTGTGATGAAACAATGGAGAGACTTTAGGATCAGACCTTGGATGGCCAGACGTTCACCACTCCGGGCTGTAAGTTGTTCTAGAAGTAATAGAATTTAACAGATGATACATTTTTGTAATTTTACCTGGATCTAGCACAGAGACCCACAACTAGTAAAACACTCGTTTCTAAAAGTACTTCAGAGAGACCAGCCAAGCTAACCTGCTTACTACTGGAGTACCCTGAGAAGACCTAGACATGCAGACGGAGAACTCCTGAACCCAAACTTCAGATTGTCCACGTTGGTCCAAAGACTGGACAACACTTGCGATAAAGAGCAAAGGTCCAACTAAGATCTTAGATCTTCTGATCGACAGCTGAAGAAAAGCCTCGTTTGTTAGGAGGCAATAAATGAGGCTGGTTCCAAAGTCCTGCAGACGGCTGGAGGCTCTTCCAGCACATCCTCAGACTGAGGAAGCTGCTCCTGGAGGAAATGTGCTCTGCTGGCAGCACACAGACTGACGCTGTGTGAAGACGGCTGGAGGACGCTCAGGCTCAGCGATGGTCAGGAACCCAGCGAGAAACCCACAGAGCTGCTAGCAAGCCGTGATTCTAGGAGTTTATTTACGGCACTTTTATTGACTGCATGTTTACGGAGCCGCCTTTAGATCCAACAAGAGGATTTATGGAGCCGTCTTTAAAAAGAGGAAGAAGAGCAGCAGCTGGTTAAAAACCAACATTTTGGGGTAATCAACTGAACTTTGCTACAACTAGGGTCAAACGTCTGAATTGGCCGTTTTTGTACTTAAACGATAGTTAGCTTCAGAGCGTCCTCCTGAAGCCGGCCCTGCTGAGCTCCTCAGGGTTCCTCTGCATCTCTGAGGGTTTATTTCACGTCTGCAGCTTCTCACCATACAGGCTCTGGATTCCTCTGATGTCGTCCTCATGCAGGGCGAAGCTCCGCGTGTCCGTCCACTGGTAGAGAGGAGCCATGGTAGCGCTGGGGTTGTCTGAATGCTCCAGACCCAGAGCGTGGCCCAGCTCATGCACCGCCACCAGGAAGAGGTCTATACCTGCAGGACAGGTGGGTTAGAACAGGACAGTGACACGTTCATGCAGCTACAGGCATGTTCTACTGTCAGGTGCAGATTGACCCATCAGAACAACCTTTGTGGTTCTCGTTGTCCAGAGTCCACGGCTCATCGGCATCAAAGTGCGTGTCTCCGCCTATCCCTGGTCCAGGGTAGTAAGCGTGGGCCAGCGAGCCGCCCTCGCCATCGAACAGGGACATGTCTCCATGGAAACCAGAAGCAAAGAGCAGCAGGATGTCGGCGAGCGGCGCATGGCTGCCGTTTCCTGCAGGCAGCTCCTGGAAGCTGAGCCGCGTCGCCCGTCTCCAGACGTCGACGGCCCGGCGGATGGCGTCCAGGGTGCGCTCCTCTCCCAGCGAGGACGGGATCTGCTGCTCCATCAGGCTGGAGGTGGGAGAGAGCTGCAGGTCAGGACCGGCAGAGGAAACCGTCTGCTTCTATGTGGCTTTGCAGAGTTTGAGGGGAGGAACCTGTAAGTGATGCGGTCCTTCTGCCAGCGCTGGCCTGTGAGGGCGTAGCGCCTCCTCCTCGCCCCGTTCACCCCCTCAGGTCTCCTGTCAGGGAGGCCGCAGCGAGGCCGCCGCATCGCCCTGCGCCGCCAGACAGACAGCACCAGTCAGACATGTTAGCCCCTGACCATGCAGCCTGCTGCTCCCTTCCTGCTAGAATGATCTACCGATGGGAACCCTGACGGCCTCAGGGCTCCAGAACTAGGAGCTAAAGCTTTCCTCTGAGCCAGAATCAGCTACAGCCACTAAGGTTCAGATAAACGTCCTCAGCAGGCTGGCTGGGCCTGCTCTCCATCTCCATCTCCTACATATTCAACAGGGTGGAGGTTCAGCGCCGCTTCATCTGGGCCAGAACCAGTCTGGAAGTATCAGAGGGACCGTTGTCCTGCTGGGACCACCGGGTCACAGCTTCATCCGTCTAGCTCTGGGCGGAGAGGAAACTGAACAAAGGCACTTTTTATACGCAATGGTGACGTTCTCTGACGTATTCAAAGCTTCTTAAACTGTAAAGGTAGAAGCTAAACTGCGTCTTTTATCGCCGGCCTTGTTGTTCCTGGTAGAAACAGACCTGCAGCCACTTTAGCTCACAGCTGGTGCATCCACCATGTAGCTAAACGCAGCGAGCGCTTGGTTTTATTAAAATACTGCCGCTTTAGTTATGGCTCAGCAGGTAGAAAGAACACTGATTTTATAAAATGTTACATTTTGTGGCCCGCCAGTACGTTGGGTTCATGCGGTAAAACGTTGTGACACCACTGATGTGAAGCTAGGTCTCATTCTTTATTCCATCCACGCTGGGCGGCAGCAGACCCTCAGCATGATGCTGCCACCACCATGCTGCACAGAGGAGAACATAAAACAGGAAGTTACACTAAAACACAGAACTCACCCAGAGCAGCTGGCCATGACTCTGGAGGAGCTGCACACATCCACAGCTCAGGTGGAGAGAATCTGTCTGAAGGACAACCATTAGGTATGAGCTCCATAAATCTGGTCTGTGTGGAAGGAGCTCTGATCAGAGGAGACCAAAACTGAACTTCTGCAGAAACCACTGAACACATCTCCAGTGTGAAGCATGGCGGTGGCAGCATCATGCTGTGGGGAGGCTTTTCTCCAGCAGGAAGCGCACCTTGGCCTTCCTTCCTTCCTCTAGTTGATGACGTGGTGCGAGAGGAAAGGCGGAGAGCTCAGCAACAATGCATCCCATCAATCCGCCGCACCAACAAGGAGACTTCCAGCACACAGTGGCCGAACTGAGACTAGATTATTTTAGGATACTTTCAGAGTTGAACTTTGTCACAGGAAGCTGTTTTCCCGTTTATTCCCTGCAAAACAGGACTGTATAACGTCTGGAATTAGAACTTCAATCCAATTTAGGTGCCGCAAAGTATAAATAACTGCGCATTATGCTTCTAGTGTTAATTTAATGACTGATTAAAATGAAAAGCTAAGCGTAGGACCCACATATGCTGCACTGACGCACCGGAACCCGTCTGCTGCGTTTCCTGCCTTGGGGGGATAATTTAAAAGCACGCCACACTTTTAAGATTTCTCTGAAATCATTCCCTTCTACTTCACAGGTGTGCAACTGTTCTGACGTATAAACAGAATAAATTAAAGGAGCAATAAGCAACATTTCATTATTTTAGAAAGAACTAAAAATAGTTTTGTAGAGAACTAAAGGCGTCTTTTCAGATGGAATATGGTATGATGTCACAACATCTGTTATTCAGTCTCTTGTTTCCAAGCTGGGCCGGCCGCACGCACATACACGCACGCAGGTGCACCATGCACGTACGTGCACGTACACCTACAGGGAGGGGAAGGGGGGCCGGGTTGCAGGTGGAGGTAGAGAGAGGCGAGGCTTGATGCACATCTTGTTTTGGTCTCCAGATACTGCTCATCAGCCCCCTGGTGGTGAAATGTTGCTCATTGCTCCTTTAAGGTTAGCGGTTGGTGCAGGAAACACTAAAGCTGTAAATCAGGAGACCTTCTGCATGTTTCATGCCTGGAAGCACCTCATGGTGCCTGCTAACAGATGTTCTGCTTACGCAATGGTGGCAGGGTCCATCTCCCCGGTCACCTCCAGGCCGTAGAAACGCTGCATGTCGCTGATGGCTCTGGATAAAACCTGAGCTGAATGCATGGTGGACATCTGTCTGCTGGCCTGGGACAGGTAGCCAAAGTGACGGAGCCAGGCCTGGAAGGAGAGAGTCAGGCTTATTTAGGTCAGAGTTCTGATGTTTGAGAGGAGAAACTAAAAGCTGCAGAGCTGCACAGGATTAACAGAGGAGATAGAAACCAGATGGCTCACATCAACATGGAGAACATTCCTGCAGTGACAGGCAAGACGAGGAGGATGGAAACACCAAGAGTAAAAATGAAACTCTGTGGTAAACATCATTACAGCTCCTGAGCAGAACCTCCAACAAGCTTTTCATGCAGCTGGATCAGGAACGGTTCTGCGTGACCCGGAGAACAGAAGCTCAGAACCTCCATCCAGGAGAAAAGCCTCAGGGGCCACGTCCCATTTCAGCTTAACCCACTAAACACAACCTGAAACCGAACACTGAGCAAATATGCGGCTGGAATAAAGTATTCACACCATCACAGACGTCTTGGTTTCAGTTTAACAGGAGAAGAATTAAACTGCCGGCAGAACCGAGCCGACCTGTGGACAAGCAACACGGTCACACCTGTCCCTGCAGAACCTCTGACCCAGTTCAGCCTGGTTTGGGTTAGACGGCAGGTTCTGACACCTGTCGTCACAGTACAGGTTCTGGATGGGATTCAGAACTGGACTCTGGTGGCATCAGCCTCACTGAACCAAGACCACCAGGTTCTGGACAGTCCTGGCAGAATCCTGACCCGAACCCGAACAAGGGAAGACCTTCACCTCATTAAGCGGTCTCCATCAACGCTTCTCACTCTTTCAAAGCTTTGTTCCATTTTCTGTCCAGATGTTGTACCTGACCAGATGTGGGCGGCATCTGGGCCGAACCGAGAAGTTAGAAAACTTCTTCTGTCCAGCTCTTCCTGGTTCCATCCAATCAGAACACAGCAGAGTTATCTGGCTGTATGGAGCAGCTGTTGCTGCACACTGCCGTTCAGCTGGCTGGTGTCCGGCTGCTAACAGCTCCACTAATTAACCAGATGAAGTCAGCTCGTTAATTCCAGGTCTTAATTTAAACCAGAACAGCACAGTAAGCATGTTTGCTTGAAACTAACAATTACTCTGATTCGTGTTCATTTTATATTTTGCTTGGATCTGTGCATAAAATTAAAGCAAAATTAATTAAATGTTCTTTTACAGCATTATAACTGTTGCATCATTTTAAAAACTAAAGAATAGTCATGTTTTAAATAAAATAAATCCAGTTTTGTTCCAGTTTTAAATCTGTGTATAAATACCATGAAAGTAACATTTTCACCTAGAGGTGCAGTAAACATCTCCATCCTGATAACCAACATGGAGTCGGACCTGAACAGCCGCCTACAGAAAAATGTCTGAAGTCATGCCGTTAAAGACAAATAAATCAGTAAAGACCAAAGAAAGGAGCATCCTTCAGCTGCATGAACTCATGGATTTACTGTCAAACATTAAATTTAATCAGAAGATTAAGATTACGTCCAGAATCAAAGAAATATTACATGTGGGGTTCCTCAGGGCTCGCTCCTCGGCCACTTTAGTTACCATCCACATTCTGCCCTCGCTCACATGATGGAGTCACAGCTCAGGTGTGTTGGTGACAGGTGAGTGATGAAGGTCCAAATGGGCCTAGAAGCTCTGACTGAACATCTGCTAAGTTCATTGACAGCCAAATCTGAGTCCGGTACCGGACCAAATCGGAGTCCGGTACCGGACCAAATCTGAGTCCGGTACCGGACCAAATCTGAGTCCGGTACCGGACTGAGAAGGCAGGGAGACCATCTGATGGCCAGATGAACGCTCCTCATCTTCATGGAGACCTTACCTCAGCATTGAAGCCCTCTTCTTCAGACGTGTGCGCGCTGCAGGAGGCCAGCGGCAGCGCGCACACTGAGAGGATGAAGATGGTCCAGCGCTGCTGGGATGTCATCGTCCTGGTGTGAGTGATGAAGATGAAGATGAAGATGAAGGAAGTTGCTCCAACAGCGGAGGACAAAGCGCTTCTGACGTCTCCTGCTGTGCTTCACACTCCTGCGCAACAAGTGCTCATCTCTGAAGGTCTCAGCATCTCCGAGCTCCTAGGAGACATTAATCCATGGTCGGTGGCCGGACAGCAGCCTCTGGGTTCGGTCCGGTTCGGTTCGGTCCGCTGCAGACTGCGAGGAGAAACCCAGCTGCAAACTCAAATATCCGAGCCGAACTCAGAGGAACTGGGTCCTGCAAACTTGGACAGTTGGTTTACTCACCACAGAAAACTGGAGCCGAAGGAAAAGCTCAGAACCGACCAGAACCCGTCTGTGTTCTGGTCACAAGTTATTTCAACATTTAAAGCTTCGTAAAAACGACGGAAATAGTCGTTAAAGGATGAAAAACGTCCAGCGTAGCATGGTCTCCTCCCTGTAGGGCAGGCCGTTATATCATATAATCAAACCCCGCTCAGAACCAATGGGTGCACAGGATCAGCTACACCTGCTCACCAGCCAATCACGTTGCAGCTGACCCTCACCTCAGTTCACCTGAGCATCAGGATGGAGACGAGAGGTGACTTTGAACGCAACATGGTGGTCGGTACCAGACGGGCTGGTCTGAGCATTTCAGAACCTGCTGATCTTCTGGGATTTTCACCCACAACCATCTCAGGTTCACAGAGAATGTTCTGAGGAACTCTGCAGAGAGCAGCAGCTGAGGAGGAGAACGGGTCGGCTGGTACCAGCTGACAGAAAGGCAACAGGAGCTCAGAACCTCTGGTTCTAACCAAGGAACCCGTCTCTGACCAGAACCTGTAGAACCGTGAAGCAGCAGAAGACCACAGCAGGTACCGGACCTGTCAGCTAAAGACAGAACCAGATCCACACGGACTCACCAGAACTGGACCAGAACAGGAGAAACGTTGCCTGGATTTCAGCAGCAACGTTCAGATGGTCGGGTCAGAACCGGGTGGAAACATCAAAGCATGGATCTGTCCTGATTTGGATCAGCATCTCCAGCTCCTGGTGGCGTCTCGGTCTGAGGAACATTTCCTAGACTTTGACCACCTGAGCATCATTTAAAGCCCACAGCCCACCTGAGCGTTGGTTCTGACCAGCTCCACCCTTCATGACCGAACCGGATCCAGCAGCAGATCATGACTGGACCTTCATCCGTCTCCAGTTAGCAGATCAGTCCAAACATGCGGTTCTGTTCGGGGTGGAGAGGAACGCTCTGAGGCCTGGGGGCGGCAGGGAGTGACGCACTTTACATTTAAAGGGACGGCACCAAAACGAGGCGTAGGACAGGAATAAAAAGATTAATTACTGAGAAATTCAGTCGCAGTTCCACTTTAACCACAACTGGATGGTTTCTATGTGGTAAGGAAGGATTTAAAGGCATGAAATTTCCCCTTCATCATCTTTACGTCTGGAAGCCTAAGGCATTGAGCTGCTGCCCTGTGATTGGCTGACTTGGAGGGCCCATGGCGGGGCCTCGGAGCAGAGGAATCTGGGGGCCAGCTTTCCTTCCATCAGTCCGGTGTTTCAATCCCCACTGGGTTCTGATCACTGAGCTATATAATACACTGGAGTGCTGATTTTGCCGAAAAACTGAAGTCACTGGCCGCCATCTTGCTACTCCCTACTCTCACAGAATCCCACAGGATTTGGTTGCAACAACAAGCAGTTTTCTGGCTGAGTGAAAACGTTTCACAGGTAATTCTACAGTCAGTGGATGTACTAACACTATCAACTACTAGGAAATTAGGTGCTGAAATATTTTTCTATATATATATATATATATATATATATATATATATATAAAATGCTAAATATTTCAGCACATGACTTTCTCAGTACTTGATAGTTTTAGAACATAACATAAAACTATATGGCATTTGACATTTTAAAAGTTTTAAGCCCCCCTGAACATGAGAAAATCCTCGTTATTCGATGCTGTAGCGCACATATTCCCTAGTTACTGGAGGGAAATAGGGAGTACCAATATGGCGGCTGGTGGCTTCACAGCAAATCGTTCTAACAGCGGCTATTAGCACTCCAGTGTATAATAAAGACCAGTGGTTCTGATCAGCTGAACTGTTCTGACTGACTTTAAGGCCATCTTTGAGGGGAATTGTGTTCTATGATAAAACGGCTTACCATACCATTGACCCACATGAACTGAGAGGACGCCACCTGCTGTTAGTGTAGGAAAACTGCAGCTTCTTATTTAAAAACATGGCTATTAGATCATTTCTTACCCGTTTAGTTCTATAGGTGTGAATGTAGTGTGAAGCGCTTTGGAGGCGGTCAATACTAGTTAAAGCGCTTTACAAGCCATTTACTATTTATTCCACATTAATCTTCCAGAATCTGATCCAGTTCTGTGGCCACTAAACGAAGATCAAACATGGAGGAAAACCAGAGAAATGTTTAATCATCTTTAATGAAAAGAACAAGTGTTTGGTTGTAACTCAGCTCTAAAGTCGGCTCAGGGTTAAATCTGCAGACTGCTCAGTTTAGAGTCTCCAGACAAACTGTGGATCCCAGACTGGAGACGGTCACCGGGCCCACGGACCTCTGGGTTCCTGTGACCCAGTTTCAGACCAGCAGAAGTTCTGCACACCGTCCAGCACCAGTGACCATCTCCCAGCAGGAATGTGTGCAGCTTTCACACATTTCAGGAATCTTTGTTCCTGCCCAGTGACTCCTCAGAGGTTCCTCCATCTCTCTGACAATAAAAAGAAGCAGATCTGTTATCTTTGGCCATTTTTATTATCGGCAACAGCTTCTGGTGGCTGGGCGTGAATCTTTGTGAAAAACCTGAGAAAATATAGACTTTCAGAGTATTCTGAGTATTTAAAGGCAGCTGGAACGTCTGCAGAGCTCCAGATAAAGTTCTGTTCAGGCCGCCGGCCGTCAGAGAGCTTCGGGTTTCGTGATCTTCCTGCTGCCGGCCTTGGCCACACTGATGAGGACGGTGAGGAAGAAGCACAGAGTCCAGACGGCGGCCACAGGAAGCACCACGGTGGTGAGGATGTCTGGAACAAAGCAGCGTTAGAGACGCAGAGACAGCGGAGCAACGAGCGGCACGACGGCAGCAGGACTCACTGGACTGGACCCGGTCCGGCATCTCTATCCTGATTGGTCCGTAGGACAGCAGGCCCTGGCTGGGATATTCCCTCACTGCTTCCCTCTTGCTGATTGCACTGCAGCTCTAGGAGAGAAGGTGGGTCAGCTTTCACCGTGCCTGTTGGGAGCAGTGCATGCTGGGAGCAGTGCATGCTGGGACCAGTGCATGCTGGGACCAGTGCATGCTGGGACCAGTGCGCGCTGGGACCAGTGCATGCTGGGACCAGTGCATGCTGGGACCAGTGCATGCTGGGACCAGTGCATGCTGGGACCAGTGCATGCTGGGAGGTGTGCACGCTGGGAGGTGTGCACGCTGGGAGCAGTGCGATGCGGCGGCGGCTCACCGGCGTGCAGGACTGCTGGTCGTCCAGCTCGCAGAGCTGCACGCTGCAGTGCAGGTAGAGCTCCGGCGGATCCGAGGTGAAGCGGAACATGTCGAAGCTGTAGCGGACCGCCGCGCTCCCCCCGTTGCTTCCTGGCCGCCCCTCGTCCGGGCCGAGGAAGGAGACGGTGTGGTCGTCCACGCAGCTGAGGGGAGAAGAGGAGGCGCTGTGAGACGCTGCCGGTTCTGAGCACGGAGCAGCAGAACCTCCCCGTGTGTTCTGACCCGTTACGGATGAGGCTGTGCAGCAGTCCTGTGGAGTTGGGCTGAGGAGACTGCGTGGCCCAGCAGTCGTTGACCCGGAGGAGGAAGTAGTCTGCCGGCTCCGTCACGGCCACCTCCACGTACACCTAGAAGACACCACCGTCAGCCCAGGTGTACCTTCTACAGCCAGAGGCTACAGCTGATCCACGTTCTCAGGGTTCTGGAGGTTTCCTCTAGAGTCTGGCTACTTGATTACTCATCTAGGTGTTCATGACGGAACATTTCACTACAAACACACCAGAACACCTGCTGGATGACAGCTCTGCAGCTTTTCTCCTACAGAGTCCAGACACCTCTACAGTTTCAGTCACGGTCCGGTACCACGCCGGCATGCAGACGGAGAGGAAGGTTGCTAAAGTGCAACCAAACCTCAGACACTCTGGAGAGCTCCAGCTGATGGGTGAAACTACCGAGTATTTCACATCTTTGGTTGCCTTCTCTAAATCAGAACATGGACCAGTCTTTGCTCCGCGTCATTCTTCTTCTGCAACAAGAACTTTGAAACCATCTCCTCCAAGAACAGTGGATCACTACAGCCTGAAGACCATTAAGACTTCTACAACCGCAGCACCCAGCGAGGGAACCCCCGCCCCAGCGAGGGAACCCCCACCCCAGCGAGGGAACCCCCCGCCCCAGCGAGGGAACCCCCCGCCCCAGCGAGGGAACCCCCGCCCCAGCGCGGCGTTTCAGCGGATCGGTCACCTCACCTTGTCTCTGAGCTCGATGGTTGGCGTAGCGGCGTAGGCCTTGGCGAAGGTGTGGTCAGCGTAGAGCAGCATCTGTATGGTGGCGTCCATCTCGCCTATCTGCAACACCGTCTCGCTGATGGAGGAGACTGAAGTCAGTGAGTCCACATTAACGGGCCGATCAGAACCGGTCAGCGGACTTACCTGGAGATGGGGCGGACGGGGAAGGGCAGGCTGACCCTCCTGACGTACGGGTAGATGCACGTGAAGTCCATCTTAACCAGCGGGTCTCGGATGATGTTCCCGGTAACCTGCGGTTCTGTCTGGACAGCCAGGGAGTACAGAAGGTGGGTCGTGTTTTTCTGCAACAGAACAAAGTCCGTTAGGACCCCGGCCGGCGGACCCTGGAGCAGATGGACCCTGCTTTTACCCTCAGAGGTTTTCCTCCGCAGGCCAAGTATTTCTCCTTGGAGACGCGGAACATGAAGTAGGCCGTTTGGCCGATGACTTCTCTCCGGGCGTGGCACGAGGCGTTGGGCAGACGCAGCGCCTCCAGCGCCACCTTGTGGTACAGGAAGAAGTCCTCTGTCGCCCTGATGCTCATGTAGTCTCTGCCACACATGACTTTAATCTGAGCACCTGGTGGAGAGAAGGAGGTTAACCCACAGCGTTCAGAGTCGCTTCTGGTTCTGGTTCTACGACTCGGCTAACATTCATCAGAGTCGCTTCTGGTTCTGGTTCTACGACTCGGCTAACCTTCATCAGGAGATTCCTCCTCTGAATTAGAGCCAGCAGGTCCCTGAGGAAGGCTGAAGGAATCTAATCCTGTTCAGATGTGCTTAAAGTACTAAAGGTTCTAGAAGCAGCTCAGATTCTGCTGGTTCTGGTAGCAGAACTCCAGCCCTTTGCAGTCCGGCTCCACTGAGACCGCTTCAGGAAAACCTCGAGATGATCAACAGCGACTGGGCCTGAAGGAGCGAGACGGGTCGCTGGAGCAGCACCAGCCTGGAGCTCTGACCCAGTTCTCCTCCTGGACCCAGAACGGAGCAGAACATCACCCTCAGTGAAGATGATGGCGCTGTAGAAGTTCGCCATCCTCGGTTACAGTCGGGTCAGCCTTGGACCGGGTCACGGCCCAGCTGCAGCAGATCCACTCTGCAACCTCCCATCTCTCCAGAACCGGCACCTCCTGGACCCAGAGACGTGCAGCGGGCCCCTGCCACCCTGGACACAGACCCTTTCAGTCCCTCCCTCTGGCCCATCAGAACCAGGACCTCATGCCATCAGAACCAGCAGTGGCCTAACTCCCCCAGCTGACACCCACACCACCCCAGAACCTCTTGTGTAAACGGTCCATTTCTACCTGTTCAGTTTTTGCACCTTTTGTTTCTTGATCACTTCGTGTTCTGATCCATTCGTCACCGTAGAACTTTCCTGGTCCTGTAAAATGTTAACGGTACCGGGAAATGAATCGATTCTGATCCCAGCAGTCAGTACCTTCTACAACCAGGCAGAAGGTTCTGGTTCTCCACACGGTTTAGTTCTGGGTCCATCAGCCGGTCCAGATCTCTAGTATTTCCTTATAAACGTCGCCTGAAGGCAGACGAGATTAAAACGATTCAGCCGGTTCGGGTCTTTAGATCCGGTTCAGTGAATCTTTTCCCACATGGAGGATCTGACGCAGGACTTATTTTATATTTGTCGGTAAAACGGGTTTTGGTCACAGATTTAATAAAACCTTCCTGAAGACGATCAGGTGACGACCCAATCAGACGATCCGGAACCAAACCGTGGACTCAGGACTGGGTCGGCCAGTCTCAGCTAACGAAGCCAAACGGTTCAGATGAATTCTCCAACATAGAACCGGGCCTGTTCTCACAGAGCGCCTTCAGAACCACGACCCACTGTCCTCTGGTGACAGAGGGGGATCAAACATGGTTCAGCAGGAACCCGGGGGTCCAGATGTTCTGAACCCCCGGGTTCCTGCATGAGAGAGAGTTCTGCTGTGGTTTGGTGGAACATTTAACGGACCTTCTGACATCCTGATGTTTTCACTAAACTTTAGGGAGGTTCACCTGGAGATGCAGGGAAGCTGCTTGAGATCCTTCAGGTCACCACGGACCACAGGGGAAAACGTTTCTTAAACTATCTGCATGAATATTTGATGCTTAACTTAGTTTGCATGTTCTGGAACATCAGAGTCATGGTGGCCTTTCATCTACGGGTCTTAAATGACGTCATTTCTGACGCAACATCTCATTTATTGACGTTTCTCCTGCAGGAAGGAGGCCTACTTCGGTCACAGCGGGAAGAATAAAACCCGGCGGCGCACTTGCAGCTCTTCTGGTCTTCAGACAGGACGCATCTGGTTGGGTCGGTGCACTGATCCACGCTGCAGGTTCCTGCACAGAAACGCAACTGCTCACCTGCAAAGCCAGCAACACACCAAGCTTCCCAAGCTCCTCCAACTTCTCCTCACCTTCCGCTCTGAGACACACGAAGCCGAGGAGAAGCACCGAGATCAGCTGATGAGATAAAATCACCCTTTTAGTCTCCACATGCATACCTGCAGCAGAACCCACAGTAGAACCTACAGCAGAACCTGCAGCAGAACCCACAGTAGAACCTGCATCTTCAGCGACACCCACCTTCAGACTGTTTGAGGTCATTTTCCGTAAAAAACAAGAAAGTTTTTTCCTGTTTCTCTGCAAACCGGGACGTCGACGAGCACGCGCTGCTGTGCTCCGGGGGTTTTCTACACCTGCGGTCTCCAATCAAGAACACCTGAGGCTGTTTAATCACGGCTAGCCGCGCATGCGCCGTAAAGACCCGCGTTGGTGGGAAATTAATATTAAATGGCAAATCTGTTCACCGCCGGACGGGAAATATTGAAATATGCTGAAGCAGATAGCCGGAGGAGTTTGAGAGCAAACGGACAACAACCAGACATTCATTTAATTTATTAATTGATTTAGCAGATAAAATAAGTCAGACTAAAGAGCAGCGGAGTTATTAGAAGCAGGAAAGTTACAGAAATATTCCGGGTTATTTAACCCGAGGTAAAAAAAAAAAGTGGGTTAATTTTTTTTACCATCTTATTCATTTATAAGTCTCAAACTAAATGAATTAAATTGGGAAGTAGCGTTAAAGAAATGAAAGCAAACATAAAAGTAAATAATGCAACAATAGGAGTTTTGGAATAGATTATTTTAGTTGGAAATAACAGAACATTTCTGCAATCTAAATAATCAAGAAGTATTTTAACTTTAGGTAAAGAATGTACTTTTTAAAATCCCAAATCGCTCTGGCTCCTTTATTGGAGTTTATGTGGAGAAGTTTGAGGAGAGATGCATAAAATACAGGAACCATTATGGAAACAAATCTACTATTTTACAAGTTAAATGCCCATAAATTAGTTAATCTGGTCAAGTAGACCTGCTGCCTGTAAAAGTACAGAAGATGTTTTCAGACAGAGATGGAGGCCATAATCTATATAATATAAAGATTTTCAGCCTTAGAACAACTTTAAGTGTTTCTGTCTGGAGAGAAACTGAGGAAGTGTCTCTGTGCAGAAATGTATTCATGTGCAAACATCTCCCAGTTTAAAGATTTAAAGATATTTCACTAAAACTGTTCAGTTGAGGAGAACCGGAACTATTCTTGGGTCGTGTTTCTGTTTTATGGGACCTAAGAGAATCATGTTGTGTATGAAAATGATGAAACTATTTTATCATCAGTTAAAGAAACGCTGGATGTTTAAACAGACTCAGTCTGGCTTTTATTCACTTTTATTCACTTTAAGGTGCTTCCAAGCCGCTCTGCTGCAAATGGTGATAAATCTCTGATGATTGATTCTTAGTGTTTGTTTTACTGCTTTCTTTCCAAATCTCGTTTGAAATCAACCAGCAAACTAACATCAGAGCGATATGTTAGTTTAGCTGAATTGTACTTTATCTGCACTCATTTTATTTGTCTACTTTTAATCATGTGCATCAAGAAAAGAAGTAAAAATAGGGTTTAGGTTTTAAAAAAATACTCCGATTTTTTTGTTTTATTTAGAAAAAACATTTAATTTTAAAATGATCTTTTAATGGTGTAGATAATTATTTGCGGAATTTAAATCTATTTATTTTATTACATACCTCTCCATCCAGAGATTTTTTAGAATATAATTTATAGTCTGTTGGTAGAGAAACTACAATGTCCCAGCAGCAAAGTGAAGCATGTAGATCCACACAAAGATAGAATATAGAAAAACTGAGAATAAGAGGCTGAAAAGTCATTTACAGCATAAGAGAAATTGGTGCAGTTATTTATTACAACACGCATTCAATTCAGTTCAGTTTTATTTATTTAGCATCAATTAACATCATATAGTCATCAGATCCTCCAGGTTGGTCAGAAAGTTTCCTCTCTAAGGAAACCCAGCAGGTTGCATCAAGTCTCTCCAAGCAGCAATTTTTAAAATCAATGATTTATTTAGTGGTTTAAACCGTTTTAACTTCAGCTTAATTTAATAATAATTTAATAATTTAATTTAAAGGCACGAGAAAAGCAGCAGGTTGAGCAGCAACATGTCATCAGAAGCCGGGAAGACGTAGTTTTCCAGGTCAAAGCGCTGATCTATGGAGGGAAATCAGAATATCTGGAGGGGAAAGACAAAAGTGGGCCAGAACATTTCAGAGAGCCAAGGCTTCAGCGCCGCAGGACTAACAGGCCGTACCTCCAGGCCGTCCTGCTGCTATCTGGGTCAGAACCATCTGCTGTGAACGGGCCGAGCTGAGGAGGAACTTGATCAGGCGGGTTTGCAGATTCTTTGGTTCTGCTGGTGACCCGTTCCACTGTGATCTAAAGGAACCAACGGGTTCTACACGCAGAACGTTTGGCCTCCAGCCGCATCACAGAGAAGAAGCTGAAGAACCAGGACCTCATGGTCCAGAGACCTGGATGAACTTCAGTATTTAACGCGCCGCACATCACACAGAAAAGTTTGAACCGTGATCCAAAACAAATAAAGTTTATAGTTCTGTTAAATTAATTAACTGCGATTGGTGCAATCGTCCGCTGAAGAAACTAAACATTTTTAGGAAGGACTTGATGCTGGGTTTCAAACCTGTGGAGGCTACCTAACCTTGGTGGTTAGGTGTGGGTGGGGCCCAGGGCCCAGCTCCTCCTGGGCCCGGCCCTGACCTTGGTCTGCAGCAGCATCCGGCGTCAGTGATGCGGGGCCACCCTGGTGTTGTGAAATAGCCGGCTTACAGGAGGGGTCTTCATCGGCCTGATTCACAACACCAGCTGCAGCACACACACCTGAGAGGAAGGTCCTCGCTGCTCAGCCACACCTCCACACCTCCTGGTCAGGTTCTGCAGTCCTGGGCTCCCCTCCAGCCCCCATGGGGACCTCTCAGCTGACGGGTCTCCTGACGGGACATTTCTGCCTCCTGTTGCCCTCAGAGCTGCTTCTGACCCCCCCCAGCCTGAAGCTAAAGCAGCCATCTGCCAGGAGGACTCGGCCCAGATACCAGCACCAGCACCGCGGACTGAGGATCAGCATCTTCTGGAGGCTCCTGGCAGAGGACCTCCATTCCCAGCAGGAGGTTTTAGGAGAGAGAGAGACAACGTCTCAGCCAATCAGAGAGCAGCTTTGCTCTGCAGCCTCATCTTCTCTCAGCAGCGATGAGATGAAACTCTGCAGATCTTCAACCTGAACAAAATGTTTTCATGTTTCCAGTTCTTATAAAAGTATAACGAGGCAGCTGCACAGTGGCGCTTCTAGACCAAATAAACAGGGGGGGGGGGGGCACAGAGCAAAAGAATGAAACAATAAAACTGGAATAATAAATGATTTAGTAATATTAAGCGAGCTGCAGGTTTCAGGCCATTAATCTAGCAGATGGAAACTGTGATCCCAGCTCAATAAGGCTGAAGCTAAACATGAAGCACCGTTATTTTTAAATCCTTGTTAGAATAAAACTGTATTGATAAAAATAAAATTGGACCAATCAGTTACGAGTGCATATAATCGTAAGGAGGGTATTTAATGTTTGTTTAGTTTAGTACAGGGGCCCTACAGGGGCCCCTGTACTAAAGATCCGGGTCATTTCTCTGACCTGGATCAGGGAAATGACCCGACTGAAGACGATTCGCCTCCTGGAAGAAATCCCAGCAGCTCAGCTGAACGTCTAGTTTCACCTTCAGCAGCATCTAAAGGCCAAACATCATCATGACTCGTGAATTTCCACACTGTGAGATCAATAAAGTCCATCTAATCTCATCTTATCTTATCATAGCGGAGCATTTCACTCCTGTTCCATTCTTCTATGGGGACAGGTCCAGCAGAACAAATTCTTAAGAACTCAGGGTTGAAAATGAGCGTTTTAAAGAGCTGTATCATCATGGAATCTCGTGGGCCTCTACAGACGCAGCTCATATTACAGCATCAGCAGATTTCAGTTAATTCACTACACACAAGGACCGTTACAGTTCTGGTTCTGTCTGTCGGACCCAGCTGCTCTTTACACCTTAAATCTCCCCCAAACTCCTGCAGAGTTGCTCCAGCATCCTCCCTGTCTGTTGCTCACACGTTTCTAGCAGTTTTTCCTTCCACACAACTTTCCACTGACCCTGCACTCTGGACCAGCAGCCTCGGCGCCTCAGGGCGTCACAAGGTGCCGCTAACCGGACCTCCTCTGGGCTTCCGTAACTTCATCACATCTACAGACATTAACATCCGAGTCCGCTCATATAAACATATATATCCGCATTTCCTGGATTTAATTACAGGAAACGAGCGTGAATGAAAGCAATAATCATGGAGGGAGAAATGATAGAAAAAAAATGGATTGAAGGTGCAACATAAAAAGACAACAGAAACGTTTTTATTTTCAAAGTACAAATATGGAAAAATGAAGGAGAAGGAAGTGGGATGGATGGGTGGGGCTCAGTTCATCAGCAGCTCCATCTGCACCAGCCTGGCGTTGGTGTCGCCGGCCATGTTGTAGGGAATCATGCCGGCGAAGGTGATGAGCGCCCGGGCCTGGCTGCGCAGCTGCTGTTAGACGACAAGCACCAGAGGTTGACTCAGCGCCTCCGGCCTGTAACTCAACACAACCAGACCAACATCTGGCAGAACCAGCTGTTACGTTGCCCTCACCATGCCTCGGTCCTCCACGCTCCTCGGGGATCGTCCTGGCGTGCCCGCTGGCGCCCCCTTCAGGCGCTTATGCTGGCTGAACAGGATGTTCATGGTGGCCAACAGCACTTCAGACAGGTTGTGGCGCACCTGAGGACCAAAAACAGCTTTAAAGACTAAACTGTAATGGGTCGAATGGTAACGGGCCGGATGGTAACGGGCCGAATGCTAACGGGCCGAATGCTAACGAGCCGAATGCTAATGGGCCGAATGCTAACGAGCCGAATGCTAACGGGCCGAATGCTAACGGGCCGAATGCTAACGAGATGGATGCTAACGGGCCGAATGCTAACGGGCCGAATGCTAACGGGCCGAATGCTAACGGGCCGAATGCTAACGAGCCGAATGCTAATGGGCCGGAGGGTAACGGGCCGGACGGTAACGGGTCGGAGGTAACGGGACGAATGCTAACGGGCCGGATGCTAACGGGACGGATGGCGACGGCTCATTTTATGATGAAAACGCTTACACACATTCTGGCTAATTTTCACATTCTGGTTCTTCATGAGGTTCTTCCCCACCCAGTCGGACCTTCAACACGACTCCAACCTCATCTCCACCAACCGGTTCCTCTTACTCTAAGCCCCGCCCCCACCAGAACCGCTCCCACCTCGTCGCTGAAGTTCCTGAACGCCGCCACTCGCTCCTCCACGGCGTCCTGGCTCAGAGGCAGCAGCTTCAGACGCTCCATCACCTGACGGAGACACGCGACACGTTATCAGCGGCCTGCGGCGGCGCCGCCTGGCGGGCCGGCGGTCGGCTCCTCACATCGTACGCTCTGTCCAGGTGACCCGCGTGGTACTCGTCGAAGAAGGTCATCAGGTCCAGAAGCAGGTAGAAGGTACTGTTGACGCTCTTCTCCGCTGCCGTCCCCTGAGAGCGGTACCTGGAGGAGAGGCGGGGTCAGTCAGGTCCATCTGCAGGTTCACCGGGCCCCCTCCCCCACGTGTTTCTGCCGTACCTCTCAGCGATGGCCACCGCCGTGTTCTTCAGCCTCTCCTTGTTGGACTGAGGCGCGCTGACCTGAGCGATGACGGGGCTCAGCAGCCTGTTCATCAGCTCCAGAACCTTATCGGGGTTCTGCAGCGTCAGCAGAGCAGCACAGGTGAAGAAGGAGAAGCTGCGTGTGGGTCAGATGCTAACAGCGGCGGTTCTGCTCACCTTGGCCAGCTCGTAGAGCCTCACCGCCTCCTCACACAGGCCTTTGTTCTCCGCTTCCAGAGCCACTTTGCTGATGATGGTTCTGGTGTCGCCCGCAAACTTATCGATGATGCCGGGCTGCAGAGGAGAGCAGAGTTCTGGATCTAGTTCTGGACTCTGAGACGACCGACCCAAACATTAAAGATTCATTTAGTGTCGGTGAAGGTCCGGTCCGCGGCCCGGCCGGCGCCGTCTTACCTTCCTGCTGCCGTCCTTCTCCAGCTTCCCCAGCAGCATGTCGAACTGCAGGAGATCAGAGAACCGGGTCAGAATCTGCTCAGAACATCAGACGGCGCTGTTCGTTCCACAGATGCTTAAATTAAATTAATAAATAAATTAAATAAAACAGATTCTTCACTGCAGGTCCTGAACCAACGACCCAGTACAGGTTCTGACTCTGGGAACCTTCTCATGGTGGACCTCATGACCAGCAGACACCTCGTCCTCCAGCTCAGGTCGTAACCGGGTCAGAACCGAGACGTGTTCAGAACCAGCAGCGCTGCAGAGGCTCGTCATGTGACCTGCTGCGCGGTTCTGGTCTGGAGGAGCTGAGCCCATCAGGCAGGTGAGTCTGAACACACCTGGCGCCCTGAGCGAGCCTCGTCTGCTCAAACGGCCGGCGGTTCTGATCAGGTTCTGATGAGGTTCTACTGCAGGTGGCCACTAACGGAGGCAGCTGTGCATGAGCAGACCCTCCGCCAGAGCCCGGCCCGTCAGAACCAGAACCAGAACAGACAGGCAGCTCACCTCTCGGCTCTCGATGACCAGCTCGCTGACGCAGCGCATGAACATGTTCTCGCCCTGGCTGTCCCTCTCGTTGCTGCAGGAACAGAGCAGAGGGTGAAGAAGGCGTTCCTCCAGGCGGCGCCGGGCGTCTGCAGGCGTCTGCAGGCGGCGCCGGGCGTCCGCAGGGCGTCTGCAGGCGTCCGCAGGGCGTCTGCAGGGTGTCTGCAGGCGTCTGCAGGCGGCGCCGGGCGTCTGCAGGGCGTCTGCAGGGCGTCTGCAGACGTCTGCAGGCGGCGCCGGGCGTCTGCAGGGCGTCTGCAGGCGTCTGCAGGCGGCGCCGGGCGTCTGCAGGGCGTCTGCAGGGCGTCTGCAGGCGTCTGCAGGCGGCGCCGGGCGTCTGCAGGGCGTCTGCAGGCGTCTGCAGGCGGCGCCGGGCGTCTGCAGGGCGTCTGCAGGGCGTCTGCAGACGTCTGCAGACGTCTGCAGGGCGTCTGCAGGCGTCTGCAGGGCTTACCGCAGGAAGTAGAAGTACTGCAGCGCCTCCCGGGGGTCCGTGGACTCAAACTTGCGGGTGTAGAGCATGAGCAGGCGGATGAAGTTGAGGCGTCGCACCATGGGCGGGTCTCCGGGCTCCTGACTCACTGCGGGCGACACGGAGAAGCTCATTGGTCTGGGGGGTGATGATGATGATAGATGATGGCGGTCAGAGGAGAGGAAGCTCACACAGCTGGGCGCTTTGGCCCGATGACTTGAGCAGCAGCCGCAGCTCGTACAGAACCAGCGCCACGTGCACGGCGTGGCTGCGCAGCCTCTCCACGCGGAACAGGAACGCCACGGCGGCCTCGAACTGAGCCGTCAGGAACAACACCTGGAAGTAGAGGAAGGGATGCTGGCTGGCAGAGAAGTGGGACTCACCTGTTGGACAAGAGACGAGAGACAAGAGAAGCAATCAGCACCTGAGAGGCAGGAGCAGGTTCTGCTGGACCGGTTCTTTAGCTTTAGAACCCGGCTCCAAACAGTCAGAAGATGATCAAACTCAGCGTATTTCTGCTCGTTAGTGAGACCGACGCCCTTCTAGGCTCCGCCCACTCAGGACCGGGGAGGAGACGGGAGCTGGAACCCTCAGCCAATCAGAGCAGAGCTCATAAATGACTTCACTGAGGTCCAAGGCTTTAACGTCCTCGTCTTCATGGCCGAGAGCTAAATGTTAATGGGGGTGGGGGGGGGATCCTGTCATCAGGGCTTATTATGGGATGTTATTATGGGATGTTGGCAGAGCTCTGAGCAGAACGTTAGAGCTTCAGGAAGCCGGCGCCGCTGGCCTTATCTACTGCGCCACAGGAAACTCTAATATGTTGGTGAGCGCCGCTGCTAAGTCATCAAGTTTACTTTTTAATTAGAAATCTTTTAATCCTCTTGTTGGCAGAGTCTGAGGAGGAGAACAGGCTGGACCCTGTCAGCCGTTTCCCAGCCTTATCTCACAGTTACAGCCTTTCAGTTCAAAAAGCACCAGCGCCTGGGAGGAGGAGGAGGAGGAGGAAGAGGAGGAGGAGGAGGAGGAGGCTGCAGCAGGAGGGCAAACAGCGGCTCAATGCAGGAGGAGAGCTTTAGAGGACAGAAGAGCCACTGAGGAGGAAAAGCTGAGATGCAGCCAATCAGGCAGAGAAACGGCGACAGCTACAAGGACGACCGCCCCGGCGCCCCAGCAGCCCGGCGCCCCGGCGGCCCAGAGGCCCGGCGGCAGGACGTACGGGTTCTGACCGCTACGCCCCACAGAGCGGCGGGTCGCTTGGTCTTCTGTCAGCCGTTAACCAGGCCGGTTCTGGTGGGAGCTACGATGATCGGACCAGAGAACGGCCGCACGTTTCCAGAGTTGCTCTCCATGTGAAAACACGGCTGGAGAAGCAGGGAAGGACAGCTGGCTGCACTATTAGCAACCAGAACCAGAACCAGAGCCAGAACCAACAGAACCACGGCGAAGCAACAAGAACCCCAGAAATCTCTCCATCCAGATCACATCTCACAAGTGTTTCTATGAGCAGCTGAAAAAGCTGCTCCAGGTTCCTGGCTGTCCCTAGCAACAGCTGCAGAGGCTCATGGGTAGTGTAGTACGACAGGGATATAAACAGCAAGGTGAACTGGGAAATGGAGGAAAATAGATATGGATGGATGATGATGGATGGATGTGTCCCTCAGGGCCGTGGTTCACACATGAGGTGGTTCTGTGTTCAGGGTTAGCTTCATGTGGGGGAGAGAGAGATGGATGGACTGATAGATGGAGGGATGGATGTTCCTCCATGTGGGACATAACGTGAAGATCCTGAGCAGGAATTTTTATTTAGAACCTGTTTTATCGCTTTGGGATTTGTATAAATATAAAGTTCATTACAATCCAATGTGTTATTATCCTGGTCGTGAATGTATCCTGGTTAAGGCTCCTCCTCCAGCAGGAGGGTGTAGGGTGGAGGTGTAGGCGCTGTGTGGAGGTGTAGAGTGGTTAGGGTGGAGGCGCTGGGTGGAGGTGTAAGGTGGAGGCGCCGTGTGGAGGTGTAGGGTGGAGGCGCTGGGTGGAGGTGTGGGTGGAGGTGTAGGGTGGAGGTGTAGGGAGGAGGTATGTGTGGAGGCGCTGGGTGGAGGTGTAGGGTGGAGGCGCTGGGTGGAGGTGTAGGGTGGAGGCGCTGGGTGGAGGTGTAGGTGGAGGCGCTGGGTGGAGGTGTAGGGTGGAGGTGTAGGGTGGAGGTGTAGAGTGGAGGTGTGGGTGGAGGTGTAGGGTGGAGGTGTAGGGAGGAGGTATGTGTGGAGGCGCTGGGTGGAGGTGTAGGGTGGAGGCGCTGGGTGGAGGTGTAGGTGGAGGCGCTGGGTGGAGGTGTAGGGTGGAGGTGTAGGGTGGAGGCGCAGGGTGGAGGTGTGGGTGGAGGCGCTGGGTGGAGGTGTAGGGTGGAGGCGCAGGGTGGAGGTGTAGGTGGAGGCGCTGGGTGGAGGCGCAGGGTGGAGGTGTAGGGTGGAGGTGTAGGGTGGAGGTGTAGGTGGAGGCGCAGGGTGGAGGTGTAGGTGGAGGCGCTGGGTGGAGGCGCAGGGTGGAGGCGCAGGGTGGAGGCGCTGGGTGGAGGCGCTGGGTGGAGGCGCTGTGTGGAGGTGTAGGGTGGAGGTGCTGGTGGAGGCGCAGGGTGGAGGTGTAGGGTGGAGGCGCTGGGTGGAGGTGTAGGCGCTGGGTGGAGGTGTAGGTGGAGGCGCTGGGTGGAGGCGCTGGGTGGAGGCGCAGGGTGGAGGTGTAGGGTGGAGGCGCTGGGTGGAGGCGCTGGGTGGAGGCGCAGGGTGGAGGCGCTGGGTGGAGGTGTAGAGTGGAGGTGTGGGTGGAGGTGTAGGGTGGAGGTGTAGGGTGGAGGCGCTGGGTGGAGGTGGAGGCGCTGGGTGGAGGTGTAGGGTGGAGGTGTAGGGTGGAGGTGTAGGGTGGAGGTGTAGGGTGGAGGCGCTGGGTGGAGGTGTAGGGTGGAGGTGTAGGGTGGAGGTGTAGGGTGGAGGTGTAGGGTGGAGGCGCAGGGTGGAGGCTCAGGGTGGAGGTGTAGGGTGGAGGCGCTGGGTGGAGGTGTAGGGCGGAGGTGTAGGGTGGAGGTGTAGGGTGGAGGTGTAGGGTGGAGGCGCAGGGCGCAGCACCTACCGTAGTCCTCCAGCAGCTGCTTCTGTAGCTGCGGCAGCGTGAGGCGGTCCTGAGGAGAGCTGCTGCCGTCGTCATCAAAGCACACCTGGTTGAGCTGATGGGAGAAGAGACGGAGTCAGGCCCGCCCTGCGGAGCACCCCCACCCCCACCCCCCACCTCCACCCCCCACCCCCACCCCACCCCCAGCAGCACCACCTTCAGCCACAGGTAGTCGTCGGTCTTGTCGGCCACCTCTCCGTGGTTGTCGTTGACGTCACATTTGCCCACCAGGCAGTAGACGGCCCTCTTGTAGGGATCAGCGCTGTTCCTCAGGGCTCTGCGGTAGTGGAGGCGCAGCTTGTTCTCCGAGGTGGGGGAGAGGCTGAAAGAGGGAAGGAGACGTGAGACGGAGGAGGTGGAGCAGCTCCATCAGCTCCATCAGCTGCAGCAGAGTGGTCAGACCGTTTGTCGGGGCTGTTGATGTACTCGTGGAACCAGGACTTGAAGTCTCCCAGCTGGTGCTGCGCTCTGTTCACCACCTGCATGGCTGCGTTCAGGTCTCCACACCGCAGGCAGTAGTAGATCACCGCCCACACCGGCTGGCCCTCCATCTCCCCGTCCTGCCCACAACACACCAGAACCCATCAGAACCTTTCCATCACCTGTGGGTCCGGGAGCTGCTCAGCGCCGACCTGCTGCGGCGATGCCTTCAGGGAACTCACGGCCTTCAGAGAACCGTTTCTGTGGAGCTCAGCTCAATGGAGTCACCAGAACCAGAACCAGAACCAGAACCAGAGTGGGTGGTGGGACTAATCTGGTGTTCACAGGTTCCACATCACATCTGAAATGATCAGAACCAGAACTGGACCTTCAGGCCGGGTCCACATCTGCTGGACAGGTGAAGAGGTTCCTTCTCTTGAAGAGCTTCTTTTAAACGTCACAAATTAAACTCTACGCACGGCGGGCGCCGTGTGACGCAGCGCCGCCATGTTGGCGCCAGACGCCACGCGGCGGACATCAATCCCGTCTTTCTGCTACATGTGGACCCGGCCTGAAAGTCCAGCCTTCTGGTTCTGATCAGACGTCAGCTTTGGGTCCAGCTGTGATAAAGTAGCGCTCCCTGTAAAAACCCAGGGAGGACAGAAGCAAAGGGGAACAATCCGGTTCTGGGTTCTCTTTGTTGGTCCAGCTCGGTTCTGCAGGAACGTCTAGCTGAAAACCCAACAGCACTGCAAAATGTTCTTAGGATGTGTTTTTGTCCTTGTTTTGAGCAGATAAATAATATTATTATATAATATTAATACCCCTAGAATAAGATAACCAGACATATTCACCTGAAATTAGACGATGGAGTTGTTCCTATTTTAATTACCAAAGTCTAATTTCATTAGCAGATCATCTTGTTTACCTCCTTAAATCAAGGACAAATGCACTAATTTAAGAACATTTTACTTATTTTTAGCTCCGTTTTTGCAGTGAGAGGTTCTGGAAGTGTAGACCTGCCAGAACCCTCTGGTTCTACACCTGATGTGCTTCTGAGGACCGGTTCTGTAAAGCATCCAGCAGCAGGAAGCGGTTCTGGGAAGCATCCAGCAGCAGGAACCGGTTCTGGAAAGCGTCCAGCAGCAGGAACCGGTTGTGGACCGGGCCGGTTGTGGACCGGGCCGGACCGGGCCGGGCGGCGGCGGCGGCTCACCTGCATGCCGGGCAGCGGGCCGGGCAGCTTGATGTTGAGGAAGCTGCGCACCAGCTGGTAGGTCCCGGGGACGCCGCCCAGCTGGGCCTGATGGAGGTTCCCGAACACCGTCCCCATGGTGAAGCTCTTATACCTGGGCGGGTGGAGAAGGAGCTGAGTGGTACCGAAGAACCCGGGACGACCCGCTTACACGCGCCGGTACCTGTTCTCGAGGAAGCCGAGCGCCTGACGCACGAAGGCCATCTGCATCTCCACCGAGGTTCTGCTCTTCAGGGCGTCTCTGGCCGGAACCAGCAGAACGTCCGTCATCTGCTTCACCATCAGCCACAGGTCCGATACGTTCTGCAGGCGCCACAGGTTCCCCTCAGATAAATAACACCTTTCCCCTCAGATAAATAACACTTTTTCCTGGGTCGCACCATGTGGACTGATCCAAACCGGTCAGAACCACAGCTGACTGGTTTACGCAGTAAAAGCTGCTTCTCTGCAGGAAGCAACGCTAAACCCATCAGCGCCGGCCTCCGTCCTGAGGACTGGAGACGCCAGCACCGCAGAACCCGCGCAGCAGAACCGGCGCAGCAGAACCGTTACACGGGGCCGGGGGGGGGTTCTCCTACCTTGTCATCCAAGCCGTCGGCCACCGAAGCGCACAGGTCTCCCAGGTTGGGCTGGATGTGTCCGTTGACGATCTTCTCGTTGAAGACGTAGATCTAGAGCAGGCAGAGAGGACAGCCGTGAGAGGGGGGGGGGGGGGGGGGGGGGGGGTCACTGCGGCCAGCGCATGAAATGATTGACGATGAAGAAGAGCAGCAGCAGAACCAGAACGTTGAACAGGTCCTCAAACAGGATGACAAAGATCAGGCCGAGGACGCCGCACGCCATGTGGCGACACATTGTGACAGAGCTGACTGATCCCCCCCCCCCCCCCCCCCCATCAGTCAGGCGACACATTGTGACAGAGCTGACTGACCCCCCCCCCCCCCCCCATCAGTCAATATGTTTGATCACTTCCTGCCTCTGACCCACTTCCACAGAACCAGCCGCCTGCTTTCAGGCCTCACAGCGCCGTGCCAGCAGGACACAAAGCACCTCGTTAGCAGAGCTAATTAGGGGCGCCATGACAACGCAGCTTCACCAGGACACCCAGTCCATCAGGTGTGTCCTCAACCTTCTAGCAGTGATTAGGAGGCTGAGGAGAACCAACGTCTGGGTCCAGAACCTTCAGTTCCCTTAGTGTTTTATAGGAACCAGCTTTGTAGAAGACAATAAAGGGACTTTATTCAGATAACAACCATTATGATCAATAAATTAACATTCTAAACGTCCCGTTTCTACCTTTGGCAGCTGGGCCGGTACCAGACGCTGCTGCAGAATACACCAGCAGCTCCATGCAGCTCGTCTGCAGAGGGAACCATGAAGTCCTCCAGAACTTCCTGCTAGGTGGCTGCATTGACTGTGGACTCCAGAAACCCAGTGGACCAGAACCAGCAGATGACTGGAGCACTTCTTCCTTCCACTCAACTTTCTGTTTGTCTGCTTGGACCCAGAACTGTGAAGGTCTTCAGCAGGGACCTCCTGCGGTTCCCCTCCTGGTCAACGCTGCTGATGACCTCCTCTACAAAGGTTCTAGATGTTGTGACTCTACTGTCTGAGACGCCATGTTCTAATTCTTCCAGACGTTCCTGAGATGTTTCTGCACGGCTGATCGCTGCAGATCAGACTTTTCTAGCAGCTGAATTCTCTCCATGCAGATTAAACTCGTTCAACTTTAACAAATCTTTAAGAAAAACTTTTAGACTCATTTTGAACATTTAAAGCCGTCTGCGTCAGTTTGTTTTATTCCGTTTTCTCCATTTTAGTGCAGAATAATTGAAATTGAAAGCTGACAACCTGATAAAGATCAGATAATAAAGAATAATCTTTTCTAAGTGATGCTCCTATCTGACTTTAACAGAAACAGACGAGTTTTCCTGTGGAGCAGCGTTCCTGACTGAGCTAATCAGTTAAAGGAAAGTTTTACCTCACAGTAAATGACGCGGCTGTGAACTACAGGAACACTATGAGGGCACACCTGAGCTAGCACACCTGAGTTAGCACACCTGAGCTAGCACACCTGAGTTAGCACACCTGAGTTAGCACACCTGAGTTAGCACACCTGAGCTAGCACACCTGTAGAACGCGGGGCTGGGGACTCACCTGTCGGCCGTAGGCCACCTCCACGCTGTTCAAGGCGCTCCTGCCCGGCGCCGTCGCCTCGCTCACGAAGCTGGGCTGCAACAGACCCGGAGAGCAGACATCTTCAGTGTCGCCGTAGCAACCCAGAGGCCTCAATGCATGCTGGGAAACGCTCCCACAGGATGAAACCCTGTTTTACTCTGACGGGAGGTAAAAATAGCTTCCAGGACTGTCAGGTCAGATCATGTTGGTCTGATGAGCATCATGGAGGCTCCTGATTGGCTCCAGAAGAAAGATGCAAACTAAGCAGAAAAGCCTTTAATACCAATGTTAGTGTTAATGATGCTGCTTTAGACCTTTAAATGTGAAAACTCCTCCTAAAATAAAATGCCCATCTTAACCGGGTCCAGTCATGAGAAAGGCAGAACCGGAACCACCAGAACCATCAGAACCATCAGCTGGATCGTCTCCAACCAACATCAAGCATCTTTTATCAGAAATTATTTAAAAGCGTTCCTAATGAGGGCAAAGCAAACAAAAAGGAGGCAATAATTAACGTGTCACCTCCTGCCTGATGCAGCAGTAGAATTATTAAGTTTATTTATGGATGTAAGTCCTAATTATTTAGTTAGAATCCAGTTTACCAATGATTGCCTCCATTTCTCTGCTAACTTCATGAAGAAACAATTAAATTGAAGGACAATGATGGTTCTAAATGTTTGGTAGCCAACAGGTTCTGGTTTTTCTGCAGCAGCTCTGGCTGAACCAGAACCAGAACCAGAACCAGTTATTAGGCACGGCGGTTCTGAAGCCGACGGGTGCTGACCCGCGCCGCTCCTGCTCTGCGATGGACATTTTTTTTTTGTAGAGGCTCCCAGAAATAAATCTTCATCGTCGTTTGTCCACATTTCCTGACCATCATCTGGGGGAACCAGCGGTCCGTTCTCCACGGCGAGGCGAGCCCTTAGTTCTAGAGCTGGGTATCATTTAGGATTCAATACCATTATAGCTTCATTTGACTCCAATATCAATATTTATTGCTCAGTCATTCAATCAACAAAACCAGCCAAATATTATATTTATTTTTATATTTACACAGATATATTTAACTGGAACATAAATGCTTTTGGTTCAATGCATTTATCACAGAAACCAAAAATGTCCCAAATGTCTGATTTTAAGAAGACATTAAATTTGTCTCTGCTCTTCTTCGCTATGAACAGTAATGACGTGATGTCATAACGCCCCCTAGGGGTTGGGAGGTATGTTGATATTAAAAGCCATAATATCAATAATAAATCGTTTTTAAACAAAAATCTATATTAATCTTTGTATTGATTTTTATGCGTAGAAGCTGCTCAGGTTCCTGCATCAGGTTCTCCAACATCCTCCAGGAATCTCAGCAGCATCATTTAAAGGATCCCTCAGCTCAGTTCAAGTTGTTTAATAAAGACCTACATCATCATCATCATCATCTCATTGTTTCTATGATGAACCAGGAGGGAGGAACATCAGCAGCTTTGTGGCTGCAGGAGCAGAACGCTGCAGTGATCAGACGTTACCTTAGCGTCTCCTACCTCCACATCCTGGCTGAAGTCCAGCGCGTCTTCTCCAGCGCCCAGCAGAGTGTGCAGGACTCGCTGCTTGACCTGCTCCCACTGGACCAGCATGGACTCCCGGTGGTACTCCTCGGCCAGCAGGAAGGTCTGGGTGTGCAGCAGAGGGACAACGTTCATCAAGTTCTGCTGAGGCTCAACGTCTGGTAGAGATGCTCAGTTTAATAAGAAATTCATGCTGAGGAAGGTTAACTTCACATTTCAGCTGCAGGGACAGAACCGGGTCCACCAGGACCGGCTGAGTCTATTTCAGACGTCCACAGGGACGTGAAGTGAGACAACGGGAGCAGCAGATAATTGAATCTGCTGCTCAGGGGGACAAATCTAGACCACATGCACCATTTCCTCTCTACCTGCTGCCTTCACGTCCACTTCCTGTGGACCAGAGGAGCTTTTCTGGAGCAGCGGATAAAGCAGCATTTACTGTAGCAGGCAGAGAAAGACAGGAACGTCTACAGCAAGCAGCCGTCTGCAGGAACGTCCACAGCAAGCAGCCGTCTGCAGGAACGTCTACAGCAAGCAGCCGTCTGCAGGAACGTCCACAGCAAGCAGCCGTCTGCAGAGCTGAAGCTGCAGCGTAGGAATCAGCAATCTCCCCACAGTCTCTGCGTGTGTCAGGCTCTGCAGAGCGCCGCGTGGCCTTCGCTCGCTTCAGAGGGGGAAACCTGATCCTCTGACAACCTGAGCCGGTTCCACCTGAGCTGGTTCCACCTGAGCCGGTTCCACCTGAGCTGGTTCCACCTGAGCTGATCATCAGAACCACCCAGAACCAGAGGTTCTGCTGCAGCGGGCGGTACTGACCCGGCGGCGGGACTCCTCGATGGCCGACAGCAGAGCGTTGTCCCTCTCGTTCTTCAGGAAGCCCTGTGAGAGAAAAGCAGAACCATCAGAGATCAGAGGTAACGCCTCATCAGGTGAGACACACGGCCGGCCGCCTTCCACGCCAACAACGAGACAGCTAGATGGCGGCCATTTTGATTCCAACTCAAAATGGCCGCTGCGTTCCTTATTTGGTCACTTCCTGTGAGGGCGGCCGATCTTTATGCAACATGAACCATCAGAGGCAGATCTGCATTGTATGAACGGTTCTGGTTCTGAAGGGAGGAACCTTCCAGTACCGACTCCCAGAATCCTTAGCGGTCTGAGCTGCTGGGTTTGTGACGGGAAAAAGGTTCTGCTCCCTAAGCGAGTCCATCAGAACCATAAGAGGTGAGCTGGTCTCAGCATCAGGTGGTTCTGCTGCAGCTGCTGGGCTTTAACATGCAGCCGGTTCCATTAATTAACTAATTAACTAATTAGTTAATTAGTTAATTAATCACTAATGAACGCTGAGCTGCTGCTAAAGGTTCACACACCAGGTTTTGTTTCTTTATGCCTGACGTGTGAAGACTTCCTCTGCAGGCGGAACCAGTCGGTTCTCCGCCGTCATCGATGCGTCAGAGAAAACGGGTCCACTTCTACGTTTCCAGCGTTCTGACGGCGCCGCTGGCGACGGCGCTGATGTCTGACGGCGCCGCTCCACCACACTGGTGTCGTTACCACCTGCTGCCAGAGGGGGCGACGTCTCCAGGATGACATCAGGCCAACCGCTCCACAGGGAGTGACCCAGTTCTGGGTTCTACAGCGGGTCCAATAGGAACCATGTATCAGGTTCTGTTACTCCTCTCCTCAGAGATCGGCTTTAACAGACACCAAAAACAACCAAACAGAACCGACCCAAACAGAACCGACCCAAACAGAACCGACCCAAACAGAACCGAAGGAAAAGGTGACGGGAGCGTCATCTTTCAGCAGCCATGGTGGACCAGTGCTCTCCAGAACCACCAGAACCATCAGAACCACAGTGAAGCGGACCTCGGAGAAGGTCCGGTTCAACAGGAAGTTGGCGGTTCTGCATTTTGTGACCAACATCTGCATTTAAAGCTGCAGCGCCTCAGAAACGGTTCTGAATCGGGTTGAAATGTCCGGCGCTGCTCAGCGACCCGTTGCTCAATCGGACCAGAACTTCTCAAGCACACGTGCCGTCAGATCAGACAGCGCAGGTCCGATGAGGTCCGAGCAGCTGACGCTCAGGCTGTAGGTTCTGACCACACCCTGGAGCCCAGAACCCAACCGACCCAAACCAAAGAACCCGGCCCAGACAGAACCACTGGTCCGGTTCTTCCTGCAGCCGTCAGCTCAGGTAAAGATGTCGCATCCTGCTGCCCCACCCCAGAACCTTCCACAGAATCAGAACCCAGCGACACGCTGCATAACCATCACACCATCCGGTTAGCAGGGGGGGGGGCTCAGGCCCGGTTCCCCTCCAGAACCGACACGTCTAGAACCTCCAGGTATCGTTTCCTAAAACTACGTTAACATAAAATGATCACATGACGTCAGAACCAGGTTCTGGAGCTTCATGTGTGACCCAAAGCAGGACGGGTCCGGCCAGAACCAGCCAGAACCATCCAGAACCAGCCAGAACCATCCAGAACCATCCAGAACCATCCAGAACCGGCCAGAACCATCCAGAACCATCCAGAACCATCCAGAACCGGCCAGAACCATCCAGAACCAGCCAGAACCGGCCAGGCAGCAGCAGTAAGTTACAGTAACGGATCAGAACCCAGCAGCACCGGCAGCCAGAACTACTCACTCACGCTGGCAGGCGTCCAGACTCACCTGGACCCAGACGACCACAGAACCGGCGCCGTCCGTCCTCCTCCTGGACCGCCATGCCGGGGCGTGGAGAACCCCCCCCCCCCCCCGACCGGAGAGACAAGGAGCCGGAGTGGAAATGCCACATAGAGACCAAGTGGAGGAGGTTTTATTGAGGACGGACTGAACCATCTCTCAGACAGAGGAGGGGGGAGGGGGGGGGGAGCAGCCATAGAAACATATAGAATATCTGTTCCCCCCCCCCCCCCCCCCTCTCCTGTCTTTACTTCCTCCTCGTAGCTCAGCCTCCTCCCTTCTTCAGCTTCACTCCTTTTCTCTTTTTTTAATCCCTCCCTCGTTCCTTGCCCCCCCCCTCTTCCCCCTCCCCCCCCCTCTCCCCTCCCCTCTGCCCCCCCCCTCCTCTGCTCAATGCAATTATAGTAATGGATGTTCTCCCCCTCAGTTGATGGCTTCCGACATCCTGTCTTGAAATGAGGCTAATCAGGCTCTTAAGGGTCATGTTTAGTTAATGAAGGCACATGGTGGGGGGGGGGGGAGGGGGGGGGGGGGGGGGGGGGCTTTATGAAAGGCGGCCATCACGGCTCACATGCAGACACGTGGGGCTCACACCTCCACCTAGTTTAGTCAGACGTCTCATCCCCACCAGCAGCAGCAGCTCTGAAAGCTCCATGTGAGCAGGTCTGATGGGGGGGGGGGGGGCAGGGTGGGGGGGGGGAGCAGGGGGGGGCAGGGTGGGGGGGGGGGGGGTGAGATGAGGCAGAGGAAGTGGAGATGAGAGGGGAGAGATAGCGGTAATATAAGGAGCGTTAGCAGGACCTGACTGAGAAGCAGGAGAAGCCGGCGGCCATCTTTGCTCCAGCAGCCTGATCATCTGATTGGTTCTCTTCGTCTCTTAAACACGCAGCAACGCCGCGGCTCAGAGCCACCAGATTATGAACGGGCAGCAGGACGTCAGCTGGTGAAGACGCTGGTGAAGACACGTGGCTTCATCAGCTGCAGGCAGTGACAGCATCAGCTTAGATCCAGAAAAGGTTTATACGCCCATATTAGGACACGACTGGATTAGGCTCATTAAAGAACAACAGGCTGCAGCCCAAAGGTTAAACTGAAGACAGCTCTGAGGAACATCTCTCCACGTTTGGTGGCTGCAGCGATGTCCACGGCTAACTTACAGCTAGCTGAAACTTTACCTGAGAGGACGGGCTTTACCTGGCTGGGAGCAGGTAGAGGGTCTGAAAGGTGATTCATGATCGCAGCTTCCTGAAGGTGAATCCCAGGATGGAAATTAATCTAAAATTATGCAGCTCCTCATCTCAGCGTCTACTTGCTGCTCAACCTTTGGCCGGATCAGAACTCCTCACATCTCTTTTATACCGTTAAGTCCAAATGTATTCATACCCCTGGCTACGGCTGATGATACCAGGAAGAGCAGAAAATGTTGCTGCTGCTGTAACGATAAATAAAAGAGGCTCTGCTTTAAGTTCACAGCAAACAAAGAGCCCAGATAACAAATCCATGGAGCCACCAGAGAAATAACGTTAATATTCATCATTTCCATCCCCACAAGGTTTTATTGAAGAAGTTGCTTCTGGCCGACATCTGAATGTCTGCAAGCTAAATAATAATTAGCCGAGCAGTTCTTCATGATGTGAATACTGCTTACTATGGAACACCACAGTGTTCAAAATGAAATACAACATTATGAAATAATGATCTGCTAGAATAAATAAGATATCAATAAATATTGCTGCAAAGCCAACAATGCAGACGACTGTGTCTGCTCCGTCTTCTCTTCATAGAAGGTACACCTGGTCTGGCGTTCTGTTAGCTGTGACATCATCAGGGGAGGCAGATCATCCTCTATTACCATCTAACATAGAAAGTACTCCTGGGTCAATGTGAGCTTCTGTGCTTTCTGTGTCTCTGCTCTGTCTTCTCTAAAATAGAAAGTACTGCTGGACACCCTGGACACGCCCACCCTGGACACGCCCACCCTGGACACGCCCACCCTGGACACGCCCACCCTGGACACGTCCACAGGCATCATGGGACAACCAGCCATGCACACTGATGGCTGAGGGTAGTTTAGACACCATTAAACCCAGATGGTTCAGCCAGAGAGAATCCCTTCATGCCCAGGCTGGGAATCAAACCCAGACCTTCTTTCTGCAAGGCAACCGTGCTGCTGACTCCACCATGCAGCTCATAACACTAAGATTACACTGAAATGGCTTTTCCATCAACAATCACAAAGAAAAGGAAAAATAAATGATTGCATATATGTTGCTACTGATGTCACAATGTCCAGATTCTTCAGGGTCTCATTTATTAAACTTTGAGGAGAATCCAGACTAAAAATGTACACATGTCAAGAAAAAGAAAACGGCAAAAAATATTGATAATTCTAATACCATGCACATGTAGATCAGCAGCAGTTTCCCTTTCTAGATCCCAGCAGCACCAGAACATCTGGTAGCAGGTTCCTCCTCAGGTTCTGCCCTCTGCACGCCCACATTCAGCCATAAATGGTCGATGCAAAGCTCCTCATGGATGGTAATGTGGGTTAAAATGGGTCAGCTGATCTTCCTTCATCATGGTGACCAACCACAGACAAAAAAAAAAAAAAAAAAAAAATCACAGCAAGGAGTTTATTAAATAATAATACTAGGGCTGGGCAAGTTAACGCGTTAATTTCGCGTTAATTCATTAGACTATTAACGGCGATATTTATTTTATCGCGCATTAACGCATGTTGCTCACATGCTTTCAGTCAGTGTCAGTCAGCAGGCGCTGACTGCAGCGCGCTGTCACGGCAGCACTCTCCCGCTCCCCCTCCCCTCTCGTACATGGCTCAGCGGCGCCAGCCAATCAGCACGCAGGCTCAGCCTGGCCCGCCCACTCAGCTCTCACACAAACTTACCAAACAAACAGCTGAGAGAGAACGCAGCAGCGGAAAAACATGAACAGGGGAAGTAGCACCGTTTGGCTTTATTTTAATACCGTAAATGAAATCAAGCTGTATGTTTTGTAAAAAGCCGGTTCATTTCAGTGGAAACACAACAAATTTATCTAAGCACGTGAAAAAACATGAAAACGTCGAGCCCCAGAAACGGAGAGAGGAGACGATACTTCTCTCATTGCCCCGACAGACCCACATATATTAAAAAGTGTTATTTAAGATAAGATAACATTAGCTAATCCTTTTTTTATCCCACGACGGGGAAATTTATAGGATTAAAGCAACAGGCAGGTGCACACAACACAGACAAAATTACATAAGAATTGAAATATATAAGAGGTGGATTAGCGAAAAAACACTGAACATAACATTATTATTGTTATTATTATTATTATTATTATTATTATTATTATTATTATTATTATTATTATTATTATTATTATTATTATTATTATTATTTAATTGTAATAATAAAATAAAAACCACAAAACCCAAAAGATCAACAGTTTCATGATACATCAAGCTTAGGGACTGGCTAATATACAGCAGGTCAAAAAAGGCCATATTTTGGCTGCAGTGCTGCTGTTCTCTTATGAAGAAAAGATCAACTAGTGCACTAAATTCAATAGATGGGTTGAAAATATCCAGTATAAAATAAGTGCTACAAATGTTACAACACTTTTGTTCATATGGCAGCAGAACATTAAAATAAAAGTGCTCTTTACCCTACTTTTGAATTCATTCTTGGAGTTTGTAAATACAATGCGATTAATCGCGATTAATCGCGATTAATCAGGGCGATTAATCGCGATTAAATATTTTAATCGATGCCCAGCCCTAAATAATACTAATAATAATAATAATACTAATAATAATACTAATAATAATAATAATAATAATAATAAGTGAAAGCACAGACATTGCCCACAATAAAATGTTAAAAAGTTGAATTGATCACAGTTTTAAACGCCTCACACTGAGCTCCCTGTTGAAACTCCTCTGAGGATTTGAGTTCAGAGCGACAATCTGAGGAGGTCTGACCAATCAATAATTTTTTAACCTCCTGTTTCTAAATCCATAATTTATTAACTACTGTTAGGATGGAAGGACCATTTTACCCAGTATAACAAAAAGTCAGGATTAACTATAGCTTTAATTTTAATTTTATTCCAAAAGACTGATCCTTGCTTTGCAGAAACTAGTCGGAGGACAAGCAGAATCAGTCAGGATGATCCAGACGATGCTACGGCTGGTGGGTCTGCCCTGAGCACCAGGCTGAGCTGTGAGGGTGAATAAATCAGGTTTACTAAAGGCAAACGTAGTCTGACTATTATACAAACACCTGATTTGTTTTACTAAAGTATCAGAAGCAGAATAAATGGTCCTACTTTTAATGCTCTGTCCTTCCTGGGCAGAACAACCCTTCACAAACATCTTTCCTCTCTGGCTTTAATATTTAGCACGGTGTTGGTTTTATAATCTTATATTAGTTTATGACCATGTCTATTAAATTAGAAGTGTATTGGTGTAATCTACATTTTGCTGTTATCTGAGCAGCACTTTGGTCTCTGTGCTTTATAAATAAAGCTGGACAGGATAAAAGATGAAAGCCCAAACGGACGGCTTTGGTTCCCAGCTGGTTCTAATAGAACTGACTGGTGCAGATTTAAAGTCACTGACTTTGTTTCTGATTCAGGGAGCAGCAAAGAGCCGCAGCGCTGATGCGTTTCCATCAACGCTGCGGCTCTGCGGAACGACAGAGGAAACCAAAGAGCAGCAGGAAAAGATGGAGACACACCGGCAGAAGCTAAGTGCTCTTCCAGTCAGCCTGGGAAACCACCCAGGGCGCCAGAAATCCAGCTGACCAGGAGAACACGTCTCCACGAGGCGCAGATCAAGTAAAAGCAGAACTGCAGAGAAAAGTGTTGAAGGTGAACCGCATTCATGCAGCAAAATGATGAGGGCCTCCAGACTGACGGCGTTCCACCTGAACGCGGGCGGGACGTTCCCTGCTGCAGGAACCCTCCTGCTGCAGGACGGATGAAGCAGCCAGGGCTCATAATAATCCACCAGAGGAACAGAACGCCTGCTGGCACAGAGCTGATCACCTTCTGAACTAAAGGCTCCTCCCTCATACCTGCAGACGGGCCGGACGACCTGTTTTATGTGAGATCAGAGCGGCTGAGCTGCTCCACAGGTGTGGTGGCGCTCTGCAGCGCTGAGATAAATATCAATAAAAAACCAAACGTCTAAAAACACGTTGCCAGTTAAGCTTCTTCTGGACACGTTGGGCTGAAAATATAACCTTTGGTGAAATTTAGGCTGCTTTTCACATTTAGTAATTAGTAGGAAAGTTATATCAGAATAGTTGTCATTATGTGGCAGAAATGTAAAAACTTCTACATTTTAATAAAATGATGTCTCCTTGCACTAATTTTATTAGTTCATTTATTAAGAAATGTGTGAAATCCATGGAACTGGATATAATCATTAATTAATAGTCTCTGGTTAATCATGTTAATTATAAACACCTCAGATGGACTGAGATCTACTGATCAACTGTTTCATGGAGAGAGAAATGTTATATTAAGGTAGATTTATAACTATATATTAATAAATAATTTATTAATTAGCGGTTGCTATGAGGTTTTTCTTTAGCTGGGCTGGTTTTATGTTGTGTTTGGGCTGGAAACAGTCAGATCTGGCAACACAGCGTTGTTCTGGGTCCATTTAATTAACTCAAACGTGAAGAATAAGTAGAACAGATGCTTTGATTAACATCAGCAGGGATGTTACTCAACACTGAAGTAAACTTTCACACCAGGAGAGGAAACTACAGCAGCAGAACAAAGCAGAAGTCACCGTGTTTGCGTCTTTAAATGGATCGACCAACAGCGAGTCCAGCAGAAACGGAACAGCGACGCAGCATCAGTTTCTCTTTGCTGCCTTTTGTAACAGAAATAAATCCAAATCGGGTCAGAATCAGCAGTCAGGCCTGAACATCAGGACAGTTTGGGCCAGGAAGAGCCGGCTAACGAGGAAACAAGACAGAGTAGAACCTCATGCTGCCGTTAGCCAGCAGCCTATCTCTGGTTCTGAACCCCAGTACCATTCTGCGTACTGGCGGATGAATGTGGTTCCGGTGTAAAGCGCTCTGAGCGGTCCGGTTGCCAGGCTCGGGTCAATACCTGTATATCGGTGTCTTTGACCGGCTCCAGCGGCTCGAAGGTGGTGGCAGCGCTCAGACTTTCCAGTCTCTGAGAAATGTGAAAGATGTCCAACCCTCTGGAGCCGAGCAGGATGGACCTGAGGGAGCAACAGAACCTGTGAGCGGCGCTGACAGGGAGACGCAGTCGCTCCTCACGACCACTAGAGGGCCCTGAAAAGAGCTCCGTCTGTCATGCTGCTTTACTCAGAACCAGGAGACACTTACGCCTTTACGTCTGCTGCATCCTGGGAGGTACGGGTCAGGGTGCGGGATCGAAGCCTCTCCCCGGCCTGCTGGATCTCCTGGAGGTTCCTTTCAACGTGGGGCAGCTCAGACACGGCTTCAGTTTCTGCAGCCAGCTGCTCGGCCTGCTGCAGCAGCTCCCCAAAGCCTTCTGCATCCATAGCTGTACGAGGAGGAGCACATTCAGACGGCATGCTTCGTTAAAGCTCCTGCTTCACGTTAGCATTAACTACCAGTTCTAGTTAAGTCAGAATAATAAGAGAGAACTGTGTTAATGATCATTTCTCATCATGGTACCATCCTTTTTGGTTCTAGAAATAATGTAAGCTGAATTTCTTTGATTCCAGAGAATATTTTTAGTTTTCACTGGTAAAAAAAATATATATATATATATATATATATATATCTCCTGTAGAGGATATATATATATCCTCTACAGAAACAAGTGTGATCTTTTAATAGAATCAAAAAATAGTAATTAAGTCAGATTTATTTTAATAGAAGGGTTCATCAAAGTTCAAAAATCTAAATCATTTATAGCAACTTGGAATCACAAAAATATTGCACCTTTTTATACTCTTTATAAATGATTCCAGTCATTTAAATATTGTTAATTTATCTTCATCACACCATCAGAGGGGAGCAAGTGTCAGAAATTCCCACTTTGAATAAAACGATCATCAGACACGACTGGAGACACATAACGGTGGAGAGATGGCAGGAAATGTGGACTTAATGCAGCTGATAAACACAGAATCATTTCCTGGTGATTCCTGGTAAATCTAATATTCACTCTATAAAAACTCAGAAGTGCTGCTTTTGTTTAATCTAGCTGCTCTGTGTTAACTTAAACCAGCTCTCTGGTTTCTTTTGCAGTCCTGTTAACAACACTGCGGGAAGTAATTGCTGAAGTTTTGCTCCAAGACAACAAAGCCTGCTTTACCCGGACACAGGTTCACGTTTTCAACCCAGCAGCCGTCATACTTGCTGAATTAGTTCACATAGGATCCAGATTCCATATAAAAAACTAGAAAAAATAAAATGCTTTAACTTGGGCTGCACAATATCAGAAAAGCTGCCGTTCCTATAGTGTTGCTGAATGTTGTCATGACGGTTCCTTCACTTTCCCTGATTCTTCTTCTTTGTTTCCCTTCATCACAGCCGGGCTGGAGGAACCAGGGTTGGTTCTGAAACACTGAAACTGAGCCTGTGGACCTGGGCCTACTGACCCAAACATCACTGTAGGAGCCTCAGCATCTCAGCCGCTGGAATTATCAAATCAGGGCCGGATTTATTACTCGCGTACACAATCGTCTGAATTGTCAATTTACATAAAATAGCCACCTTTATTTATTTTTATAGATAGAAACTTTGGTTTTAACTGAAAAAAAACAGACGCGAAATGAATGGATTTTAGTTTAAAATCGGGATATTCTCTGTTTTTAATGGGAACATGGGAATTCTGGGTCCAGTGAAGAGGCTGTTATGAAGCAGCTGAAGCCCTGAGAGGCCAGATCAACTGATAAAGGAGGTTTAGCAGCTTGTTGAATGAATTAAATCTGACGTAAACACGTCGACTGGCAGCTGAACGACTGTTTCTGCGCGCACATGTAGTCCTGCGACTGTTAGCGTGAAAAATAGAAATAAATTACAAACTTGGCCTAAAATGTAATCCACGCGAGAAAACATGAAAGCATGTCAGAAAGACTTCATTCGCTAAGATTCCACATGCAGAAATCGTGATAGTTATGCGCTGAACTATTAGGCAAAGCTAGCCGCGTTAGCATGCTAACGGTTAGCCTGAACCAACGGTTCATCACAGCTAGCATGCTAACTAGCAGCCTCAGAAGCTCCTCCCGGTGCTAACTGGTCTACTGCCGCTGCCGAACAGCTTCATACCTGTAGCGGGACGTCAGCCACGCGGCGGTCTGCTCTGCACTCCGCCAGATAAATAACTTTAAAGCTATAAGATAGTTTCGCTCAGCGTGAACAGCAGCACATCTTCCACCCGGTATTTCTAGGGTCGATTCTGATTGGTCAAAAGCGAGCCTTTCGACCAATCAGAATCGACCCTCCACCGGAAGAACCCTCTTCTTCGACTCTTCTACTCAAACGTTATGTCGCCACCTGCTGTCCAGTAGCGACACTGCAAAGGCACTGTACAGCAAAGCGTTCAGAAGCGATGGTAAAAAGGACCAATGCAGGTACATTACCATCCGGAGATGATGATTTAGATTTTTACAACACATTTGATGTTTTTATCAGTGGCTGTTTAGTCCTGTTTCTCTACAGCAGACAGAGGGGAGCTGGTCAGAGGTGATGGGAAGATGGGTGGAGCTAATCAGGACCATCCTGGAGGAGAACCTGTTAGAGGCTGCAGGAGACCTGCCAAACAGCCAGAGATATTATGGGATAGTTTGGATCAAAGGGTTAGAATGGCCTAGTCAAAGTTCAGACCTGAGTCTAAATAAGAATTGGTGGCTAGAGTAAAATAAAACACTCCATCCAATGTGACAGAGCTAAAGCAGTTCCTGAAAGTTTATGACCTGTCTCTGTCGAAGTGGGAACTTCCACTTTCCCTTTTTAAAACGTTGTTTTCCAGCTTATTCTATAGAAACCAGCTTGGACTTCTCTCAGCCAAATAATAACAGGTCTATTTCTCAATTACCTTAAAACATCCTAGAAACTGTTTCAGTCAACCACCTGATTTGTTTTCTGTATCAACATAAAATACCAGTTAAATACCAGAGGTGTGGACTTTGACTTTAATGACTTGGTTATTTTAGAAAGACTTGACTTTGACTTAAGCTGCTACACTTGAAACGACTCTCAGTAAGGGGCTGCACAGTGACGCAGCAAGAAGGTTGTAGGTAAGACTCCATCCTGGGTCTTTCTGCATGTTCTCCCTGTGCATGCGTGGGGATAAGCCTGATGGAAGATGGATGGACTCTCAGTAAGTTCAACAACATTCTGTGCAAAATTATTGTAAAAATAAAACATTGATCTGTGTTTTATGTTTCAACAATTTTCTATGGCCTGATGGACAGCTCAGGCGTCACATTGTCGGTTCTGTTTGTCCCAGAACGTCCCAGAACCTTTCAGCATGTAGCTGTTAAACAGCCTAGTCTGCAGAAAAGACACAAGCTGAGAAGTTCAAGGTGATGTTAGCTGACAGATTCAGATTATTCTCATCAAACTGATGACATCATGTTTGTTCTTTTACGCTGAGTCAGCCGTATAATCTCTAAATAATAAACGGACATCCTGCTGCTGCAGCGTAGTTCTGCTGGACGCATCAGAACTCGGGTCCATTACGGTCACAGAGAACAGGAGGAACGTTTGGTTCTAACGGACCAAAGCCTGCTGAGGAACCATGGAGCCACCTCCACCAGCGGCGCTGATCCGAGGCAGGATGGATCTGTGCTTTCACGGCGTCGGCACCAGATTCTGACCCAAACAAGGTCCAGAAAGATTCTGACTAATATTCATCACCGGGCCAGAAGATGCTCCTCTGTGCTGTAAACCCATTTCTAACCCCGCAGGTTTCAGTCCTCTCAACAACACACCTGATGTGATCGCAGCTGTCTGAACCCACAGCCTGGTTCTGTCTGGTTCTAGTAACTCGGTTCTGGCCCGGTTCTGGCCCAGTACCAGCAGATGACATTTTCTATATTGTTTTGCCGCTGCTGAAAGTCTGAAAGTCCTGTTTTTATTTCATGAGGCATCAGAGAAAGTTCTGAAGCAGCGGTGCCCCTCCCCCACCTGTTGCTGCTCAGGCTTCTAATGCTGACAGGAAAGAAACTGAGTCATGGTGTGAAAGGAAGGTTTAGTTTATGGATCAGAGTAACTAAGAAATGTTAAATACACCTTAAAACAACCCAGATGGGTCATTTAGCAGAAACAGGAACCGGGTTCCCGACCAGAACCTCCTGCTGGGCCACAGGACCAGTGCCGCTACGCGTGATTAAAGATTACTGAGGGCCTCTGGTCAGCTTCACCTCCTCCGTCTTCACGGCGATCATTTTTCATCCTCAGAGGTTCTGAGAACCAGAACCAGTTCCAGAACAACACCAGAAAACGAGCCGGTTCTGGAAAGATCTTTATTCTGTTCAGAAAGTTAGTTACAGACGAGCAAAGCAGCAACTCAGGCACATCCAAACGGCCCGATTTCACTGAACGCATCAGCGGGTCAAAGAGTGAAACTAACTTTCCCCCCGTCATTAAACGCATCATAAGCAGGAACCCTTTGGTCCTTAAACGCATCAGCTGACAGGAAGTCCTTCAGCAGTTTCCTGTCAGCAGAAAGCTGATGGTGCATCTCCATCACCAGAGAGCCGAGTGTCCAGAGAAACCATGTCCAGCAGAGTCCAGGTGGGGTTCTGGAGGTCCGACCCAGACCCAGGTCCAGGACCAGACTCAGGTTCAGATCCAGAACCAGACTCAGATCCAGACTCAGATCCAGACCCAGACCCAGATCCAGATCCAGACTCAGATCCAGACTCAGATCCAGACCCAGACCCAGGTTCAGATCCAGACTCAGACCTACTTGAACTGGTTGTCGATCAGCGTGCCCTTCATCTTGGCCCTCTTGGCCTCCAGCTCGGCCAGCTCCTGCAGCCTCCTCTTGCTCATGCCCTTCCTCTCCAGCTGCTTCTCGATCACCTTGGCGTTCTGCGCGTAGGAGTCGGCCACCTCCCGCGCCTCGATCTCCTCCTCCTCCTCGTCGATGGTGGACACGGTGACGGAGCTGAACTTGCCCATGTCCTTGGTCCTCTTGGTCATCATCACCCGGACCTTCTTGGGGGCCTCGGGCTGCTTCTGGCTGTAGACGCTGGTGTTGCCGAAGCCCTGGCCGAACTTGACCACGGCGCCGTCCACGATGAAGGTGGCGGCCGCGTTCTTGTCCTGGTGCTGGTAGAAGAGCAGCAGGCCGCACTTGCCGCACTTGCGGCGGTGCTGCCGCTCGATGCCGTCCGGCCTCTTGATGAAGGCCGCCTCGTCCTCCTCCACGTTGCAGAACTTGTGGGCGTGTTTGGCCGCGTCGATGACCCGGGCCCGGTCCCGGGGCCTCATCGGCAGCTTCTCCAGCTGGCAGTCCAGAACCAGAACCATCTGGCCGCACAGGCAGTAGTAGACGTGCAGCGGCTTCTCGCCGTCGTCGTACTCCTCGCGGTCCCGGGTGTCGGAGCACACCACGCTCCTGGAGACCACCTTAGGCATCTTCCCGGCCCGCAGAACCCAACCAGAACCCTAGCAGAACTCTGGCAGAACCGGCACAGCGCGGAGGTTCTGGACGCGACGCTGCTCAGCCGTCAGGACAACAACTGCGCACTACTTCCGGTGTGACTTCCGCTGCTCCGTGCAGAAACCGGCGCCCTGTGTTTGGTTCCGCGCAGTTCCGCGTTGTCTTTATGTTCTGTTACAACTTCTCCCAGAGACGATTATAAACCAGGCAAGGGACTTATGCAAGATTAAAAAAGAACAACTAAATAAAACATTCATAAATGTAAATAATAATTCACAGGTTTACATCACAAACGATGTCAATGACTAGTTTTTACACATCACACAGAGGACAAGAACGTTTTACACTCATTTCTAAAACACATTCAATTTGGTAGATGTTTCTTCCATTTATTGTGAGCTCCACTCACTCAAACCTCCTCCACATTCCCAGAACCAGACTCAGGACAATGGGAGATAGGGCATTTTGTGGAATGCCCTCCCTGACACCTTGAGGGCACCTCAGTCCACTGAGTGTTTTAAAAAAGGCCTTAAAACATTTCTTTTTGGCAAAGCTTTTGGTCCCCTTTAGATGTTTTATTTTTAATGCTTTTTAACGCTTTTATTTTTTTTATTTATGTTTTTTATTTTTTTTTATTTTATCAGATCTTTTGATAGAAAGTGCAGTATAAATTAAATGTATTATTATTATTATTATTATTATTATTATTATTATTATTATTATTATGAATATTCTTTTAACCCATAATTATATTAATCCAAACTGAAATTTCCTTTGCAAGATTATTGTATAAAAAATTATATCCTCACTTGGAAATTGTCTGGTTCCACTGAATTTATTGGACATCTTGACAGAAATTCCCACTTATTGAGCAATAAAAGGAAACGTGTTCTGTTTGCTCCAGACATTTGTGAAAAAACTCACATAGATCCACTTAAAACTAAATCCAGCCCTCAATGTCTCTTGGTTTCAAAGCCAAGTTGGGAACTGATTTCTCTATTTATGGCCTGAAACAGGCAGCAAGAGCATATTTAAGAAAAAAACTAATCTGGGTTAATTGGGTTCATTGATGCCTCTAAGGCTTTGATCGTGTCAATCACTACAAGTTATTTGACAAATTAAAACAGAGAGGGGTTCCACATATTATACAGATTTTAGTTTACTGGTATTCTAAGCAGAAAATGCATGTAAAATGGGGCAATAACATCTCTGCTTCCTCTGGAGTGAGTAATGGTGTGCGTCAGGGTGGGCTTCCTTCACCTGCCTGTTTAACTTGTACATGGACGACCTGTCAGAATAAATGCACCTCTGTGAAACTGCATGTCTGATTGGTGATGCTTTAGTAAATCACTTCATGTCTGCTGATGATCTGGCTGTCCTCTCACCCAGCAGGGCTGGTTTTCAGCAGCTACTGAATATCTGCTCTGATTATGGGTTAAGATTTAATGTGCAGTATAACGCAGAGAAAACTATTGTTCTAGCAGGTAAGACTAAAGCAGACAAACAACTTTGCTTCCCTGATTTCCTTTGTCAGGCAAAAGTTAAATGTTTGTTCCAAAACTAAATATCTGAGTCACTACATCACAGACCAGCTCTGTGATGATGATGATGATGATGATGACGATGATGACATTTATCGGCAGTGTGGCGTGTCGTACGCCCAGGCAGACATTCTGGGGAGGATATTTTATATGTGCACTAGTAAAAATAAGCCTGTTTAAAGCTTACTGTAATCCTTGTATGCGGCTCCTTTGTGGTGCAAATTTAAAAAAGCTAGCATGCAGAAGCTTAAGGTTGCTTATGACTGAGAATTCTGCTTAAGAAACCCAGGTTCTGCAGAGCCAGTGAGATGTTCTGTAACGCATGTGAGAACGTTCCAGGCACCTGTGAGAAATCTGATATACAGGTTTATGTGTCATTATGGCAGCTCATTGAACGTCTTATTGTAATGCTTTCACATTCGTCTCTCAGTGCACTAAGACTCCAGTCGGCTCTGTGGAAACATTGGTATGCAAGTATTTTAGATTTGTTTGTTTTTATGTCATGTTGTGTATCATCTCTTTGTGGACCATGAGTCTGTTGAATAAAGCAATCTCCCCTGATGGATAACAGCTATTAAGACATTTTAATTATCACTTTAACCTTGGGTGCAATTGCCCGTTTCAAACATTTCCAGTGATTTAGTTTTTTTATTCTGTCAGATTTAGTATTTTATATTCTGTTTGTAATCTTCAAGGTTCCGATCAGGGTTGGAAGTTTAGTTTGAACATTAGAAAAACTTTATCAGTTGTATCAGGACTGGAGGGACAGCTTTACCTATTTTCCTATAATCCCATTGAGAGCATTAAATACTGAACTTCTGAATTAGTGGCGCTGTAAAACGTCACCATTTGTATTTAAAGTATCAGAATATGATTAAACCACGACTTTGATTACAATTGCTCTATTATTCCACAAGGTGGCGAAATGGCTATCTCCCAGTAACTCTAAAACCTGTTTATGGTACTCATTTTAAAAGGCAGTTTGGAAATCTCAAAAATCACACATTAGCAAGTTCAGTCCAAATTTTGACATTTTTAGGGATGTGAAGCCATATTGAATCTGGCTTCAACCATTTTTAGATATAGCCTCAGCATTGAAAGTAAATTTCACCCAAAAATAGGGTTAAGCCAGTGGTTCTACATGTTTTTTGTTGAGTTCCACCTGAATCCCCCCGACACACACTTAAAAAAAAAAAAAAAAAAAAAAAAAGTTGACTGGCAGTGATGCTTTACGCCATAAGGACACTAGTGCTGCTCTTTGGTCCACATTTGTCAGAACCAGCCTCCAGTTCTGCTGCAGGTTCTCCTTTAAGCTTCAGGTGACAGTTCTGCTGCTCTGGTGAGTCTCACCATGTTGCAATGTTTGACCAACTAGTTGACCTCTGGTCAGAGCAGAAAACACCACAGCAGCGTGTACGTTAGACATGTTTATTGCAAGAAGAGTACAAAACACATTTTCTACAAGTCTGCAACGTGCAAAACAAAGAAAGGCTCAGCGTAGGGAGGAGGGCTGCAGGCCAGGCTCCTCACTGACAGCAGCTCTTGTCGCAGGTCTTCCCTTTGCACACGCAGCCAGAGGCGCATTTACTGCAGCCTGACGGGCAGCACGGGCAGCAGCCTGCGGGAGGAGGGACAGCGTTAGACGGGCAGTCCGGAGGAGGGACAGCGTTAGACGGCCAGTGTGGAGGGACAACACTACCCACTGAAGCCCAGCAACGTTTAAGCCAATTACAGCCACCTGTGCAGCTCTGCCGTCAGGTAAAGAGGCACCTGAGGCCCTTCAGCAGAAACAAAGGACCACGGTTCAGATGAAGATGGTCACTTACTCTTCTTGCAGGACTTGCAGGAGCAGTTCGTGCAGGAGCAGGAGCCTCCGCAGCTACACTTTCCAGCTGGAGACAGAGACCAGAGCAGCTTAAAGGCTGCGACGCAGAAACGAGCCACCTCCAGCAGGCTTCACACTACGCAAACGTTCAGAACCAGAACCGGTACCGGTACTCACTCTTAGCGCACTCGCAGGGATCCATGGTTCAGCAGGAGCTTGTCGGTCTGCAGAGGTCGATCAGCTGATGTGTTTCTGAGGTTCTGACGCTCCGCTGCGGTTCTTTTATAGCCCAGCTGGACCTTCAGAGCCGCGTGCAAAAAGACGCATGAACTGCGCACGCTCAGCAGTTTGCACACGGATTGGACACAATGGACGGGAACAGACGGCCTGGTGTCTGAACATTACGTAACAATACGGAGCGTCCCGGTTCTACTGGGCCAGCAGAACCAGCAGAACCTCAGCGTGTTGTTGGTAGAGCTGCTCTCAGCTTTATTAATGCTGCTTTATAACTTCATCAAGGCTGTAGAAATAAACTATTCCAGGTTTCTGTCTCACAATGACCGAATATTTATGGATGATAATTTCATATTTAGCTTTATTGTGGCCAATATTCCAAACGCTTCAGCTTTTTATTTAAACAAGAAATAATCTGCTTGTTTCTGGTTTTACTACATCTATCTCTGGCTTTAAGATCTGCATCAAAACAAGCGCAGTCACGTGACCTGAGACTTTAAAAAAATTAAAATAGTTTTTTGTTTTATTTATTGTTTTATTAATTTCCCGTCTTTGATGTAATTTTTGTGAAGCACCTTGGTCAGTTGAAGTTGTTGTAAATGTGCTATATAAATAATAAACTTATCTAATAAAAAAATGTCTAAATAACCGATGTCAGTATTTTTATTAAATGCGAGCCTAAAATGTTTATAATAGTACTTTTGTTGTTTTTTTTTTTGTTTTTTTTGTTTTTTTACCAGACTGATGAGTGAGCACTCACTCATCAGTTCCCAGGAACAGATTGTGTCTCCAGCTGTGTGCACACGGCGCAGACAAACATGCATGTTGGCTGTCTGCTGCTCTGCACCCTGCTTCCTGCCCGCTGCGCCGTGCTGCATTCACGGTCCGTGTGCCGTGCTGCATTCACGGTCCGTGTGCTGCTCTGCACTCTGCCCGCTGCGCCGTGCTGCATTCACGGTCCGTGTGCTACTCTGCTTCCTGCCCGCTGAGCCGTGCTGCATTCACGGTCCGTGTGCCGTGCTGCATTCACGGTCCGTGTGCTGCTCTGCACTCTGCCCGCTGTGCCGTGCTGCATTCACGGTCCGTGTGCTGCTCTGCACTCTGCCCGCTGTGCCGTGCTGCATTCACGGTCCGTGTGCTGCTCTGCACTCTGCTTCCTGCCCGCTGCGCCGTGCTGCATTCACGGTCCGTGTGCCGTGCTGCATTCATGGTCCGTGTGCTGAACTTTTTTTTTATTGACAACAATGGTACAGAACATGTGAAATTAAGAGCGACATCAGTGACAGCAAACCCAGATAAACCCAGAAACAAAGAAAGTAAAGACAGCACTAACAACAAGGGGGTTACAGTGACGTCACAATGTAAGGCTTTTGTGCCAAAGACGTTTCAGAGCCCAAAACAATTCTCAGCCTCAATGAGCAGGTTGGTTAAAGAGTTTTTTTTAAACTCAATATTAAACCAGGTGATAACTTAAATCACTATTTCAAAGTTTCAGCAGCAGGACAGTAATTATTATTTTAAATTGAGTTCCCTTCACTTTGGGTGAGATTGGCCACTTCAAGCATTTTTGGGACAGGATGGTTTAGCCGCCACACCCTTTGTGGAAGTTGGTAAAAAGTTTCAGTTTCAAAGGGTTTCTGATAACTTTATTATGACACCGTTTTATTTTTAACGCAGATAGTTTAGCAGTCACCGTTGACCAAAATGTTTTGGATCAGCTCAGTTAAGGAAGGCGGAATTAATTTAGATGCAGCTTTGCGTTCTCTATGAACATTTTAAGTGAAACTTGTCAACAACATTCCTAAACTCTGATGAATCTCCACTGTCTTCCAGTAAACCAGAGATGTACCGTGTGCTGCTCTGCACTCCAGCCCGCTGCGCAGTGCTGCATTCACGGACCGTGGGATATCCGCTCCACATCCCCCAGTTCCCACTAAGTTGTATAAAAGTCATTTTTAATGAAAATGACTTTTAAAATGTGTAATGTGTAATTATTTGAACCCAACCCGTTTCAGACCGTTTATTGCTCCTGTAAAAGAAATCCGGACTTTTAAATAAAAATTATTCTACATAAACATGATGAATGTTCTGGAGGACGTGATTGAACACGTTGTTTACATAAATGTCTATGTATTCTATATCTATTCAGTATTTTTAATTTTCCATTTACTGAACACGTCCTCAGCTGTTTGAACCCCCCGGTGCTGTCCCTGAACGCACCACTGCTCCTGAACGCACCACTGCTCCTGGCTCTGCGCTCAGCACCGCGCTGCTGGACTCCTCAGCACCGAGCATGACCGCAAACACTAACAACACAATGTGCGCCAAAAACCCCGAGAGGCCCAGGAAGGTTCTGGTGTCGGTTCGGATGGAGAACTGGACCGGTCCTGGTGCAGCTTGTTCACCATCCAAGGTGTTTTTATTCATATGTCAACCAGTGGCACAAATAAGATTGTTCTATCCTTTAATATCAGTTCAACGTGTTTAAACAAATAATATTAAACAATCCTCACCGATTATAAATACTTTGACTCTTTAATTAAGTTTAATTTTTAATATACAGCTCAGCTAAAAGTTTACAGAATCCTATTAAAATGCTTTATGAAGCTTAGAAACACAATATAAACCATTTTCAGACCTTTTATTTCTCCTGTCTCCTGTGGTGGGTCGGTACCGGTCCGGTCCGGTCACATTTACCGGCTCACTGCATGTAGAGGTCGGTCCACAGGCCTCTTCAGCTCAGCCATTTCCCATTATTATCAAAGTTTGGTTCTGTTAGGGCGACACACCTGAAGGTTTTGGGTTTAAACTGTTCAGAACTTTATCAACCTTCCCTCTGACTGAGTTACATCCACAGCCTGTTTAGGTGATGTTCAGTATTTTAATCACATGTTTTTATCCAGTTCTGCTCCCTCAGGCCATAGCATGTTCTGACACAAGGTTCTGGGAGATTCTGGCCAGAACTGGGTCACAGCAGCATTAAAACCAGGACCAACAGAGTAAAAAGCAGCTTTTCTCTCACAAATGAAGAAGCTTCTTCAGATTATCAGCCTAACACGTCATTGCGTGTGATTATGTGCTGACAGCGTTTATTTATTTTGTTTTATAGCTTTACAGCTGATTTAATATTGTGATAATTTAGCAGCGAGAGCGCGTCACCAAATATCCTACAGCGACCTCTAGTGGCTGAAACCAGGAAGAAGCAGAAGCAGCAGCTGGGTTTGCTTCAGGCAGGAAGACTCTGAGCGTCTGATAGAAGCAGAACCAACATTTATTTGTTCTTACAAAGCGAACAAACTGAAAGTCTTGCTGCGGTATTCATGTTCAGATGTTCAGTCCGGTTCTGGTTGGGTCGGCCTCAGCTTCCACAGCTCGGTGTGTTTTCATGCAGGCTCTGCAGGGCCAGGTCGGTCCACTTCATCTCCTGCTCCTTAACAGACTCTGTGGACCCTCCGTTGTCCTGCTCGGCCTCTGGAAGCTCGCTCTGGAAAAGAAACGAAGATTTAACCAAAGGGGAGAGAACAGAGACGTCTTCCTCCTCAGTGACGACATTAACAGGAGCAGGAAGCTGATTAAAGGTGCAGGGCTTCCATGTTCTGCTGACCCAATGATCCAAAGCAGAACCCGCTCTGACCTTCAGACGGACCACCAGCAGCTGGGACCGCTGCACGACCGTCTCTGGAAGAGGAGGTCTCAGAGACGGACACACGAGGACAACATGAGGCCGACCTGCAGAACGCTCTGTTATCATCATAGCTGCTAACGCTAAGCTAGCCTGGAGGAGCTCTGCTGCTTCACCTGCAGCCAGGTGAACGTTAATCACAGAGAACTAAAATATCCACTCCTGCTCTGATGCTGTCCTCCCCATGAACACCATCAGAGTTTAACCAGAACCACGGCTCTGCTGCAGCGTTCAGACCAGGAGACAGACTGGCCTCCAGCAGAGCTACAGGTGAACTTAAAGGTCCAGAAGGCCAAGCAGCATGGAGGACCACCTCAGCAGCAACAATCCAGCTAACATGTGGAGAAACATCAGAAACATCAGGGACTACCAGGCTGATAATGACCGCCTCTCCATGACTCCTTCAACAGCTTCTCCTCACCATCAGACCCAGCAGGTGAGGATGGAGAACATCTGCTCCACTGATCCTCAGGAACACCTCAGAGCTGGTTCCTCAGCCCAGATCTCTGCTCCTGACTGAAGTCTGACAAACATGCAAAGAAGAAGAAACCAGGAGGAGAGCGAACGCTACGGGAGATAATCCAGTAAAACACAATTAAAGGTGAGCAGATATCAGCATAATTAATGCAGCGCTCACTGAATGAGAGGCTGGTTCAGCCTGGACAGGTAACCCCAGCACAGGTAGCCCCTGGACAGGTAGCCAGGTACACACACCTAGCAGCGATCCTGAGACCCATGGAGGGTGACCCATGAGCAAAGTGACCAAGTCCACGCAGGAAGCCCTCAGGCTGGGATTTGAACCCAGAACTTCTGCTCTGTACCAGATTATTAATGAAACACGGTTAACCCAGGTTCCCTTTGATCCTGCCGTGGTGTCCTCTGATCTTCCTGGTCCTGGATTGGCTGGAGGCATGATGAAAGGCTCGGTCCGGTCCACCCAGAACCTGGCGGCCCGCCACGTGACGCACGGCAGCAGGTCTTTGGGTCTGCAGCCTGGCAGAACCGCAGCATGACCGGTTCCGGTGGGCCGTTCTGACTGGGCCGTACAGAGCGGATCCTCGGTGCTGGACCGGACCGCTGAGCAGCACCAGCCTCCAGCCAGACTGACCCAGACTGGTGCAGCAGAACCGGCACCGAACCCTCTGACCTGCTGGCTGAGACGGCCGGAGCAGGGTTCGAACCAGCAACCGTTGCCCGTGGGTGGTCATAATGTTATGCTTCCCGTCCAGCCGGCAGAAACTGCTAATAATCACGGTTAGAACCGGGGAACTGGACCGAACCCGCCGGCAGCAGTTTACCAGAGGAATGGAGACGTCTTCATACGGCAGCCGGTCTTCTCTCCAGGCGTCGTCGGTCAGGTCCAGGACTCTCCCGTCCCGCTGGATTTCACTGTCCATCCCGAACCAGAACCGCCCGCAGGTTCTGCTGACCCAGTACAGGAGCCCAGAGAGCCGCGGTACCTCACAAGCTGCACGGAGCGCTGCGCTTCCTCTTGGTTTTAAAGCCCCGTCCGCAGCACCAGCGCCACCACCTGGACGGGAGTGTTATCTAAAATACTGAATTCTTCTTCTTCTGTTAATGGCGGTTGGCACGCAATGTTTATGTGAGCATTACCGCCACCTACTGGAGTGGAGTGTAGCCTGGTGCTAATTCTACGTAACTTAGATTTATAAACAAAGCAGAAACTAAACCAAAATTTAAAAAAGAAAATAAGTAAATAAAAACCACTATATTGTCTATAATTTGCTCTTCTTAAGATGCTTCAGCAGAAAATGTGTCTAAAAGGTCTTATATTAAGATGCACTTTGTTACCCTGTACATTTGTCACCAACTGCTTCCTGTCAACTGAACCATAAAACGTGTTTAACTTTATCTTATTCAAAACACAGGTCACATTTTGCTGTTTGATGTTTCCCATTTTAAACAAAGCAGTATTTAATCCTATATGAACAAAACATAATCTAGATATACAGTCAGGCCCAGAAACATTTATTTTTTATGAAAACATATTCGGGATACAATTATATAATCAACATGGTCTCAAGGTGCAGACTCTCAGCTGTAATTTGGAAGTAGTCACATCAAAACCAGAGCAAGAGTTTAGGAATTACAGCTCTTTAATATGTAGCCACCTCTTTTTCAAGGGACCAAAAGTAACTGGACCATTCACTCAGAAGACTGCAAAATAAATAACAATAACAATAACAATCAATTAAGCAGTTTAAAGGTCTGGAGGTGATTCCAGCCATTTGCATTTGGAAGCTGTTGCTGTGAACACACGACATGTGGTCAGAGGAGCTCTCCATGGAGGTGAAACAGATCATCCTGAGGAGAAAGAAGGAATCCACCAGAGAGAAAGCAGAAATGTTAGGAGGGGCCAAATCAACATTTTGGTTCAATCCAAAGAAAAAAAAAGAGGAGTGGTGAGCTTGGGAACTCACAGAGGCCTGGACGTCCACGGAAGACAACAGTGGTGATCGCAGAATCCTTTCCATGGTGAAGAAATACCTTCACAACATCCACTCAGTGAAGAAGACTCTCCAGGAAGTAGATGTATCAGTAACTAAGTCTGCCATAAAAAGAAAACTTCATGAGATTAAATACAAAGGATTCACCACAAGGTTGAAACCATTAATCAGCCTCAGAAACAGAAAGGCCAGAAGAAAAAAACAGCTAAAGAAGCCGGCCCGGTTCTGGAAGAGCATTCTTTGGACAGACGAGACCAACCTGGACCAGAATGATGAAGAAGAAAGTCTGGAGAAGAACTGGAACAGCTCATGATCCAAAGCAGATCTTCTGTAAACATGGTGGAGGCAGTGTGATGGTGTGGGCCTGCATGGCTTCCTGTGGCTCTGGGTCACTTCTGTTTATTAATGATGTGACAACAGATGAATTCTGAAGTGAATAGAGATAAACTTTCTGCTCAGATTCAGCCAAATGCAGCAAAGCTGATTGGACGGTGCTTACAGTACAGATGGACAATGATCCAAAACATCCTGCAAAAGCAACCCAGGAGCTTTTTAAAGCAAAGAAGTGGAATATTCTATAATCAATCACCAGCCCTCAACCAATCGGAATGCATCTCAGTGGCTGAAGACAAAACTTAAAGCAGAAAGACCCAGAAACAAGCAGCCACTGAGGACGGCTGCAGTAAAGGCCTGACAAAGCGTCACTGAGGAGGAAACCAGCGTCTGATGAGGCCCATGGCTTCCTGACCTCAGACAGCCATTGCCTGCACAGGATTCTCTACTAAATACTGAAGAGTAACATTTTACTTAGGGTTATGTTTTTTTGTCCAGTTACTTTTGAGCCCCTTAAATGAGGAGTGCTTGTATAAAAATAGCTATTATTCCTGCATGTTTAATCAGATATTTCTGTTCAACCCCTTGAATCAAACCTTAAAGTCTGCACTTCAGTTACATTGTAGATGTTTAATCATGAAGACCTGTCAGTGTCCCTGTCCAAATATTTCTGGGCCTAACTGTGTTTCTTTCTTCCTTTCAGACTGCAGGTCTACTGGTGGTTCCTAGAGTCTCTAAGTAGAATGGGAGGCAGATGAGCGTTCACACTGAGCCTGGTTCTGGTTCTGCTGGAGGTTCTCCTCCCTGTTAAAGGGGAGTTTTCCTCTCCACTGTCGCTTCATGCATGCTCAGTATGAGGGATTGCTGCAAAGCCATCAACAATGCAGACGACTGTCCACTGTGGCTCTACGCTCTTTCAGGAGGAGTGAATGCTGCTTGGAGAGACTTGATGCAGCCTGCTGGGTTTCCTTAGAGAGGAAACTTTTTTGGTCCCACGCTGGAGGGACTATGTCTCTCTGCTGGGAACGCCTTGGGATTCCTCCTGAGGAGCTGGCCCAAGTGGCTGGGGAGAGGGACGTCTGGGCCTCCCTACTGAAGCTGCTGCCCCCGCGACCCGACCCCGGATAAGCGGAAGAAGACGGACGGACGGACGGAGGAAACTTTTTTGACCAACCTGTATAATCTGACCCAAATCTGTATAATCTGATTAAATTTGACTCTGTAAAGTGCCTTGAGATGACAAGCTTCATGAATTGGCGCTACATAGATACAATTTTAGAGAAGCTGTGTCGGGAGCGCGCGTTGCAGCCAGAGAGGCGAGCTGCGTGAAGCTGACACCCCACCCACAGAAAAAACTCAGTTAAATAGATGGAATGGTTAGTGCTTCGTTTGTGCACGTTTGTGCCGTTGAAATTAGCGTTTGTGCTGTTTTGGTTTCGCAGATAATATAAGTTTTAATTTCAGCCGGTGACGTCACCACAGGCCGCCGCTTCAAAATAAAGCGCTACTTTGTTATTCCTTTGCTGGTGCTGAGCTGGATCCAAAGCAAAACCCAGTGGGCTACTTTTTCAGTGCTTTGTTTGTGCAACAATAACCTTGGAATAAAATAAAATATTTATTTAATTATTTATTTTAGTTTTATTGGCTGCACAGTGGCGCAGTGTTGCCTTGCAGCAAGAAGGTCCTGGGTTTGAGTACACCCCTGGGTCTTTCTGCATGGAGTCTGCATGTTCTCCCTGTGCATGCGTGGGTTCTCTCCGGGTACTCCGGCTTCCTCCCACAGTCCAAAAACATCACTGTTAGGTTAATTGGCTTCTCCAAATTCTCCCTAGGTGTGAATGGTGGTTTGTCCTGTCTGTCTCTGTGTTGCCCTGCGACAGACTGGCGACCTGTCCAGGTGAACCCCGCCTCTCGCCCGGTGAACGCTGGAGATACCAGCACCCCCCACGACCCCATGAGGGATTAAGCGGGTCAGAAAATGGATGGATCTAATTTTACAATTTTGTAAACATTAAACTGAATGTTACAACCTTGACATGATTAAATGAGTTATTTACCGAGAAATCAACCAGAAGCGCCGTGAAAACGGTCAGACCGCCTCTCTGGCTGCAATGCGCGCTCCCGACACAGCGGGAACTATTTCGCACAACACCGGAAATGGCCTTGTAAGGCGCCGTTTCCGTGGAAACCAGACGCTTCGGTTCCCCAACCTGCGCGAAACACGCAAACAGAAACACGAAGTCTTCAGGTGAGTCAGGTCACCTGGCTGCACCCAAAGAAAGCCGCTCAGGTGTTTTACGAAGTAGAATTTAACGTCGACAGACAGGAGAACAGGGAGCAACACTTCCGCTTTGGACTGCGCAGAATCACCGAGACTTCAACCTTTAGTTAACCAGGTAAATGGCTTTGAGGATAAAATCTACCGCAAGAGGAATTTAGATTATTCACTTTTGTTTTTCTTTGAGTTGATCTGCTGGGTTTGGTTTCCTCTGATCCGCTGTGTGGCATTAAATCAGCTTTAAATCAGAATTAAATTATCTTTAAATCAGAATTAAATCAGCTTTAAATCAGAATTAAAACAACATTAAATCAGAATTAAATAAGCTTTAAATCAGCTTTAAATCAGAATTAAATCAGCATTAAATCAAAATTAAAACAACATTAAATCAGAATTAAATAAGCTTTAAATCAGAATTAAATCAGCTTTAAAACAGCATTAATCAGCATTAAATCAGAATTAAAACAACATTAAATCAGAATTAAATCAGCTTTATTCAGTACCACTATGGCATGGTGTTACCCTCAGGCAACAAACCACTATTGTTGCCCTCACACAACCCCTTTATTTTTTTTAAATAAAACGTTACTTTATAAGTGTGGTGATAAGTCTGTGACCAATGAAATTTGAGGTGGGCGTGGCTTTGACCTTTCCTCTGGGGGTCAAACAGTCCTTTTTGGACATACTGCTAGCAGAAGTTTAACATTTTTAAATTTATATAGCTTTGTATAAATAATATCTGTGATGTGCATTAATATTTGAAGAAGCATATCTGATTGAGCAAAGACACTTTTTGTCTTTATTTATTTACTAAAATTGTAGTTTTTCATTCGTTGCCTCAGGGCAACATTGTGCAGTCAGACCACTTTTGAAAGTTATTGTTATTAAAGTTATTGTAAGTGCAGAAATGCACAGTCATCACCATAATCAATGTTTTTGCTGTACTATCTACTATTACTCACAGAAAATAGACTGAACCAATACCTGCCATCAAAAGTAAAGAAATAGGGCTACAAGATGCTTGTCTTGGTCAGTTCTGATGGTGTGAGATCTACACAGGTAAAGGTGTGCATCTCCCTGAACTGATGTAGGAGGAAGTGGCAACGTTGTCCTCCGCCTGGCCCAGCCGACTTGATCACGCGTGTTCTTCTCATACTCACACCTGCTCAGCGGGGAATTCACTGTTCTGGTTCTGTTCATAGATCACCAGGTGTGAACTGGATGTGTGACGCTCAGGTGAAGAGAGCTGGACGGGGATGTTTTAAAGTGAAGATGACCATGCTTGGAGAAACATCCTTGCATGCGTTCAGTCAGTCTGCTCAGTAAATTCAATGGAGCACACCCAGTCAGCGAGGTTAATTGGTGGGACGGTAAACAAAATAAAATAATCAGAGTCCCCTGTCCTGCTGTGGTGAGAGAGTACAATAAGAATATGGGTGGGATGCACCTGCTGGAGTCTCTCATTGCACTGAACCGCAATTAAATAAGGTAGAAGAAAAGAGAAACTGATTCAAAGTTTGAATCTCTGTATGCACTCTGTGTATACAAAATGACAATAAAGAAAGTCTAAGTCTAAGTTCCCCACAGGAACATATATTCATAAACACACACTGCAGCTAATCTCTAACCCACTGATTCATAAACCATTTGTTGCTGACGCTTGTTGAAATAAAACTTCTTCTAATGCATGTTGTGACTGATATGTTATAAGGGATGCCCAAGCTCCCAAAATAAAATGGGTGAAATATTTTTTTATCCCAAAATAAAAAATCATGCCATAGAGGGTTAAATCAAGTTTAAAACAGCATTAAATCAGTTTTAAAAATCAGCTTTAACCAGCATTTAATCAGCTGTAAAAGCAGCTGTAAATCAGCTTTAAAAGCAGCTTTAAATCAGCATTAATCGGTTTTAAATCAGCTTTAAATCAGCATCAAATGAGCTGCTGCAGCTGGACCACTGCTAGAAACTGGAGAGAAGAAAATCTCTTTTATTATTTGTGATGTCAAACATCCATCAATGAACAGTCGATCAGCTTCAGACTAAACTCCATCTGGCTGAGAGGCCCAGAAGGACTGTTTGGTTCTGCTGTTAACATATTTTCTATATTATTATATGTATTTTACCAAAGAAGCTAAAACTTATTCTAATGCAGGATGTTATGCAGATCGGGTCAAACAAGACGAAGACTGAATAAACGTTAATCAGAATAATAGAACTTGCACATGTTCTAGGTTAATTGAGAGAAGTTCTGCGTGTTGTTTAAAGCAGAGTTTGTTAATCTGGTTGTTTTACAGACACAGCAGTGATGTCCTTCTCTCAGGAGCAGAAGAAACCATGCAACAACCCTGGAAACCCAGTTTTCTCCTGCATGATGAACCCGGTGGAGAAAGGAGGGGAATGTGCTGCCATTAAGCCCCAGAATGTTCTGTACAGAACCACGTCTGGTGACTACGGCCGTCTGCCTCCTACCTCTGACATCTTACCCTGTTCCTACCATCCTCAGTCCCTGAGCTTCTCTAAAGAGCTGAGCCGTGCAGGAAGGTTTCAGGACACCTCCTTTAATACGTGGCTTGACCAAAGCCGTCCCAGATTACTCCACACCATCTGAGCCTGCTGGGCCGTCCCTCTGGATGCGCTGATCTACCAGAACCTCACGCCGGGTCAGCCTAATGGAGCTCAGAGGGTGCTGCTCTCCTCCCTCACACAGCCCTGCCTGGACCGTGTGCACATAAATAAAAATGTTAAAAACACACCAGACTGCTGCTAAATTATCCACATGATTTGTTCTCAGAAAAGAAGTTTGTGAAAATTACAAAACAGAACATTTTCACCAACTCCATCCTGAAAATCCAATATGGTGGCATGGTTAGAGAATATATACCATAAAAATGTCATTTCAGAAATTATGTGGTTATTTCTCAGATTCATCAGAGTAAAACGTTTCACGCCTTTTTTTCTTGTAGTTGTGATAATTATGGCTTAACGGTAAAGAAAACCCAACATTCTGGGTCTCAGTCAGAATCACACGGGACCAATCAGAACAAAAGTCAGGCTTCTTAAAAGTCCATTTCTCTGCTCTCAGTACCGGGTCTGGACCCGCAGAGCTCCCTGGCATAGAGGCCATCAGCCTGCGGTTCTGCTGAGGTTCTGGAGGTCCAGACTGCTGTAGCTGCCTTCAGGTTCTGGTGTCTCTCACCTTCCTCTGAACATCAGCCCAGAGGTTCTCTACGGGGTTCTGGTCAGGATAGTTTGGATCAGGACCACCATGGTCATCGGACCGCTTTCTGGTACCAGACGCTGCTGCAGAATACACCAGCAGCTCCATGCAGCTTGTCTGCAGAGGGAACCATGAAGTCCTCCAGAACTTCCTGCTAGATGGCTGCATTGACTGTGGACTTCAGAAACCCAGTGGACCAGAACCAGCAGATGACTGGAGCACTTCTTCCTTCCACTCAACTTTCTGCTGGTCTGCTTGGACCCAGAACTGTGAAGGTCTTCAGCAGGGACCTCCTGCGGTTCCCCTCCTGGTCAACGCTGCTGATGACGTCTTCAGCGGCCGGGAACAAATCCCTCTACCAAGGTTCTAGATCAGGGTTCTCCATCCCTTTAGACGCTGAGCGCTGCATCACTGGTTCTGTCATACGCAGCGCTGCCAGTCAGAGCTCATCTTAACTTTATGTAACATAATCATGTAATGCATTTATCATTTTAATGTAAGTACAGGTAGGATTAAAAAGGAAGATAAACTAAATAAAATAACATTTTAGATGCAGCTCACTCCCGGGTCGAGCCGTTTTGGAACCGGGCGCCATCTTGGTGACCCGTTCCAGATGTTACACGAGTTTCACTTTCAGAGACATCTGGAAAAATGACTGCATGTTTGCAGCATATTTTAATGTTTTCAGATGCTGCTGTGATATTGAGAGAAACTGAATGTTGGGTTTTCTTTAAACAGGAAGCCAGAACCACCAGAATTTACTACCAGTCACATGTTTCTCTCTGAGATGAAATATATAAATCATGGGAATTCAGGGACAACCAGACAGGCACATTAACATCCATTTATTACAAATATCACAAATCAAGAAACAGCAATTTCTTAATAAATCACATCTTTGGGAGCTCTGGGCCCTAAATCCTTTATAAAGGTTTTAAATACAAGACAAACAGGAATCTTTACAATCCATCCAGAGGCTTTTCTCTCACATCTTCTCGTAAGGTGCTGCAGGAAACGCCGACCCGTCTCCTGACATCCTCCTTGATCAGCCTCCACAGGATTGTTTCACTAAGTATTCAGGTGATCTGGTATGATTTGAAATGCTCTGAGGTTCTTTTAGTTGCACTAACAACTCTTTTCCTGAACGACATTCTGTTGTCCAATAACTTAGTGACCCGTTTCTACAACAGCCGAAACCCAGAGGCGTCAAGTAGAGAGCTGGGAGAAGGAAAGGAGAAATAAAGGAGAAGGAAAGGAGAAGGAAAGATGAAGGAAAGATGAAGGAAAGGAGAAGGAAAGATGAAGGAAAGGAGAAGGAGAAGGAAAGATGAAGGAAAGATGAAGGAAAGGAGAAGGAAAGATGAAGGAAAGATGAAGGAAAGGAGAAGGAAAGATGAAGGAAAGATGAAGGAAAGGAGAAGGGAAGGAGAAGGAAAGATGAAGGAAAGGAGAAGGGAAGGAGGAGGAAAGGAGAAGGGAAGGAGAAGGAAAGGAGAAGGAAATGTGAAGGAAAGGTTGAGAGGCAGAGGAAGTCCCTCGGTCTGTGGCAGCGTGGCGGCTGACGGCGGCTGACGGCGGCTGTGCTGCTGCTGCTGCTTTCCTGTTTTAATCACGCCTGGCTTTTATTTTCTCTTGGCTGAAATGAGGACTGAGGCTGAAGTAAAGGGAGGAAAACTAGCAGTTTAACTTGTATGAAGAGTATTTATTGACCGCAGCCTGTCCTCAGAGCGGCGGAAGCATCGAGCTGAAGTTCACTCGTCTCTACAGAACACGACCCGCTTTGTTCCGGGTCTGAATGGGTTCAGTTTACTCGTATGACCGGAATTATCTCAGTTTTTAGGACTGATTTAAACCAGTAAATTTGGAAAGTCAATTAGAATTGATCCAAAGCAAAATGCAATATTAAGCCAACCAAATGTGGGTTTTAGGCCTTCAGTCAGACAGAGAACCATGAAATGCTACCTTCAGAGAACATAATTAGCACACTGATGGGTGGCTTTGTACCGTAGACGTGTCGCTGCGCTGCAGGCGGCCATGTTGACCAGCCTGCTGCTGCTGCAGAGTGCAACGTGCTGCCGGGTCCATAGGAGCAGACGGAGCTGCAGAGCTCAGCGTTCCACCAGTCATGAGGGTTTTAATGAGGGTTTTAAAGGTTCAGCCAGCTGTGATCCATGCAGGCCACGTTCAGTCTGGAGAACAACCTCTGAGGAACGATTCAGGAGAACCAGGAGGAGCTCCCTGGACTTCCTACCGCCTCCTCCACCGCCGCCTCACCACACCGCTGTCTGTAAAACGCCGCGGCGCCTTGGTCAGCGCCCCGCTGGGTGCCATGAGAGCGGAGGAGGAGGAGGAGGAGGAAGAGGAGGAGGTGGGCCTCGTGTGCGTCTCCTCCCTGCAGGAGGAGGAGCAGGAAGTTTGTCAGGAGACGTGTGCAATGAGTCTGACTCGGGTCTGGATGTCCTGGCGGCACAGGGGGCACGTCTCTAACTGTAAGGCACACTCCATGCACATCCCCCTGAGGAGACAGACCAGAGAAGCGTTAGCGCGCTCACACCTGCTGCCGTGGCGGCGGGAGGCGGCGCACCTACCCGTGTCCGCAGGGCCGCAGCTCGGTGTCCGCCATGACGTCACAGCACAGCGTGCAGCAGTTGTCCCGGATGCTCACCTGCTTCAGTAAGGCCAGACGGCGGTGTCTGGGGAAAAAAGCGGAGATCATCATCAGGCAGCACTGCAGCCGCTTCAGGCCGCCACCAGGTTCATGCAGAAAATATTAAATATTATATTTATTATATTATATTATATTATATTATATTATATTATATGTAGCATCTGCACATAGCTGTGGGGGTATGACAGCACGGCTGGCTGCAAACTCAAGGAGGTCCAACCACTGACTGTGCAGAGCGAGATTATGAGGCCTTGCAAAAGTATTTGCACCCCTGGAATGTTTGTACATTTCGTCACATTGAAACTATAAACTAAATTTATGTGGAAAAACAAAGAGGATCTGGCATAAAAATGTTTGGATTTTATTCAGGGGTCCAGAATTCCCAGATTCTCTATTTTATCTAGGTCTGGACTTTGACTAGGCCGTTCTAACCCCTGAATCTGCTCTGATCTAAACCATCCCATAATATGTCAGGCTGCAGGTTCAGGCTGGTTCTCCTGCTGGAAGGAGAACCTCCACCTCAGCCTCTGACAGCTTCCCTGTGTCTGCTGCGTACCCACAGCATGATGCTGCCACCACCGTGTCTCACAGTCAGGATAATGTTTTCACAGCAGGGAGGGCCAACATGGACCAAACATCATCACAGCATCTACCGGTGCTAAAGGCCTGAGGGCGGGACCGCACGTCCCTAACTGGACCAGAACTATAACTAGACCAGAACTATAACTGGATCGGTACGGATGTAAAATAATTATCTGAAGGTAACTAAGAATCCATCAATGCAACAAGAACAGATGTTGCAGAGATTCTACAGCTGCTGCGTTGTGACATCATCGCTGTTTTATTCAGTAAAATATGTAAAGAGCTTTACTAAATCTAAAGACTATAAGTCAGCTATCAGCTGGATTGTCCGTCGCAGCAACCAGGACTGCAGCGCCACAGCAGCAGGTTCCAGCTGCAGCAGGAAGCAGAGCTTTACCTGGGCAGGATGATCTTCTCGCCGGGCTTCAGGGAGGCAAAGTCGTTGAAGGTGCTGAACTTTACAGAGGGAGGATGACGGAACGGCTTGGCCCCAAAGTTAAACTCACACTGCTGGTAGGACATGAAGCTGGCTGCTGCAAAGAAGCCCGACCTGCAGGAGTTCAGGTCAGAAACCACAAGCCAACGTGAAAAAGGGACAGAGGTGAAGCTCTGATTCATGACAAAGAATGCTAATTAATGTCGCTATTAGTAAAGCGGTTTAGTGCAGCATAGCATTCATATGTAGTCAGATACTCAGAGGTTTACTCTGAAGGCACAGATAACTGCACCTGCTGGACTTACTGACACCTTGGAAAATGATTAATGTGACTCCAACAGAAAAATAGACTTAATAGACCCAGAAAAATCAGACTTTTTATCTGATTTGGTGTTAAATACTGACAAGGTTATTATAGTGGGTGATTTTAACATCCATGTTGACACAGAATGTGATAACCTTAGCGTAGCCTTTAAAACTATCCTAGATTCAATTGGTTTTGCTCAAAATGTGCATAAACCGACGCACTCTCGGCTCCATACTTTAGACCGTGTGCTGACATATGGCATTGATTGTGAAGAATTAACAGTATTTCCTCACAACCCTGTCCTATCTGATCATTTTTAATAACCATTCAGTTCAATCTGAGTTCTCCACCCCCAAAAGAGGGTTCCATTATAGTAAATCTTTATCAGATAATGCTGCATCAAACTGTAAAGAGTCTGCCCCTCTTTATATCGTCAGTATTGCAGAAATACCCTGCAGATAGCAGCAATGTTGTTTCTTCCCATTCACAAATTGATGCTTTTGTTGATGGTGTCACTTCCTTGTTGCGTTTCGCAGTGTAAAACATGAAATGAGAGAAAAAGATGCTGAGAACGTACGTGGCTGAGGAGAAGACTTGTTTCTCTGGCGGCAGATGATGTCCGTTCAGATAAAAGATCATCTGCTTCTTGTTGAGATCCAACAGGAAGCCGATGGCGTCTCCTACACAGGACATGTTAAACTTTGATCAGAACACAGCCACAGCATATTTTCACCCAGTTAACGAACCAAACCAGGACCTGCATGCGACCCAGTGGTGATTTTAAATCCAGAGACAACAGGTTGGTTAAAACATTTTCTGTCTGAGGAAACCCAGCAGGTTGCCTCCAGTCACTGACTTGCAGAACAACTTACCATACCACACCATGTGGGTCTGTAGGGGAAAAGTGTTTAGATGTAGATGTGTGGAGGCACATCTAGAACATTTGATTCATTTGTTTACTTAATTGTCTTAGGAGTATTATGGACCAGTAGAGATCAGAAACATTGTTGTTATTAAGGACGGCAGGAAGAAGAAGGTTGTGATTAAATAAGTTCCATTTCTTCATAACCCTTTTTAGACATAACCGCTAAATTAAAACTTGAGCTACCTCTATAATTATGCTGCTATAGGCTTAGGCTGCTGGAGGACATCAGGGTCTATTTCTCTCACTCTGCTGAGTTCTCCTACTGCTCTCCAATCTGCATTGTTTGCTGTTATTTCAGCTTTTAACTTTTTGTTCTCTTCATAGAAGGTACACCTGGTCTGGTGTTTTGTTAACTGTGACATCATCAGGGGAGGCAGATCATCCTCTATTACCATCTAACATAGAAAGTACTCCTGGGTCAATGTGAGCTTCTGAGCTTTCTGTGTCTCTGCTCTGTCTTCTCTAACATAGAAAGTACTCCTGGGTCAATGTGAGCTTCTGAGCTTTCTGTATCTCTGCTCTGTCTTCTCTAACATAGAAAGTACTCCTGGGTCAATGTGAGCTTCTGAGCTTTCTGTGTCTCTGCTCTGTCTTCTCTAACATAGAAAGTACTCCTGGGTCAATGTGAGCTTCTGAGCTTTCTGTGTCTCTGCTCTGTCTTCTCTAACATAGAAAGTACTCCTGGGTCAATGTGAGCTTCTGTGCTTTCTGTGTCTCTGCTCTGTCTTCTCTAACATAGAAAGTACTCCTGGGTCAATGTGAGCTTCTGAGCTTTCTGTGTCTCTGCTCTGTCTTTTCTAAGCCCCAGTGGGTGGAGGCAGATGAGCGTTCACACTGAGCCTGGTTCTGGTTCTGCTGGAGGTTCTCCTCCCTGTTAAAGGGGAGTTTTCCTCTCCACTGTCGCTTCATGCATGCTCAGTATGAGGGATTGCTGCAAAGCCATCAACAATGCAGACGACTGTCCACTGTGGCTCTACGCTCTTTCAGGAGGAGTGAATGCTGCTTGGAGAGACTTGATGTAACCTGCTGGGTTTCCTTAGAGAGGAAACTTTCTCACCAACCTGGAGGATCTGATGGAGTCTGACTTTGGAAAGAGACCTGAGATGATATGATATGAATTGGAGCTACAGAAATAAAATAAAAGAGAAATGTGAGCACATACCCTCCTTCCAGCAGGGATGAGAATGAGGTTTACTGCGAGCGTTGTACCAGATGAGCTGCCTGCAGCCATCATATGCACACGAATATTCATCATCTCCAATCCCATAACCCTCCTGTGCAGAGAAAGAAAAAAAATGTTGCATGTTAACAGGAGAAGAGTCAGAAGTTGGGGGGAAGATCATTTAAAACCCTGGTCAGTACATGGTTGAGGAACTTGCTGTCTTTGGTGGCCCATCCAATCTGCATCACCCCAGAAGTGATGACCGTCACCTCGTAGTACCAAACCCCTGAATCCACACAGAAAGTACAACGCACACTCTCAAAAGACGAGGCGTCGCATCGCGCCTGCAGAGGAGCACAAGATTACAGAGAGTGAACATTCCTTCATCTTCTTGGGAAAATAAGAACAAAATGCAGCTGTTGCTTAATATATAATCACAATTCTTACTGCAATACCACAACATGCAATACTGCAGTGGCTAAGTTCTGCTTGGATCTGATATAATAGTTCAGACTCATGCATTCAGGTCTCTGTGCTGATAATATTCCACTAGTAATGGCTGATTTAGATCAACACCACCAGTCTTTACCCCCCCCCCCCCCCCCCCAGTGCGGATCTAGCCAACACACAGACCAACCTCCAGTCCTGTAGGAGAAATCTTCAGGTACTCGCTGACGTCGTTGCTGTTGAGCATGGCGTTGATATTGGTGAGGTTGACCTTTTCATAGGTGAACTGGCGGCCATCTTTTAGGACTGGACAGAGGAAACAGAAGAGAACGTCACTGTGGTTCTGTTGGACTTCACCCGTCCAAGTCCAGCCTTCCACAAGCTTTACTCACACAGGTTGTCCAGACTCCACTGGGAACAGAAGCCCACCTGCCTCTTCAGGTAGTCCGGATGGTCTGCCCAGGCCTCCAGGACAGCCAGCCGGTCGCTGATGGACGACTCAGACACGGTCAGTTTGTTCTCACCTGGAAGCAAGAAGACTCAGGTGTGAGCTCAGGTGTGAGCTCAGGTGTGAGCTCAGGTGTGAGCTCAGGTGTGAGCTGGACCAAGAAGCAGCTCAGACTACGACTAGGAACACGGCTCCAACAGACGAGCTCTGCAGCCGAGCTCTTCTCTCAGATAATGTTTTCACCATGAGCAAAAACACGAGCAGGAGCTAAATAAAAACCTGGTCAACGTTTGGATTAGAAATACATTTATCAGAAATACTTAATAAAAGCAGCTAATCTGGATGGTGAAAGCCTCATTATCACCACACATTGAAAATGACTCAGCAGGACGACTACAGCTCATTTACAGAGACTTTCATGGAGGCTTTCTAGCTTCTCATCAAAAACCTGATTTTCTCAGTTCAGTTCTTTAGGAAATATCCCTTAATGTTGTTCTGGCTGACTCCACAGCTCCTTCCTCCCAGTGTTTACGTCACGCTGATGGCGGCACCGGTTCTGACCCGATCAGGAGTCATTAGGCTGTTCCTCACATGCTGATGCCTTTTTGAACACGCTTCAGAAACTCTGAGGTTTTGCACTTTTTCTCGCATGATTCTGTGAATCAGCTGCTGTCTCTCCTTGATTTAACTGGAATACACTTTATCACCAATAACTGTGTAACATTGTGGTTTTTCCCTGTCTGATGAGTTTATTCTCTTTTATAGCTTAGCTTTACTGTAGCTTTTTATTCACATTATTTAGTCCAATGTATACCTCTGGTGTGTTGTCCCCAGCTCTCATTTAGCTCGTTATCCATAATACTGACGTAGTTTTTGCCTCCGTCACGCTCAAAGTCCTGCACTGTGGGACGATGAAAGGATTTCTGTCGGTTAAACTTGGGCTTATTTTGGTTATTTTGGCATTTTTCTAGGAAGTGAGACTGTGTCATGTGACCTGCTCTGCTCAGGTATCCAGGTACGACTCTCTGAGACTCTCAGAGACTCTGCACCCAAATATCTTCTGATCAACAAGTCATATCAAAACAGACTAAACATGCTAACGTTAGCCTAGCGCTACAGCAAACTGGAGGAAGACTGTAGCCGCGTGTTTGGAAAGTAACTATAAAGCTACGGGTGTTTTAGCTGATGTGTTTCAGGAAGATTATAGCAGCTGTAGAAGCCAGTTAAACTGAGGCTGAGCTGCAGAATCTGCTACACTGGTATGAATTTTATAACCTGTGATAACGGACTGGGAGTCTGCACCGGTAATGAAACCAAACCCTGACAACCTGATAAACCTGATCAGACCTCAGCAGATGTTACGCTGAAATCAACGCAGCGGGCAGAACAAGACAAATGACTGAAAGAGCAGATTATTCAAAAAGGAACAGATAAAAGCATCTTGGTGAACATCATTTACACACTGGACATTGAGGCAGTGGACCTACTTGTCTGGGAGAACTTCTCCAGGGCGATGAGAGCAAACAGCATGACGGTAGGATGGGAGTCGGAGCTCTAAATGGAGACAGAAAAGTGTGTTCAGTCTGACAGAACGTCTGCTTTAAGCCTGCAGACAATAAAAGGTGGAAAACTACCATCTGCCAGCTTTTCCTGATTAAACTGCATTTCTAACGTAGACATCCTGACATGAAGACCCATCATGCATGTAAAGAGCTTTAAAGCTGCGTCTGCTCACCATCACACAATGTGACGCATGAAATTAACCCGAGAGACGGCGCCACTCACCAGGCTCTCCAGAAGGTACTCCAGGGTTCCAGGACTCAACAACCCAATACTGGCTGGTCCTGGAAAATAACGGCAGAACAAACTGTTGGAAGAACCAACATTCAAACAGAAAGTGCTGCTACTAGGGCTAGATTTATTATTTAATTGATTAAATCGGATTTACAGGCTTTTAAGATTTGATTTTTCTCAGATTCAGATTTTATTCTGGAGCCCCGTAGCTACCATGTCAGGACAGCAGTCAGAATTTAGTAACCCACGTTTCCCTGAATTCATGAGGAACTCCTTCAGTCGACTTCTTCAGCGTTTCTCTCCCAGACGTCTCCACAGAGACTCGTCTCCATCTAACCGTATCTTCTTCTCCCTCCCTCTTCTTCACCTCCATCCATCCTCCTCCTGCCTGGCAGCTCCAGCCTCAGCATCCTTCTACTGATGTCCTCACCTTCCCTCCTCTGGACATGTCCAAACCTTCTCTGTCTCCAGAACATCTAACCTGCTCTGTCCCTCTGAGGGACTCCTTCCTGATGCCTCCTGTCTCTTATTCTTCCCTCATCTTCCTCATTCATCAGCTCTTCAAAGTCCTCCTTCCTGTCGGTACATTTCATCTCTAACCTCCATCACTAAGCTGCTCAACATCCTCCCAGCTCTGCCTCCTCCCTCAGGGTCCAACCCGTCACTAGTCTCTGTCCTCCTGGGGACTCCTCACTGTCCCACCTCCTCCTAGCTCTTCTTTCTCTGAGCACACTTCCTGGTTCCAGTAGAAACACCAAGTGTCTCCTTGGTGGCGTTAGCTGTCCAGTCAGGAAGCTCCTCCCTGAAAGCCACACAGCCTCCACCTCTGCCTTCATCCTCTTCCTCACCATCCATCCTGCTCCCTGGCAGCTCTCTCACCAACCTCCACCTGCAGTTCCTCCACCTGCAGTTCCTCCACCTGCAGTTCCTCCACCTGCAGTTCCTCCACCTGCAGTTCCTCTACCTGCAGTTCCTCCACCTGCAGTTCCTCCACCTGCAGTTCCTCCACCTACAGTTCCTCCACCTGCAGTTCCTCCACCTACAGTTCCTCTACCTGCAGTTCCTCCACCTACAGTTCCTCTACCTGCAGTTCCTCCACCTGCAGTTCCTCCACCTGCAGTTCCTCTACCTGCAGTTCCTCTACCTGCAGTTCCTCCACCTGCAGTTCCTCCACCTACAGTTCCTCTACCTGCAGTTCCTCCACCTACAGTTCCTCCACCTGCAGTTCCTCCACCTACAGTTCCTCTACCTGCAGTTCCTCCACCTACAGTTCCTCCACCTGCAGTTCCTCCACCTACAGTTCCTCTACCTGCAGTTCCTCCACCTACAGTTCCTCTACCTGCAGTTCCTCCACCTGCAGTTCCTCCACCTGCAGTTCCTCCACCTACAGTTCCTCCACCTACAGTTCCTCTACCTGCAGTTCCTCTACCTGCAGTTCCTCCACCTACAGTTCCTCTACCTGCAGTTCCTCCACCTACAGTTCCTCTACCTGCAGTTCCTCTACCTGCAGTTCCTCCACCTGCAGTTCCTCCACCTGCAGTTCCTCCACCTGCAGTTCCTCCACCTACAGTTCCTCTACCTGCAGTTCCTCCACCTACAGTTCCTCTACCTGCAGTTCCTCCACCTGCAGTTCCTCCCTGCAGTTCCTCTACCTGCAGTTCCTCTGCCTTCATCCTCTTCCTCACCATCCATCCTGCTCCCTGGCAGCTCTCTCACCAACCTCCACCTGCAGTTCCTCTACCTGCAGTTCCTCCACCTGCAGTTCCTCTACCTGCAGTTCCTCTACCTGCAGTTCCTCCACCTACAGTTCCTCTACCTGCAGTTCCTCCACCTGCAGTTCCTCTACCTGCAGTTCCTCTGCCTTCATCCTCTTCCTCACCATCCATCCTGCTCCCTGGCAGCTCTCTCACCAACCTCCACCTGCAGTTCCTCCACCTGCAGTTCCTCCACCTGCAGTTCCTCTACCTGCAGTTCCTCCACCTACAGTTCCTCTACCTGCAGTTCCTCCACCTGCAGTTCCTCTACCTGCAGTTCCTCTGCCTTCATCCTCTTCCTCACCATCCATCCTGCTCCCTGGCAGCTCTCTCACCAACCTCCACCTGCAGTTCCTCCACCTGCAGTTCCTCTACCTGCAGTTCCTCCACCTGCAGTTCCTCCACCTGCAGTTCCTCCACCTGCAGTTCCTCCACCTACAGTTCCTCTACCTGCAGTTCCTCCACCTACAGTTCCTCTACCTGCAGTTCCTCCACCTACAGTTCCTCTACCTGCAGTTCCTCCACCTACAGTTCCTCTACCTGCAGTTCCTCCACCTGCAGTTCCTCTACCTGCAGTTCCTCTGCCTTCATCCTCTTCCTCACCATCCATCCTGCTCCCTGGCAGCTCTCTCACCAACCTCCACCTGCAGTTCCTCTACCTGCAGTTCCTCCACCTGCAGTTCCTCCACCTGCAGTTCCTCTACCTGCAGTTCCTCTACCTGCAGTTCCTCCACCTGCAGTTCCTCCACCTACAGTTCCTCTACCTGCAGTTCCTCCACCTGCAGTTCCTCTACCTGCAGTTCCTCTGCCTTCATCCTCTTCCTCACCATCCATCCTGCTCCCTGGCAGCTCTCTCACCAACCTCCACCTGCAGTTCCTCCACCTGCAGTTCCTCCACCTGCAGTTCCTCCACCTGCAGTTCCTCCACCTACAGTTCCTCTACCTGCAGTTCCTCTACCTGCAGTTCCTCTACCTGCAGTTCCTCCACCTGCAGTTCCTCCACCTGCAGTTCCTCCACCTGCAGTTCCTCTACCTGCAGTTCCTCCACCTGCAGTTCCTCTACCTGCAGTTCCTCTGCCTTCATCCTCTTCCTCACCATCCATCCTGCTCCCTGGCAGCTCTCTCACCAACCTCCACCTGCAGTTCCTCCACCTGCAGTTCCTCCACCTGCAGTTCCTCCACCTACAGTTCCTCTACCTGCAGTTCCTCCCTGCAGTTCCTCCACCTGCAGTTCCTCCACCTACAGTTCCTCTACCTGCAGTTCCTCTACCTGCAGTTCCTCTACCTGCAGTTCCTCCCTGCAGTTCCTCCACCTGCAGTTCCTCCACCTACAGTTCCTCTACCTGCAGTTCCTCCCTGCAGTTCCTCCACCTGCAGTTCCTCCACCTACAGTTCCTCCACCTGCAGTTCCTCCACCTACAGTTCCTCTACCTGCAGTTCCTCTACCTACAGTTCCTCTACCTGCAGTTCCTCCACCTGCAGTTCCTCTACCTGCAGTTCCTCTACCTGCAGTTCCTCCACCTGCAGTTCCTCCACCTGCAGTTCCTCCACCTGCAGTTCCTCCACCTGCAGTTCCTCCACCTGCAGTTCCTCTACCTACAGTTCCTCCACCTGCAGTTCCTCCACCTGCAGTTCCTCCACCTGCAGTTCCTCCACCTACAGTTCCTCTACCTGCAGTTCCTCCACCTACAGTTCCTCTACCTGCAGTTCCTCCACCTGCAGTTCCTCCCTGCAGTTCCTCTACCTGCAGTTCCTCTGCCTTCATCCTCTTCCTCACCATCCATCCTGCTCCCTGGCAGCTCTCTCACCAACCTCCACCTGCAGTTCCTCTACCTGCAGTTCCTCCACCTGCAGTTCCTCTACCTGCAGTTCCTCCACCTGCAGTTCCTCCACCTACAGTTCCTCTACCTGCAGTTCCTCCACCTGCAGTTCCTCTACCTGCAGTTCCTCTGCCTTCATCCTCTTCCTCACCATCCATCCTGCTCCCTGGCAGCTCTCTCACCAACCTCCACCTGCAGTTCCTCCACCTGCAGTTCCTCCACCTACAGTTCCTCTACCTGCAGTTCCTCCACCTACAGTTCCTCTACCTGCAGTTCCTCCACCTACAGTTCCTCTACCTGCAGTTCCTCCCTGCAGTTCCTCTACCTGCAGTTCCTCTGCCTTCATCCTCTTCCTCACCATCCATCCTGCTCCCTGGCAGCTCTCTCACCAACCTCCACCTGCAGTTCCTCCACCTGCAGTTCCTCCACCTGCAGTTCCTCTACCTGCAGTTCCTCCACCTACAGTTCCTCTACCTGCAGTTCCTCCACCTGCAGTTCCTCTACCTGCAGTTCCTCTGCCTTCATCCTCTTCCTCACCATCCATCCTGCTCCCTGGCAGCTCTCTCACCAACCTCCACCTGCAGTTCCTCCACCTGCAGTTCCTCCACCTGCAGTTCCTCTACCTGCAGTTCCTCTACCTGCAGTTCCTCCACCTGCAGTTCCTCCACCTGCAGTTCCTCCACCTGCAGTTCCTCCACCTGCAGTTCCTCCACCTACAGTTCCTCTACCTGCAGTTCCTCCACCTGCAGTTCCTCCCTGCAGTTCCTCCACCTGCAGTTCCTCCACCTACAGTTCCTCTACCTGCAGTTCCTCCCTGCAGTTCCTCCACCTGCAGTTCCTCCACCTACAGTTCCTCCACCTGCAGTTCCTCCACCTGCAGTTCCTCCACCTACAGTTCCTCTACCTACAGTTCCTCTACCTGCAGTTCCTCCACCTGCAGTTCCTCCACCTGCAGTTCCTCCACCTGCAGTTCCTCCACCTGCAGTTCCTCCACCTGCAGTTCCTCCACCTGCAGTTCCTCCACCTGCAGTTCCTCTAGCTGTAACCCAGCTGCCTGTGCAGGAAGAACTTTCACTGCAGCCGTCTCCCTCCTGGTCTACCACCAGCCGCCTCCTGCGCTGCTGTTCTGGAGACCCGGCCGTCTCATGCAGTCACCGAGCGACACATGCTGACGGTACCTGCCAGCTTCTCTGCCAGGCATCCCAGAACCGCTGTGGTGTTTCTGTGTTTGGCCGGGTTGAGAGCGTCCTGCTGGGCGACGGCAGCGCTCAGGCTCAGCATATCAGAGAGCTTCTGCAGGGCGTCCTGGAGGAGGGAAACACACCGTTACTCTGACGTCTGAAGACGTCTGAAGACGCACATAAAGGCTCTGCTGGAACAAGATAACGATGAGAAGAGCAGAGACGGAGTCATTCACTGCAAAAATGATCTAAAAATAATTACAATTTCCTTTAAATTTGTGTTTTTGTCCGAGATTTGAGCAGGTAAGTAATATTATGAGTTGTTTGACCCCTAAAATAAGGTAATTAGACATCCTGCACTTGAAATAAGATGATGGAGATGAGTTGTTCCTATTTTAAGGGCAGATCATCTTATTTAGCTGCTGAAATCAAGGACAGATACACTCATTTTAAGAAAATATTACTTATTTTTAGTTCTGTTTTTGCAGTGTCCAACAGAGAACCGGCTGACGTTCATCAGTGGAAGCAGATCAATCAACGGTTGATTTATAGAGGAAGGAGGAGGTGTTGGTTCCTACGAGGAGGGACGGAACCTGCTCTGGTGTTAAAACTATAATTTCTGTTCACAGCTGGAGTCTGTAGGCCTGTTACCAGAACCAGAACCAGAACCAGCGGACTGAGGTGAGCGTGTGAATGAAGGCCAGACCTTGGTTGGAAGAGGACACTCGTCCAGCAGGAGGGTGATAACGGCAGGACCCAGCGGGTCGTCCAGGGGGATCACTCGGATCAGAGACTGGACCACCTCCAGCCAACCGTCGTCTGAGAGAGGACACACAATTAGACACAATTAGACACAATTAGACACAATTAGGAGCAATTAGACACAATTAGACACAATTAGGAGCAATTCAGTTCACTGAGACCATAAATACGCTCATTTTCCCTCCATCACTTAAAATCAGTCTCACACATTTTAAAAACCTTTTCTGAAGGCGTTCATGGACACAGGGGCTTGACAAATGTTTTATATCAACAATATTTTTAGCGATAAAAAGTGTTATTTATTAACATCAGTTTTTAAACAGCACTATAACATTTTTTATTTTTTCCTCTTGTGTTTAAGTTTCCCATAAATTGATTCCCTAATTGTTTAGTTCCTCCTTGATTGTAATGAGCAACATAACTGCAGATGGAGATTAATTATGGAAACAGGCGTTTCCTCCTGATAACGAGGCTCGTTTCCACCGCTGCCTCGTTTAACAGTCCTGATGATGAACGATTAAACAATGCAGCTCATCAGGCTGGCTGATCAGGCCGCCTCACTTTCAGGGAAAGTTTCTGTTGGTTAAAGGCATAAAGGCTGGAAATACACAGCAGAACCAACACTGAACAGGCTGAGAAGGAAAGAAGGACTCCAGTCAGCAGAAACCAGGTATTAACCGCATGGATCAGCATTCAGTGAGTCTGTCATCACCGGCTGAAAGCAGCTCGGCTTTCTCTGCTCAGGGACACGCTGCTCCTCAGGGAAATCTGGAATGTGGAAGCAGACGTCCACTTCATGTGTCTCTTTAGACCGATAAAAGCTTCAGCCGCTGCCTGACGTGTCACACCTCCCATTTATGCAGCAGAGCCAAGAGACCAGGAGAGGTAGGAAGCAGCTACGAGTCAAACAATGCAGAGGATTTCAGCAAAGTGTTAGAAAATACTAGAAGAAGCTAGGTTCCTGAAGAGGAGGAGTCTGTGAATGGCTCCTCAGGATGAAGAGAAACCAGGTTTTATCTGCAGGCGTTCTGCTCATGAGGGAGGAAACGGGTTTTACTGCAGTAACGGCTCCATCCTTTCAAAGCTTTCTAAGCTTTCTAAGCCTCGGTGTGTCAGGAAGGAACTTAACGCTTTGCTTTAATGTCCAGGTTCTTCAGATATCTGAGGGTTTCTGGTGGTGTTCTTACCGGTTTCTGCCATTTCATGCAGGGTGATCATGGAATAGGGCGGCTCCTGGTCACTGAAAGACAGCAGAGGATAGATCAGCTTTTCATGGACGATGCAGCGGCTGACGTCACCTGAACACAAACGTTAGTTTAGCTTCAGGAGCTTCAGGAGCTTCAGAGCTCCGAGTGCCGCTCGCTCAGATGCTCCTTACAGGACGACGTCTGCAGCGGGTCCTGGACGCCCCTGGACCCGCTGCAGGGGGGGGGGGGGGGACTTCTCTCTCTTCTTCTTTGCAGCTTAACTTTAAATGAGCTTTTTATTCATATCATTTAACCTAAAATCATTTGACCTGTTGTTGTTAGCGGCGCGTCGCTAGCTGCTTCTGGGGGCTCAGGTTTCTCTAACGCATGAGAAGCTCCATAAATCAGAGCGTTCCTCTCTGAATCCTTTATTCTACCAGCAGAGAGCCACTGGTTAGAAACGAGGACCAGCCACGGACAACACAGACCCTCCTACAGGTCTGGATGCCTGCTGGGCTGTTTAAGCTCCTTCAGAGGCATCCATAACCAAAATGTTCAGTAAATATAACGGCTCAGGTCAGACTTTAATCAACACAACCTCAACAGCACCTGTCAGAGAAGCACTGTTACTATTATTACTATTAATTACTATTACTAAGCACTAATTAGACGGCCGTGAGACCCAGACATCTTCACAGCTCAGCTTTTATTTCCACCAGCGGTTCCTAACCCTGTGGATGGACTGAGCTCCTCTGGTGTAGCATAACAAGCTCAGCAGCACCTAAAATGAGCCAGCAGAGCTTAAATGCACGGCTCAGTAAACGTCATGATGCTGGAGCTCAACTCAAAGTGACGGCGCTAACTAACCCTAAAGCAGCTCTGTTCTAAATGTGCAAAGCAGAAGTTAAAGTGTCCCGTCATAGTGAGGAAGAAGACACAAGGCTAACACAAGGCTAACACAAGGCTAACACAAGGCTAACACAAGGCTAACACAAGGCTAACACAAGGCTAACACAAGGCTAACACAAGGCTAACTAGTTACACACACAGGTCAACTTGTAGGTTAGAAACATTTAATCAGTCCAGCAGCTGAAGGAAGCAGGAGAGGAAGAACGTCGCCTCGTTAGCTACACTACGCTCATTCAGCCCAGCTGTCCTCTCAACTGCCGCCCCCCCCCCCAAGTTTTAACCTCACCCTTGTTTACTAGACTCCAGACGTTTAGCATTTATCGTTCTCAACACAATTAAAGGTTAGTTTTAATGAGAACCTGGGTGTTAGAACCCAAAGAACCACATTTAGCACAGATTGAGGCTCCATAGTTGTGATTTCTGAGGATATCTTCCCTGCAAAGACTGCAATAAAACCAGAGAGGGGGTTTTACACAAAGAACAAGTGATGATGAAGATGATGATGATCATCATCTTCATCACCACCGGCTCTTGGCCTGTCTTAAAGGACGCTTCCAGGGACACGGCGAGCAGCAGCAGCTCTGAAAGAGATGTGCCTCCAGCCGCCGCTGATCTGGACTTACTTGTCCACCAGCGTCCTGATGACAGCCAGCGTGTCCAGCACCAGGCCATCCACGTTTTGTTTCTTGCGTCTCGGCTCATGAGGCCCCCTCCCTCTGCGCGGCGGCCGGACCGGGTCTCTGGGCCGACTGCTCCTGTCTGCGGCGTCGGCACCAACGGCTGCGCTGTGGTCCACCCGTCTGCTCTGAGCTGAGGTCGCTCTAGACGCCGAGCCGTGATGGTGGTCCTCCAAGTCGCTGTCCTCTCTGCACACGCAGCTGTTACCCATGGTGCCGAGGCCGGAGACCGCCCTGGCGAGGCTGTCCCAGGACGGAGGCAGCGGGGTAGAGGAGGAGAGGAGGAGCAGAACCTGGGCGAGGCTCCTGCAGGCACAGAAAAGGATCCAGGCAGCTACTATCATATCATTTGGAGATCTTTGTTTGGCTCGTCTCTGTAGGCTGGGCGGGCTCGGCGTCTCTTCTCATTCTGTTGCCACGATCAGATTCGTTTGGGATTAACAACACATGATTAAACGGAGCGACTCGGGACCGATGATGGAGCAAGAACAGCTCTACACATCATCGACGGCTGCAGATCCAGGGAAGTGCTCCATCTAGACCCGCATAGCTGTGAAAACAACAAGCAGACAGAACATGTGGACCTCCGTTAATTCATGTGATCAGAACATGTGGACCTCCGTTAATTCATGTGATCAGAACATGTGGACCTCCATTAATTCATGTGATCAGAACATGTGGACCTCCATTAATTCATGTGATCAGAACATGTGGACCTCCATTAATTCATGTGATCAGAACATGTGGACCTCCATTAATTCATGTGATCAGAACATGTGGACCTCCATTAATTCATGTGATCAGAACATGTGGACCTCCATTAATTCATGTGATCAGAACATGTGGACCTCCGTTAATTCATGTGATCAGAACATGTGGACCTCCATTAATTCATGTGATCAGAACATGTGGACCTCCGTTAATTCATGTGATCAGAACATGTGGACCTCCATTAATTCATGTGATCAGAACATGTGGACCTCCATTAATTCATGTGATCAGAACATGTGGACCTCCATTAACTCATGTGATCAGAACATGTGGACCTCCATTAACTCATGTGATCAGAACATGTGGACCTCCATTAACTCATGTGATCAGAACATGTGGACCTCCGTTAATTCATGTGATCAGAACATGTGGACCTCCGTTAATTCATGTGATCAGAACATGTGGACCTCCGTTAATTCACGTGATCAGAACATGTGGACCTCCATTAATTCATGTGATCAGAACATGTGGACCTCCATTAATTCATGTGATCAGAACATGTGGACCTCCATTAATTCATGTGATCAGAACATGTGGACCTCCATTAATTCATGTGATCAGAACATGTGGACCTCCATTAATTCATGTGATCAGAACATGTGGACCTCCATTAATTCATGTGATCAGAACGAACGCAACAAAAGAGCCGAGAACAGACAGAAAAATCAACATTCACCACAAAAAGCTCAACTGATCTTTTAAACACCATTCCTGGCCAGACAGACTCTGGAGCTCCACCTCCACGGCGGGACTAACCGGGTCGGCGCCATCCGCTCACAGCCAGATAACTACGGCTGTGGCGCTAAAAGCTGTTCTTTAATTTGCAGACGGTGAAACACGTCCCGCCATGGAGCGACCAGCGAACGATGAAGCCTAACCCACGGACACTCACTCCTTAATCAAGGCAACAATCTCCGTCTGTACCTTAGCTGATATGGTGGCAGTAAAGCACTGCTGCATTATGGGTAATTCTGCCACAGAGTGACCGTAAAGTCCCGCCTCCCGCGCTGTGATTGGTCCAGTCTGACCTATGCTCCGGCCAGGCTAACACTTTATGTGAACTTTAATCACAAGCAAATAAAGACAAACAACAGTAGTTAAGAGATTTATTAGGCGGTTCAATCGTTGGATTTAAAGTCTTTGTTTAAACTATAATTTGGATCATTTTCTAAAGAGCGCAGCCAAAAAGAACTTTAAACAGTCTCTAAAGTTTTAATAATATTGTCAGAGTTAATTTCTTTCACATGGATCGGCTTTAAGAAATGTTCGACTGAGCTACGATCCATGAAAAGATTACAGAAAACGGGAGAAGGCTTTTTCCAGTCCAGGGTTCCTCTGTGGCTCTAAGCCGTCAGCTGAGCTCTCCTGCATGAAGCTCCTGAAGCTGGGACCAACTGTACACCCAGAGTTGATCTGAGTTTCTCTCCTACATGAAGCCACTGAAGGAGCTTCTGCTGCATCATTTTACACCAACATAGAAAGTACTCCTGGGTCAATGTGAGCTTCTGTGCTTTCTGTGTCTCTGCTCTGTCTTCTCTAACATAGAAAGTACTCCTGGGTCAATGTGAGCTTCTGAGCTTTCTGTGTCTCTGCTCTGTCTTCTCTAACATAGAAAGCACTCCTGGGTCAATGTGAGCTTCTGAGCTTTCTGTGTCTCTGCTCTGTCTTCTCTAACATAGAAAGCACTCCTGGGTCAATGTGAGCTTCTGAGCTTTCTGTGTCTCTGCTCTGTCTTCTCTAACATAGAAAGTACTCCTGGGTCAATGTGAGCTTCTGAGCTTTCTGTGTCTCTGCTCTGTCTTCTCTAACATAGAAAGTACTCCTGGGTCAATGTGAGCTTCTGAGCTTTCTGTGTCTCTGCTCTGTCTTCTCTAACATAGAAAGTACTCCTGGGTCAATGTGAGCTTCTGTGCTTTCTGTGTCTCTGCTCTGTCTTCTCTAAGCCCCAGTGGGTGGAGGCAGATGAGCGTTCACACTGAGCCTGGTTCTGGTTCTGCTGGAGGTTCTCCTCCCTGTTAAAGGGGAGTTTTCCTCTCCACTGTCGCTTCATGCATGCTCAGTATGAGGGATTGCTGCAAAGCCTGCTCAAAATCAATTGGACTTGTTTAAAAAGAAAACTTTACCAAATTAAATAATAACTAGAATCAAATCGGGATATATGTAAGGTAAATTTATTTATATAGCACTTTTCAGCAACAGGATGATTTAAAATGCTGTACATGAAATTATATACATATGTAAATTCATTTTGATCCCTATACACAACCAAATTGTTTTAATGGTGTATTTCTGTACGTAATCGACTATTTGCGTTGTAAGGGGACCTGGATATGTCACTTGATAGAAACTGGCTCCTTATAAATTAAGTCAATTGTGATTAGAATGGATTGAATGAAAACCTAAAGAGACTCTTATGACATCCAATAAGTAACAATAAAGTGTTCTGGTATGCCAATTTAAAGACAATATAAAAGTACAACTCAAAAAGCTGCCAACTGGATCAATGCCTGTAAACCCCAGCCATATATTTCAAAAATGATACGTAAGCAACATGTTATGCAAGTCATGTAATCTCCTTAAAGAGGAAATTTACCCATTAATCAAAGAATTTCTTCCCGTTATTTGTGGTTTACCTCCAGAAAACTGCGGGGTTCGTGCTAATTATGGGGAGCACTCAATATAAAGCAGTGACAGCTGATCAGTAACATTTATTATCATCAAAACATGTTGACAAACAATAGCTTTTTAGTTAGCCTTGCAGGCTAACGGTATTTAATAAAATCATAGTTTAACAAACTTTAACTAATATCTTCAACTCTTAATGTGCTCTACTTTAAATATCACAAAGCTGTAGTATGAACCGCGTTAAAACGCAGAAAATCCATAACAAAGTAGCTAAAAGCTCCGCTGTGCTAGAGCTAACCTGCTAACTGCTAGCCTAGCTGTACCAACCTCCGCTTTTCTCCTCAGACAGCACCAGGAACAGCGACGGAAAGCCAGAAGCCCAACTCCACTGAAGCACTGCGGTACGTTCACGCGGCCTGGATTTCATCTGCAGCACCTAAATGTTCGGTTATATATAAAATACGTTCCCAGATAACACACCAATGGACAGGCTACAAAGCTAAGCTAACTACTTGGTAAGTTCCGCGTAGCGTCGGCAGCTCTTCTTCTTCTTCGTCCTCCTGTGGGTTTCATTGGCGGCTGGAAAAGATCTTACGGTACGCACACCGCCACCTACTGGTACGGAATGTAGGACAAAACATATTTATTCTGTGTATTTACTATTAATGATCAAATCCTATCAGTCAACCTCGTTCTCCTGAAAAAATAAACTAGTATTTAAATTACTTCATGTGCTGATTTTTGTGGTATATTTATTACATTAAACGTTTAATATTTGTTAATTTTTCCTATACCTCTTTCTCTCTCATATCTCCAACATGCTAAAATTAAATGTTCTACAGTTTCTCTCTCACCACAATATTGACAATATTGTAAATAGAGAACTGTTGAGTCCAGTGTGCCCAAATCTTAATCTTCTTAATAATTTGTCTTCTCTTTTGTCTCTCCTTCCAGTTTTCTTCTCTCTCGCTCTATTTTGTGCTTTCTTCATTCCATTCTTTCTGCCACTTCTTCTCTTTCAGTTTTGTTTTATTTTACTTTTTCCTTCTGATTTGCTTATAGCTACTGTGAAGCTGATTTGTCCTTTCATAGTCCTGCTGAGATCTGTCACCATTAAAGATAACAAAGTGTTATTTTTCTCCTCATCAACACAAATTGTGACCACTGCCTGTTTAATCTGTCTGCCTGGGTCAGATGACTGTTGAAGCATCTCCTGTTGATGGATAGATAAATGTTATTGCAGACTCACAGTTCATAAAGCATACAAACTCATAAAAAGACCCCTAATGTTTCAGGAAGCAGTGATTCAGTGTTAGTCTGTAACAAGATGATAATCACTCATTCAGTTAAGAAATAAACTTATACTTAGAGCTTCTTAAAACCGCCATCAGTGAGCTGACGTCAGCAGAAACAAACAGTTCACTGGTGCTGGCCCATCTGGGCTTTTATACCACACATTTCTTAATGCATCATAATAAGCCACTCTCAGTCTCTGACAGCTGTAACTCCACCATGAAGGGCGTGGCGGCCTGGTGGTCAGAACAGGCTGCAAGCACCTGGTCCAAACCCTGCAGACTGCCACTGGGTCTTTGGATTGCTCCCTGGGCGCTGTGAGCTCCCCGCTGCTCCCTGAGGGACGGGTTAAACGCAGCAGAAGACACATTTTGTTGGAATGTGTAGGTGCAATGACAGAGAAAGATTGCTTCATTTCTTCTGCTTTATAAATGAGCCGTACAGGAACTTTACGACGTAAACAAGTTCAGTTCAACTTCATCAGAACAATATCCACATTTCTGAGATAGGCCATTAACTATAACATCCAACACTGACGGTAAATGTCCTCCTCTGACAGACGGTCTATCAACACATGACCAAGATAGTTTACTTCATCTGTGACACTCAGCAAGACATCATAAATCTCAAAGTTTGGGAATGTCCAACATTCATTCTCTTTAGTTCCACAGATCTACACTTTTAGATGGATTGTGTCGTTCACTTTACACCGAACACACCTGAAGGATCTCCTGCAGAGCAGCTGAGCTTAAAGACATTAGATGCTTTACTGCACCGCTAACAACACAGCCAGTTTACACAGCTTAACTGCTTAGATAGGTGTAAAAAAGTAAGAATTAAACAAAGCAGGGCATAAATGCCTCCTTGTCTGACTCCATTAGCAACCTGAAAAGGTGCCGACACGCTGTTGGCCTCTTCACCTGCACAGCCTGGTTAATAGCAAACGTCTCACTATACGGTCATATTCAGTAAATTACATTATTAAAAACTTATTTCAGTAACTCGGTTCACTCAGGGAAACACGTTATATAGATTAACTCAGACTGATGAGGTTTTAAAGCCTTTATTTCAGTAAATTATTTTTCAACTTCAGCAAATAAAAACAATTTAAGATCAGAATATTGCATCAGACCAATAAAAATTTTTTTATTCATGCAGGAATGGGGGTTTAATCAAAAGTATGTTTAATACCTGCTTAAAGGTTGTTGTTTTCTTTTACAAAAGGTACTTTTAATCTGGCAAACAAGGCTTTTAGAAATGCATCTTCTAGTTTATTGAATGACTGTTTTTAGACAAACCAGCTGGAAACAGTTGTGAAAATAGTTTTCTGTGGTTTACTTGATCAAAAGCCTTGGAGCATCACATAAAACCAGTGGAGTTTTCCCTGTTAAATGGTAAATGGCCTGTATTTGGGTGGAGCAGTGAATTTGGGGTTTCAGTCCTGGAGGAGACTGCTGCCTGGCCAGAGGTCCAGAAGACGTCATCAGCAGCGTTGACCAGGAGGGGAACCGCAGGAGGTCCCTGCTGAAGACCTTCACAGTTCTGGGTCCAAGCAGACGAGCAGAAAGTTGAGTGGAAGGAAGAAGTGCTCCAGGAGAACTGCAGCCTGCAGAGGATTGTCAAGAACCTGGAGGAGCTTCACCAGGAGGGGACTGAAGCTGGACTGGTGCCCCCAGAGCCGCTACGCACAGAGGAACCCGACACGTGGGCCCAACAGGACAGGAACCGGACCGCTGCTCCATGGTCCAAAGTCCTGCTTTCAGATTAAAGCAAACTCTGCATTTCCTTTGGAGATCAAGGTCCAGAGTCTGGAGGAAGAGGAGAGGCCCAGAAGCCACGATGCTGGAAGTCCAGAGGGACGTTTCCACAGCCGGCGATGGTTGGGGCGCCATGTCATCTGCTGGTTCTGGTCCACTGGGTTTCTGAAGTCCACAGTCAATGCAGCCACCTAGCAGGAAGTTCTGGAGGACTTCATGGTTCCCTCTGCAGACGAGCTGCATGGAGCTGCTGGTGTATTCTGCAGCAGCACCTGGTACCGGCCCACCCTGCCAAGTGCCAATGGTGCCCCCCCGCCCTAACCCCGCCCTGACTTACGTCCAAGGCGGGAGCGAGCACAGACATCATATATACCATAATGTCTACGGGAGCGAGCACAGACATCATATATATACCATAATGTCTACGGGAGTGAGCACAGACATCATATATATACCATAATATCTACGGGAGCGAGCACAGACCTCATATATATACCATAATGTCTGCGGGAGCGAGCACAGACATCATATACGTAGATAATGTCTACGGGAGCGAGCACAGACATCTTACATACCATAATGTCTACGGGAGCGAGCGGGATGTAAATGTAAAATGTAAGTAGGAACCAAACGCTGAGCAGCGCTCTTTCCACCGGACGGGTTTTAGCGGCGCACACGCCGCGCAGCTCCTGTTTCCTTGGCAACAAGCGCTCACCTGTTGATCATCAAACGGCTCCCGTTGATTTAAGCAGAACCAGAACCAGAACCTTCAGGAAGCAGGTGAGTGAAGCGGGGTCCACATTGGTTTAAACAGCCTTGATCCATCAGAACATGTTCTGCTAACATTTGGACTTTAGCGCCTTAAAGACGATCAACCTGTAAACACTTCCGGTTCGTTAGTGTCTGTTTATAATATAACGTCTATGTGTGTTATCCTCAGGAACCGAACCGTTCTCTGGTACCGCCGCAGGAACCGGTCCACATGGAGGAAGAACTTCTCGCTGTGTCATGGTGGGTTCGCTGCGCGCCTTTAGAACAGATCAGCGGTTCAGAACCGAACCGAACCGAACCGGCCGCTCAGTTCTGGTTCCGGTCCAACCGGCCTTTCTGGTTCCTAGTTAGTTTCGCTCCGAAGATTTCAGACTAAAAACAGATTCAATCATCCATCATTCCTCCATCCATCCATCCATCCATCCATCCATCCATCCATCCATCCATCCATCCATCCATCCATCCATCATTCCTCCATCACTCCATCCATCCATCCATCCATCCATCCATCCATCCATCCATCCATCCATCCATCATTCCTCCATCATCCATCCATCATCATCCATCCATCACTCATCCATCCAACACCCCCCCAGCTTGAAGCTATGATCCCAGCATCTTTGTCTCTTCTCTCCCTCCCTCTCCCCCTCCCTCTCCCCCTCCCTCCCCTCCCTCCATCCCCCCCCTCCCCCCAGCTTGAAGCTATGACCCCATCATCTGTGTCTCTTGTCTCCCTCCCCCTCCCTCCCCTCCCTCCATCCCCCCCCCCCCCCCCCCCCAGCTTGGATCTATGACCCCAGCATCTGTGTCTCTTGTCTCCCTGCAGCTCCTCTGCAGCAGAATCTGCCTTCGACGCTGTGATTGGCTGCATCCTGGAGATCCTCATGGGTAAATAAAGGAGAGCTGGGAGGAGGTGAAGCTGCTGAATGTGCAGCTGCTTCTTCTCATCATCATGACCACCAACATATCTGATCGTTCCCGGCGTCCTGTACTGATGCTACCTTTCTTTCAGAGGAGGACTTCCAGCACCTTCAGCAGAGCTTCATGGACCAACACTACCTGGAGTTTGATGACTCTGATGAGAACAAGCTCAGCTACATGTCGATCTTCAGCGAATACGTCAGTGGAGATATGGCGCCGTGAATTACCACCTGATTGGTTAACAGCTGCATCACTGACCTCGTTGTTCTGCAGGTGGACCTGCTGGAGAAGCCTCTGGAGCGCTACCTGATGAAGAGGATCCCTGGATTCAACATGAACACCTTCACAGAGCTTCTCATGTGAGCGGTGCCTTCAGATCAGGCTACGGAAGCCCAGAGCGGCCAATCCGGCAAAGCAAACAGCTGCTTTTATGTTACAATGTGACATAATTTTTATTCTATTATGTTATAATGTGACAATAATAATTATTCTATTATGTTACAATGTGACAATAATAATTATTCTATTATGTTATAATGTGACATAATAATTATTCTATTATGTTACAATGTGACAATAATAATTATTCTATTATGTTATAATGTGACATAATAATTATTCTATTATGTTACAATGTGACATAATTATTATGTTACAATGTGACATAATTATTATGTTACAATGTGACAATAATAATTATTCTATTATGTTACAATGTGACAATAATAATTATTCTATTATGTTATAATGTGACATAATAATTATTCTATTATGTTACAATGTGACATAATTATTATGTTACAATGTGACATAATTATTATGTTACAATGTGACATAATTATTGTATTATGTTACAAAGTGATATGATACAAAGTTTTACAAACTTTTGTTTAGAACGGTCACACACATTTAACTTACTTCAAAGTGTGTTTATTTTGGTATATTAAAAAATTATTATTTGTCATTTCTTTACCAATTTTATAGCCTGTGGATGTGCAATAATAATTGTCTAAAACATCTCGTTTGCTTTATTGATTCTTAATATAAACACTGAGCATAATAATATCTACATAAATATAACTGATATCTGTCTTCCCACCACTAAAGTAACACTAAAATACTTTAGATTAGTGTTCAATATTTTCACATATTTAATCCATCTATTTATGACTTTTATATCTGATAATTGAACTCAGAAATATTTAAACTTCCAATACCTGGAAAATCCTCCAAATTCATTAACATTTTAAATAAAAGAGTAAGTGTGTAGTTCCTTTGATAGTGCAGTAACTGAGTAACTTACTGGGAGAAGTAACTAGTAACTATAGTTACTGTTTTACATAACTAACACCGGTCCCCACATAGTTTTTCTTTTATTTCCTTTTCATCTGGTTTTATTTTATCTTGGCCTAATATCTGTTATTTTGATAGAATTTTAAGATGTGAATATTTTTATGTTTTCTATGACTTTCTCTCCCTTATTTCACTCTATTGAGCTGCAGGTTGTTTTAACTGCGTGTGTGTCTACAGTGTGTTCTGTCGGTTGTCTGGTACAAAGACTCATCTGACTTTAATCATATTTACCTACAGCTATAAATGCCTATTACATTTTTTACATTGTTTTAAAACCTGTAAAATGGTTTTGTTTTAACCTGATGTGTGATTTGCATTGAGGTGATATTGTTCAATCATGAAACAGATATTGTGAGATCTTAATGTGCTTCTAAGCGCTCTGAGCTTCTGGACAGGTAGATCCATGCACCTGTTGCCCTGCAGTGTTGAAGTTGACCACCAGGTGGCGGATTGCTGCTTGGAGCAACTCGACTGACAGAGTTTCTCATTTTTTTGCAGGCAGCACAGAGAAGAAGTCCCAGATGTGGTCTTTGACATGCTGCTGACCTTCACAGACTTCCTGGCCTTCAAGGAGATGTTTGTAGAATACAGAGCGGTGAGAAGGACGACATTTATCACCGTATAATTATATTAACGCTGCAGCTCATCACTTCACATATTTTAACACGCTGACATGCAGCTGGTGTGGAAATACTTGAATTCATGAACAGCTTTAATTAATTTTCCTGCACTGCTAGAAAAAGACTTTGTGTTGGACTTTAACCTGGAAAATGACAGAAATATGGAAAATGACCAAAACTGTCCTTTAAAACTGATCTGAGGAAGAAAAGAACGTTTCAGAGGCAAAAGGTCATAAAAGAGACCAAAAGCACAGAATCGTCCATGGCTTCCTCACAATCCTCTGCAGGTCTCATTTCAGACTGACCGGTCCGGTTCAGGTCCAGTTCTAACGGATCTGAACCGGACCAAAGCGATAAGGCAGAACCATCAGGGTTGATCATGTGACTACGGAAGCCCAGAGGGCGGCGTTGAGCCACTGAACCACTGCTCGGTGTGTTTTCAGGCTAAAGAGGGTGGAGGTTTGGACCTGAGTCCGGGTCTGGTGGTGACGCCTTTACGCCCTGGGGGCCCCGCCGGGCCCCGGGGCCACCGCTGAGCTCCATCTCCTGCGTCTACATCCTGGCTGACGTCTGTGGGTCCTATGATACGAACATTTTATAAACTTAGTCTGTGAGTCCTGATCTGTAGAATAATCCTCACGTGTTTACGTAATAAATCATTTTTATTCTAACTGTGGAACGAGTCGTTTCTCCATGGATCTCCTCTTTATCTGTGGCTCTGGGGGAACCGGGGAAGGAAGGAGGGAACAAGCGTCCTGGACGTCCCTGAAGAAGCTAAACCTTCAGGCTGAACTTATTGCTCTAACTTATGACATTTAAATAGTTTTCTCTGCTTAAATTTATGCTCATAATGGTAATTTTAATATTATTTAAAAATGTGTTTTAAGATTTTTCCACATTGATGTGAAATTTTCAACAATCAGTTAAAATATTACAAACGATTAGCAGCTGTGAGTCCTTTATTGTGAAAACCGCACCACAAACTTCCTGTCCAGAAAGTAACCTTTAAGGGGGGGGGGGGGGGGCTGATTCAGGTTAGATTCGTCTGGATTCAATGAAACAGGAAGTCAACATGAGACTCAGATTAATTCCTGGTAAACTTTGTTCACAAGTGGATGAAGGTGAATTTGGAGAAATCATCTAAAGCTTGGCTCAGCCTGGAGGAGAACCTCCCTGGGTTCTAGGTGGGCACCGTGCTGCTGGCTGCATTTCCTCCATCGCCCCTCCAGTCCAGGTAGGACAGGTAAGCACTGGCGCCGTACAGCAGAGTCAGCGCCGCCCCGAAGAACTGCAAGGAGACAGGAGGAGAAACATCAGCAGATCCCCACGGAGCTGCAGAGAGAACGCTTCAGAACATCAGCAGAGGTCTCAGAACATCAGCAGAGGTCTCAGGACATCAGCAGAGATCTCAGAACCTCAGCAGATGTCTCAGAACATCAGCAGAGGTCTCAGAACATCAGCAGAGATCTCAGAACATCAGCAGATGTCTCAGAACATCAGCAGAGATCTCAGAACAGCAGCAGAGATCTCAGAACCTCAGCAGAGGTCTCAGGACATCAGCAGAGATCTCAGAACATCAGCAGAAGTCTCAGGACATCAGCAGAGGTCTCAGAACATCAGCAGAGGTCTCAGAACGTCAGCAAAGATCTCAGAACATCAGCAGAGGTCTCAGGCCTCCACCCATCGCTGCCTTCATGGTGGCACCAGATCTTCCAGCTACACAGCACTGAAGGAACTGGCTGGATCCATCCTGGAGAACCAACCAAATTCAGGAACGGAGCAGAACTTCTCTGGGGTCAGATGTCCGTCTTCAGGATGGTTGGCTCCACATCTACAGCCACCAGCTGCTCCTCCTAGGTTCCAGCCCTCACCCATGAGATACGGACCATGACTGAGAGAACCCGGTAGGAGACCCCGGTAGGAGAACCCGGGGCGGACCCAGAACCTCATGGAGACAGCTAGGAGCTCCACGATCAGCTGAGAGTGGAGCTAAACTCGTCCTTCTGCCCAGGAACACCTTGGTCTCCTCCAGAACCAGCAGGAGAACATCTGGTCTCCTTCCTGGACCCATCAGTCACCTGATGGACCACCTGAAGGGCTCAGTGGTCCACCTGACCATCCCTGACTCTCTGGAGTGAGGCCGGTTCTGGAGGCACCAGCTAGCGTTTAGATGTTCCTCTGGTTGGATCTTCTGGCTGATCTCCATGTCTGTGGCTGAGGACAACCTGCAGGAAGACGGTGGTGAGCCGCGGCTGATAGGAGGATCTCCTGAACCTTTGAGCGGCTGTAAAAGCAGGCGGACTTTAGTCTGCTGCTGTAAAACGCCGCGGTTCTCCGTGTGCTGCTCGGGTCCAAGACTCAGAACCCTGAGACCATCGGCAGGAGGTCCAGGGAGAGGTTCTGGATCTGCTGACGTCCTCCTGACATGACCTCACAGCTCCAGCTTCTACAGGCAGGAGATGTTCTGTAGGAACCTCTGCAGACCAGCCTCTGAGCGTTTGGGTCAACCGGACTCAGCTCAGGGTTCTGCCCGCCTCAGTCTGGACCCATCAGTGCCTGACACCTGCTCAGAACCGCTGTAGACCGGACCTTCTGGTTCTGAGCCTATTAGCCCGATGTGAGACCTTCTGGAGGACATGTGAGGCTGCTGCAGAGAGAACGCAGCAGAACCGGGCCGGCGCCACAGAACCGGGTCAGCACCACAGAACCGGGCCGGCCCCACAGAACCGGGCCGGCGCCACAGAACCGGGCCGGCGCTCTTACAGCAGCAGCTCCAAGGTGTCCTACGTAGGCGCTGTTGGCCGCCGTGGCTGCGTTGGCGATGAAGGCGGTGAGGTAGAGGAGCGCGGCGACGCCGTTGTACATCATCACCTGTCAGGAGACAGAGACGAAGGTCAGGGCGGTACCGCGGCGGGTCCAACAGAACATGCATAGGTTCCGCCTACCGTCACGGCCCAGGGAACCACGGGGAGTCTCTGCGGGACGCTGAGCAGCAGGGCGAGGAAGAGGAGGGTGGAGAAGATCCACAGCGTGACGGCCACAAACATCACCCAGCCGTACGCCGCGCTCACCGCCAGGTAAGGCGTGCTGGCCACCAGCGCCCAGTGGAGAACCCCCGCCACCTGCAGAACAGAGGAACACCGGGCAGAGTGAGAACAGGTTCCACGGGGGGAACCAGAACCTCCCTGCTCACCCAGCACAGGTTCTGGTTCCCCCATGGCTCCTTCACAAAACATGGAATAATCTGTCCATGGAGGAAAGAAAGAGCGCCCTGTTAGACTGAGATAAAGGAACCTGTGGTTCCCCACACTCTGGTGGGATCTGGATTATTTTAGAACCTGGAAAAGACCCGATTAGTTGGACGTTCCAACCTCTGAACTGTGCTGGTGCTGTGACTGCAGAACAAGTTCCTCCATCATGGTTCCTCCATCATGGTTCTGTCCCTCATGGTTCCTCCATCATGGCTCTGTCCTCCATGGTTCCTCCATCATGGTTCTGTCCATCATGGTTCCTCCTCCATGGTTCCTCCATCATGGCTCTGTCCTCCATGGTTCCTCCATCATGGTTCTGTCCATCATGGTTCTGTCCTCCATGGTTCCTCCATCATGGTTCTGTCCATCACGGTTCCTCCATCATGGTTCCTCCATCATGGTTCTGTCCCTCATGGTTCCTCCATCATGGTTCCTCCATCATGGTTCCTCCATCATGGTTCTGTCCATCACGGTTCCTCCATCATGGTTCCTCCATCATGGTTCTGTCCCTCATGGTTCCTCCATCATGGTTCCTCCATCATGGTTCCTCCATCTTGGTTCCTCCATCATGGTTCCTCCATCATGGTTCCTCCATCTTGGTTCTCCTTCAACCCTTCCAAGCAGCCAGACTGGTCCAGGGTCACGGTCTTCCTGCTCTGACTTTGGGCTGAACCTGCTGGACGTCCATCCTGGAAGGCTGGCAGGAGCTGAGATGTTCTCCTCCTGGGATCATCTTCTTCTCTGCAGGATGATGGACCTCAGATGGTCTGGTGATGACCTTTGAGCCCTCCCAGGTTGATGGACAGCAGGAGTTGCAGCTCTGAAGTCCTTGCTGATGTCTTTCCATCCTGGCGCTGTGCTAACACCAAACTGTGGAGTCCAGAGCTGCTCACCTTCTGGTGATGAATCAGTGAAGCCATTTTGATTCCTGGCTGCTGCTTCCTGTCTAAAATGATGTGGATGTTTTTTTTACAGTTCCACTTTCCACTGACCACAACGGAGGGATTTCAACGTGAAATGGAGGACCTTAAAGCCTGACGTGTCTCCTCTAAGAGTCTCTGCATCAAGAAGAAACCTTCTGGAAAAATGTCAGTTCTTCTCCTCTCCCCTGGGTTCTCTTTGTCCTATGAGAACAGACATAACAGGACGCTTCATTAAGTATGCAGAGATCATGTTTCTGTTTTTACACCTGACACTCGTACGCCACACGGCTCTCCTGGTGACCTCTCCACACCTTAGTCTTCTGATCTTTCAGGTCAAAAGCTCCACATTCAGACTAAAACAGCCCACACTACCCTCAGATCTTCAGCAACAGCGGAGTTCTGATGAGTTGGCGACATTAGTGCATGAAATCCACAAAGGCAGCCATGTTTAAGGCTCAGTAGAAGCCCACTGTAGTCCAGCTCTGCTCCCATGGTCCACTGGACTTTTTGGGCTCATCGTTGATGAATGTAGGATGAGGAGCGGGACGTTTGAAACATGAGACTCAGCGCTACTCCCTGATGAGACCCTCGAGGCAGAAGAAACCATCCAGTTTATTGCATCTTCACCATCCAGAGATGTTAATTAGATCTTCACCATCCAGTGACGTTAATCAGATCTTCACCATCCAGTGACGTTAATCAGATCTTCACCATCCAGTGACATTAATCAGATCTTTACCATCCAGTGACATTAATCAGATCTTCACCATCCAGTGACATTAATAAGACCTTCACCATCCAGTGACGTTAATCAGATCTTCACCATCCAGTGACATTAATTAGATCTTCACCATCCAGTGACGTTATTTAGATCTTCACCATCCAGTGACGTTAATCAGATCTTCACCATCCAGTGACATTAATTAGATCTTCACCATCCAGTGACGTTAGTCAGATCTTCACTATCCAGTGACATTATTTAGATCTTCACCATCCAGTGACGTTAATTAGATCTTCACCATCCAGTGATGCTAGTTAGATCTTCACCATCCAGTTAATTAGATATTCACCATCCAGTGACGTTAATCAGATCTTCACCATCCAGAGATGTTAATTAGATCTTTACCATCCAGTGACATTAATCAGATCTTCACCATCCAGTGACATTAATCAGATCTTTACCATCCAGTGACATTAATCAGATCTTCACCATCCAGTGACGTTAATTAGATCTTTACCATCCAGTGATGCTAGTTAGATCTTCACCATCCAGTGACGTTAATTAGATCTTTACCATCCAGTGATGCTAGTTAGATCTTCACCATCCAGTTAATTAGATCTTCACCATCCAGTGACGTTAATTAGATCTTCACCATCCAGTGACGTTAATTAGATCTTCACCATCCAGTGACGTTAATTAGATCTTCACCATCCAGTGACATTAATCAGATCTGCACCATCCAGTGACGTTAATCAGATCTTCACCATCCAGTGACATTAATCAGATCTTCACCATCCAGTGACGTTAATTAGATCTTTACCATCCAGTGATGCTAGTTAGATCTTCACCATCCAGTGACGTTAATTAGATCTTTACCATCCAGTGATGCTAGTTAGATCTTCACCATCCAGTTAATTAGATCTTCACCATCCAGTGACGTTAATTAGATCTTCACCATCCAGTGACGTTAATTAGATCTTCACCATCCAGTGACATTAATCAGATCTGCACCATCCAGTGACGTTAATCAGATCTTCACCATCCAGTGACGTTAATCAGATCTTCACCATCCAGTGACGTTAATTAGATCTTTACCATCCAGTGATGCTAGTTAGATCTTCACCATCCAGTGACGTTAATTAGATCTTTACCATCCAGTGATGCTATTTAGATCTTCACCATCCAGTTAATTAGATCTTCACCATCCAGTGACGTTAATTAGATCTTCACCATCCAGTGACGTTAATTAGATCTTCACCATCCAGTGACGTTAATTAGATCTTCACCATCCAGTGACATTAATCAGATCTGCACCATCCAGGGACGTTAATCAGATCTTCACCATCCAGTGACGTTAATCAGATCTTCACCATCCAGTGACATTAATCAGATCTTCACCATCCAGTGACGTTAATCAGATCTTCACCATCCAGTGACATTAATCAGATCTTCACCATCCAGTGACATTAATCAGATCTTCACCATCCAGTGACATTAATCAGATCTTCACCATCCAGTGACGTTAATCAGATCTTCACCATCCAGTGATGTTAATTAGATCTTTACCATCCAGTGATGCTAGTTAGATCTTCACCATCCAGTTAATTAGATCTTCACCACCCAGTGACGTTAATTAGATCTTCACCATCCAGTGACGTTAATCAAATCTTCACCATCCAGTGATGTTAGTCAGATCTTATTATGTTATTTATCCATTATTCTCTATCTCAGTGCTCTTCATATCGTCTATATACCGTATAGCAGATCCAGCTACCTCATGTTCATAACATCTTAAATATATAGTTTGTTTGTGTTTGTGCACCTTTACATCACTCCCACCTCCAACATGAGTATAATAACAACAATGGACATAAGATCTCCTCCTGCAGCCTTTGCACTCTGCTCAGAGCTCCGTTGCATTGTTGCCTGGATCTGTCCGCTTGTTTTTAGTGTTCAGGTGTGTTTTCTTTACAGATTTCTTACTGCATTATTATGTTATTGTGTAAATACACACAGAAAGCATTGTGGTACGTGTCCCCACACCTGGTAGAAAAGGCTGATTCTGGTTTGCCTATTTTCCATCACAGCAGGCAGGTTTGGTCTCTCAGCCCCTAGGTCTGACACTCAGATTCATCGCTGCAAAAAGGGAACTAAAAGAAAGTAAAACATTTTTAAATTATTGTATTTTTCTTTGATTTGAGCAGGTAAATAATCTGCCAAATGAGAATGAGTTCTTTACCCCTAAATGTTTACCTTGTTACTATTTCAAGGGCAAAAATCTTATTCCATTGGCACTTAGTCTTAGTTACCTGCTCAAATCAAAGCAAAATACAATAATTTAAAAATGTTTTACCTGCTTTTAGTTCCGTTTTTGCAGTGAAGGGATCTCTAGCAGCCCCTCCACCCACAAGTTATCGCTATATGCAGATGATCTTCTGTATGTCACAGATCTGGCTACGTCTATCACCAAGTTTATTTTACCACAAGATTACCACAAAAATTATCTGTTTGTCGACAGCTGCCATGTGTGCTGCTAACGACCCCCCCCATAACGAGGCAGAAATAAATGGTGTTGAAGAAATAAATGGGGAAAATAATTACTCAGGAAGAATAAAACAGACATACATATTAAAACATGCACATAAATAAATGCATTTAAAGATAAGAAGTTAATAAATACAGTTGAACATTATAAAGAAAAATAAATTAATTAATTATTACAAAGTTAAATGAAGAAGCTGATTAAAAGAGATATTTACATTTGTGACTCATTGCATAATTTAATTACTGCATACATTTATTTATTTGCTGTATTTTTTGAGTATCTATTTATGCTTATTTATTTATTGTGCATTATTTATTTCTGTACTTAGTTTTAAATACGTCAGAGTTGTTCCTCCATACTTTTATCATCCAGGTAAACAAGGGAGATCTTTTCACTAATGCAGCGTTTTCAGCCATTCATCTATTCCTCATATTTGGGTTCTTTTCAGGTAAATTTGCAGTGATTGTTAATAAATGGTAGATTTCTTATTTGTACAGTAGGTATCAAGATGGCTGCTGGTTCTGCTGGTTCTGGTTCAGGTTCTGATGCCCTGAACCGGACCTTTCAGCAGAACAGTAGTCAGACGGGACCCAGACGGATCAGCTGCTCTCCAGGGGACGAAGATCTCTGAGACCTTCAGTCCTCCATGTGGATGGGACTGCAGGGGGGGGGGGGGGGGGGGGGGTGGTCATATGATTGTCACACCAGAACCGTGACGCTTCCTGGCTTTATGAGCCACGACTGCCGTTTATAGAGCATAAACCAGAGCTTGTTAACATTTCAGTCCTGTCTTACCGAATGAACTGTGTAGATATAAAACGTTTTATCAGGCTTCTGTGAAGATAACAGGACTTTAAAGGGTTAATCATGAAGCGTAGTCGCCCATTTACTCGTGTCTTCATAAAGCTGAAGAAGATTCACTCAGACGTTCTGCAGAAATGCGGCTGGTTTATATTTAAAGTTAAAAACTCAGATCTGAAAACATGTTTTCTCAACTTCTTGCGTCTGAACGGCTTGAGGGACCGTCTAGAGATATCTGCAGGAACATTCTAAAACGCTTAACGTGAAAAAGCTTAACGTGGAAAAGCTTAACGTGGCTTAAGGTAGGAAAACAATGAGGAATCATCACCAAATTTCTCTTTCATATATTGCTCCTAATAAGCACATAAACCCAAAGTCCAATTATTATGGACGTTATATGACATTAAGCATTGCTGCTTCATTGAGGTCCAGAGACATATTAAAAGAAAAAAGCTTAACGTGGTTCAATGTAGCCTACCTAAACAACGCTCAGTGATCACCAAATGTCTCTCTCATATTTCTCATCATGTCCACGTAAAACTATAAAAAATATCGAACCCACGTTAAGCTTTTTTCTTTTAATAAAGGCCTTAAATGAAGCAGCAACGCTTAATGTCAGATAACGTCCATAATAATTGGACTTTGGTTTTGATTTTTTGACAGTTTCATGTGCTTACGAGGAGCAATATATGAGAGAAATTTGGTGATCAGTGATCGTTGATTAGGTTCATTAAACCACGTTAAGCCTTTTTCTCGCCATAGACGCCAATGAAGAAGAAAACGTTAATGTGAGATATCTTCTATAATCGTTGGATTTCGGATTATTTATTTTTGACAGGCTTAAGTCTTCATGACAAGATATGGCCATGCGAAATTTGGTGATGATTCCTCGTTGTTTTCCTACCTTAAGCCACGTTAAGCTTTTTCACGTTAAGCGTTTTTAACGTTAAGCGTTTTAGAATGTCCCCTATTGGAACACGTGGAACCATGATCTAAACAGGTTCTGCTCACTTTAAAGCAGGAACACTGCAGGTGAGACGAAGGTTCCCCTGCAGAGCCATGGATGCTCGCTGAGCGGCTGAGAGGCTGAGAAGCAACCCAGACTCTCCTGACTCTGCAGGGAAAGCAGCTGAAGCGCTTCGATGAGACAGAAGTCAGGGCTTCACGCCGTCCACCTCAGGTGTGAGAGCTCGGCTGCGTCATCGTTGGTCTCCGTGTTGTCCTGTGATGGACCTGTCCCGGGGAGCTGAACCTGTCCCGGGTCCAACAGGGAGCAGAACCAGCCCCTCCCCTCCCACCCTGCATGGTTCAGCAGGTGTGGAAGTGGACTGGCTGTTAGGGCAGCCATCAGCTGTGGCTCTGGGCACGCTAAAAGAGTTTTCTACATTTTCTGCTTCAATCAGATGTGATTTCCTTTAGAACCCCCCCCCCCCACAGCAGCAGGTGTGTGAATAATTAGTCAGAACCGCGGACGGTGCTGGACTTTAGCTAGCGGTGATAAGGTGTCACTGAGCAGCAGAGCAGGGAGAACGGTTCTTACTGTTTCAGCCACCATCAGCATGGCTGGGACGCTTCGCACAAACGACACGTCCACCCGGGTCGTGATGCCGGCCATCAGCCCCCGGAGGCCGGTGCCCCCGTGGGGGGGGCTCTGGGAGTGGGGGGAGCTGGTCTCGGTGGTGACCTTGGAGGGGAAGTCTGCCATGATCCTGTCGCTGCTTCAGGTACCGCCAGCAAACTCCTCCCGCCTGCAGCAGCCCGCGAGGTTCGGATCAGAACCGACCCGGTTCTAAAGATGAGAGCAAATTCCCAACGGCTGGCAGAACCCGACAGGAAGCCTCAGGTCTCCATCCGTCAGTCCTCCACCTGCTCTGACAGGTGTCCAGTGGTGGCGTGGAGACGGTCCCTCCTCTTCTTACACTCACACAATAACTCACAACATCACAGTAACACAACAACACAATAACACAGTAACACACACTGACACACACACTGACACAGGTTGCATCAGGTGCTCTGGCCTCTGCCTCTTATTACCTTTCCCTCCCTGAGGCACCTCCCATATGGCTCCCAGGGGCCACTCACCTGGGTAACTCGTTAATGATTGAGGGACAACAACGCACACATTAGTCTAAAATCCTGGATGAGGTGGGCGTACCTGAGGGGGGGGGGGGGGGGGGGGGGGGGGTTAAGAGTGGGGCCTGGAGGCTGGATCATTTTAATCCTCGTTTTAATAACGGAGGATGATAAATTTTCTCTGTAAGCTGACTTGCTTGTAAGTGGCGAGTAGCTAACGCTGTATTTTTCAGTATTTCTACAGATCTGCATGTATTCTATGTAAATGCGTGTCCCTTTTAAATAAATAAACTAGAGAACTAAGCCTGCATTCATTCCTCTATGGCCTCACCCTAAACCTAATCGACTCAGCAGACCTCACCTTTACATCAAAGTCCTCTCCTAGCAGTAAAATGGGTAAAATAAACTCTGACAGCTGCAGCTACCACACAAGACTGAAGCCACGGCGCCCTCTGCTGCAAACCTCTTCATGGTTAGAGCTTTTATTTTGAAGGCAGAGTCAACCCCTCAACAGAGACAGCCGCTCTGGATTAACAGTAAAATTGATCTTGGCTCTACAGAGGAGGGGGGCGTTGGTGCTTCTAGACGATTCTCAGACTCCCATAAAGCTTCTGATGTCCTTAGTCAGTGATTTAATATCAAAACTTTCTCTTTTAGAAAGCACTTTAGCATCACCGTAGGATATTAGAGAAAAACAAGCTGTTGGGACTCAGATATCTTTATTATTTTGTAATCTGTCTTGTTTCTCAAACTGTAAGTGGACTGCTGGTCGCCGTGCTTGTAGTCTCTGATGTTTCTGCACACGTTACCTGGATTGCTGCTGCTGAGGTGGTCCTCCATGCTGCTTTGTCTTCTGGACCTCTAGTCCTGCTGTAGGCCACTATGTCTCCTGATGTGAACGCTGCATCCTGGACCTTCAGCAGGAACCGAGCGGTCCTCCCATGGTTCTGGTCAGGACTCTGATTGTGTTTGTGGGAGGACAGCAGCAGTGGATCTAGGACAGATGATGTCCTCCAGATCAGCGTCCTCTTTAAACTGTTCAAAGTGTGTAAAGCTGAGCTTCTTCAGTCCAAACATGAATGGTTCTGGTTCTGCAGATCAGGGGTTTGTAGGCAGGGATCAGGTCCACAGAGATGAGATCTGATGCAGCGAGGAGAAACTAAACTACAGACACATGAACGCCTGGAGCAGCAGGAGGTTCTCTGGTACCTCCAGAACAAAGGAGACACTGCTGAGGACAATGAGGTCCAGATGTTGGACAGGGAGAGCAGATGTTAGAAAGAGGCTGAAAGAAGCCATCTTGGTCCAAAGAGCAAAGCCATCAGTGAACAGAGGAGGAGGATGGAGCTTCAGCTCCTCAGAGTTTACAGCTCGGTCCTCCATCACGTTCCAGAGAGATTACATCAGCATCTCATCATGGTTCAGGAGACCAAGTCCTCCACTCACACCAAGCAGCAGCTTCTAACCACCAGGACAGAGATGGTGGCTCACTGGTTCTGACCTGGACTGGTTCTGATCTGCTGCGGTTGGTCATGGTGACATTTAGACGGTCAGAGATGAGAACCACCACAGAGGACCAGGTTCTCCTGCAGGTCCAGCTGCTCCAAGCACCTTTTCACAGGCTCCATCAATTAAGCTCATTTTTATGTAGTCACCCTGTCTCTGGACCTGGGCTGGTCCTGACACACAGACCCGGTTCTGATGAAGGCCCGGCAGAGACTGGACCTCCTGCAGCAGCTCCAGAAGTCCAGCCTTCCCCAGGAGCTGCTGCTCATCTTCTCCTTCATCATTCAGTCTGTGTTCCTCCATCTCTGAGAGGTTCGGATCATCAGAACAGAACCGGTCCACAGAACAGAACCGGTCCACAGAACAGAACCGGCCCACAGAACAGAACCGGTCCACAGAACAGAGCCGGTCCACAGAACAGAACCGGTCCAAACTGCATCGACCAACCAGGTCTGCAGAGAGGACCATCAGGCTGAGCGTCCCTCCATCAGAACCAGAACAGGTCCAGGACCAGGAGAAGCTAACATCTCTGCAGAGCCACATCCTGGTTAGACTTTCTCCTCCAGGTGGCGCTGCAGAGCGCTGCTTGCTGAGACCAGCCTCCATGGAGACAGGTTCTGCCCCCAGCCTGGTTCTGATGGACCCTGAACAATAAGAACCAGATCCTTTCTGATTAAAGTGGATTCTGTGATTATCTGAATGGCGTTAACTCCGTAAACCAGAACCTGGATCATGGATCTACGCCAACACACACTTGGTTGTTGTATTGAAACAAAACAGCACGTCAGGTAGAATTTTAATAATTTATTCAGCTAGGAAAGGCAGAAAACACCAAAGTTTCCCACAGAGCAACGTAAAAAACGAGTACATTGAAAGGAGGAATAATGGCTAAAGGTGAAATAAGCACTCTTTATTAACTCAGCCATGGTGAAGGCTTTAGAAATATCATCTGCATCCATTCTAGCATTGCAAACATTCTGTTTGTGTGGTTTGGTTCAAGTTGACCTGATTTCAGACCCTAAAGGAAGAAAAGCATCAGAACGAACGGCCATCGGCACAACGAGCTCCCTGACGCTGCGCTGGCGTTCAAAATAAATACAGCAGGCAGTTTGAATCCACGCGCTCCACAACACCAGTAACATTCCCCCAAACATCTCCAGACTCCTGAAATGTTTCCATACCTGTAAAAATATAAGATCCTTCAGAGGATTTGAGTCTAAATAAATAGTATTTGCTGGTAACATCAGATTGTTGCCATTTGGTTGCAATGATTTCAGTCCTGGCAGGAAAAGCTTAAACCGTTCAGATCCTGGTCCGTCTGGAAGAACTTCAGTCTGCAGCTGGGCAGACGAGTCCTCAGGAGTAAAACTTGCTGTTGTTTATCTTCTTCTCCTTTGACCTGCAGTGGAACCATCAGAGGAAAAGAGTTAGTTCTACAGCAGAACGTTCTGCAGCCGCTGAAGAACATCAGAGCACCTCAAAGCTTCTAGTCAGAGTGGCTCATGTTACCCTGAGCTATCTCTATAGTTATGCTGCTATAGGCTTAGGCTGCTGGAGGACATCAGGGTCTATTTCTCTCTCTCTGCTGAGTTCTCCTACTGCTCTCCAATCTGCATTGTTTGTTGTTATTTCAACTTTTAACTTTTTGTTCTCTGTCATTTTTCTCTTCATAGAAGGTACACCTGGTCTGGCGTTCTGTTAGCTGTGACATTGATCATTAATGGCGTGTATTAATTGGTGCTATCTGAATAAAACTGAATTGAATCAGTGCTACCTGTACAGAAATCGGAGACTTTTGATTGAACGTAGAGTTATATGTTAATAATGAATAATAATAGAATATAATAATAAAATATTTGACCACGTGTTGCACTGGTTTCAACACATGATGAAAGCAGAGGCAGTTTTCTCTGTGTTGGTCCCTCATGGGCACCTTTGCTCTGGGGAATACTGTATCCTGAATATTATTCAAGGTGTTGGTTGTTCCTGTAATTCTTTATCAGCTGGTTCTGCTGTTCTTTATATCTCTCTCTGCAGGTGTAGAAGCAGACTCAGAGGATGTTATATCACTCTCTCCTTTTCCTCTCCTCTTTCTCCTTTTCACCCTTTTAGCATTTTGTCTCTTTCTCTCCTTTTTTCCTCTTCTACCTGTTTCTGTGTCCATAGAACATGAAATAGTCCCAGAATAGATTCTAATAAAGCTTCTTGCATTTATAAATCAAGCAGAGCTCTATGGAGAAAGCAGGAAGGCTCCACTGGTGAACAGAAACAAGTGATGAACCTGTGCCTCTCGCTGGACTCCCTGATGAGCTGGTTCTGAGGAGGAGGCGTGGAGCGCTGCAGGTTGCTGTGCGTGTCGTACAGGAAGGGCTCGCTGTGCTCGGCCTGCTTCTTCCTCAGCTGGCTGGAAGACGAGTACAGCTCCTCCTCGGCTTTCTAAACGGGAGCAGAGAGTCAGGAGGCGGCAGCGGCACGCAGGAAGGTTCGCACTGAGCGCGCTCACTCACCCCCGCCTGCTGCACGCTGATGTAGACGAGCAGAGAGGCCAGCTCCAGGTTTTCACTGTAGCCGTTCTTCAGAGGCACGGAGCGGTACCCTGAGCAGAGAGCAAAGCTCCGGGTTTACCCTTAAACTGATAAAAATTCATTAGAAGCAACACGTGAACCTCTCTGCTGTGGCAGAGAAAGGAGAAATACTAGATCATCTGCAGCTGCTCTCTGTTCTGCAGGTTAAGACTTTATCTCTCTCTCTCTCTCTCTCTCTCTCTCTCTCTCTCTCTCTCTCTCTCTCTCTCTCTCTCTCTCTCTCTCTCTCTCTCTCTCTCTCTCTCTCTCTCTCTCTCTCTCTATATATATATATATATATATAACTAAACAAGAGGAAAAGATCAAATCAGAGATTTCTGTTCATTTATTTCCTTTTATTCTGCTCATTTTGTTTTTTTAATTCTTTGTGATTTTTCTGAGTTTTTAACCACCACCATCTGAAGGTGATGATCCTATTTTGTGTAATTATTTGTATTTGGTGGATTTTGAGCAGATCGTTTCTGTTCTGTGTTGATCTAATCTACTTCCTGCTTTATTTTGTAAGGTTTGTTCTTCTTAGCTGGACTTTGCGTTACCAGGAAGGATCGATGCTCGCTGATTCTCAGCATCACAAGCTGTAGTCAGCTCAGTAACTGCCATCTTGTCCAACCAGACCGCTTCCTGTAATTATTGGGATGCTTCCCTTCGTTAAGCAGAACGAGCATTTAAGGTCCAGATGGTCTGTGTTATGCGACAGAACAAAGCAGAACCTGCAGAACCTGGTGTGTTTCTTGTTTGTGAGGAAGTCACTGAGGTGATTCTCCAGCAGAACTAGAGACAGAGGCTGTGTGCACCGAGCCGTCCCACCTGAGCGCAGGCCTTTGACAGGAAACGTGGCCTGAGCCAGGAAGTTGGGGTCTGAGAACATGTCTTCCTCGTTGACCACAAAGCGGAGGAAGGTGAGCTCCGGCTCGTAGACGGTGAACTCCACGGGTTCTGCTGGGGCTTTCCACACCGGGTTCAGACCGTTGTCCCCTGCAGACACAGACATGTTAGGCAGCAGAGCGGCAGGAAGTCCCTCAGACATGGCAGAAGAGCTGCTGCTCACGGTAAACGATGGTCTTGAACTTCTCCTCTGAGTGTCCACACAGCTCCACCTCCACAAACGGGCTGGCGATGCTGCGGCCGGGTTTAGGGAGGTGCCTGGCGGCGATCACCTGCAGCGCAGAAAGGTGCTGCTGTGTTGCTGCTCCGGGCATGCTGGGAAATGGTGTTCCAGGGAATTACCTTGATTCTAATGTTGTACTTGACTTTCTTCTTCTCCTGGTGGGGGTCGTAGCTGTCGGTGCGCATCATCTCCGGCTGCAGCACGTAGCCGGTGTGTCCGTTCAGGCTGAAGAGGGCGCTGTTCAGCTGGGTGTATTTATCTGGGAGCAAACACAGCTGCATGTCAGCTTCCTGCAAACCACCGCTGCTATTCTGGACCTTCATCAGACGCTGGAGCTCGTCTCACGATTCAGGCCCAGCTTTCTCTTCTGGACTGAAAACATTCTGTTTTTATTCTAGATTTCAAACTCCTCCACATCAGAACCTTAACCAGAACCAGAGGAGCCATTTTACAGCAAAACGCTCGTCTCTAAAGCAGGAAGTGAGTCCATATATGGCTGATGATGTAACATCTGGATCCAGAGGTCTGATGGACCTTTGATCCAAAGCAGCAAACAAATAATTCAGCGCCAGATGCAGCAGCAGGACGATCGGCAGCAAAACAACCAAAGTGGATCCCGTTGGTCAGGGTTAGGCTTCTTATTGGCTGGACTGGAGCAGAACATGAAGCTTGGTACCTGCAGTCTGGTAGTTGAGCGCCACCATGTGGCAGCCCACGGCCCACAGTGGGTAGGGGTCGTAGTTGGAGGACTCCACTCGCTGGCCTTTGGGGTAGACCCGGCTCAGAGCGCTGCGGTTGTAGCGCAGGAAGGCCTTGGTGCGGCTCTTTCCGGGGATCTTGTTCTCCACGAAGGAGCGGATCTGCTTGTAGTTGTAGCTGTCTGCACGGAGAAAGGAGAGGAAGCGTCAGCTGGAGGGTCTGGGTAATAAACACAAGGCTCTGAGAGCTAAACGCTGAGGCTGCAGCAGCTTCTAGACACAGAAGATGCTTCTGCATGAGCTGCTAAGCCACATGGAGACTCTGCAGACATCTCAGGAAATATGAACTCAGATTATAAACCTTCATAAACCTCAATGAAAACATAGAGCGAGCTCCAGATAACCGACCCGGTCCATGCAGAACCTCTGCTGGTTCAGCTTATCACGTCCTTCAACTCTGAATTTTACCAGGCGGCATGCTTGACTTAAAAACATAGTTCTAAGCCAGGGGTGTCAAACTCATTTTGGTTTAGGGGCCGCATTCAGCTTAATCTGATCTCAAGAGGGCCACATGAGTAAACTCATTGCAAGATTAAATAGAACCAATAAAAGTGGACTTGTTGTTGATTTTTATATTAAATTAATTCACTTTTACACAATATATTATGAATAACCTCAGCGTTTTTAAGAAAAGTATGCGCAATTTCAACAATACTTTTACTCAGTTAAACATTTACTTGTGCATTATGCATAAGAACTGATCACAGTGATTGTACAATGTTGAAAAACATTTATTCACATTTTTTGGAACTTAAAAACACTGTCCTGCATGACAAAATACATCAAACAGATAAAAATTAAGAAATTATTTAAAATTTTCCACACCTGAAGCTTAATCTGCTGATTAAAACACAGCGCCCCTCGTGGACAATATAGGAACTGCAGATTTTCAATTAAACGAAGTACATGTTTTTTCAATAATTGTTTTATCATTCTCTTCCTTTTATCTCCTCTTTCTTTCACTTTTTGTTTTTTTCTTCTTGTTCTTCCTTTCCTCTCCTACTTTCCCATTGTAGTGTCCATATCATTTGAGATATTCCCCACATGAATCATAATAAAACTATTCACATTCATAAATCAAGCGGAGCACTATGGCAAAAGCAGTTCTGCTCCTCTTGTGAAAGTCAAATCTGATGAGCTCTTTTTGGCATTAAGACAACAATGGCTGGGCAACGATTAAAATATTTAATCGCGATTAATCGCATTGTATTTACAAACTCCAAGAATGAATTCAAAAGTAGTGTAAAGAGCACTTTTATTTTAATGTTCTGCTGCCATATGAACAAAAGTGTTGTAACATTTGTAGCACTTATTTTATACTGGATATTTTCAACCCATCTATTGAATTTAGTGCACTAGTTGATCTTTTCTTCATAAGAGAACAGCAAGCACTGCAGCCAAAATATGGCCTTTTTTGACCTGCTGTATATTAGCCGGTCCCTAAGCTTGATGTATCATGAAACTGTTGACCTTTTGGGTTTTGTGGTTTTTATTTTATTATTACAATTTAATAATAATAATAATAATAATAATAATAATAATTATAGTGTTTTTTCGCTAATCCACCTCTTATATATTTCAATCCTTATGTAATTTTGTCTGTGTTGTGTGCACCTGCCTGTTGCTTTAATCCTATAAATTTCCCCGTCGTGGGATAAAAAAAGGATTAGCTAATGTTATCTTATCTTAAATAACACTTTTTAATATATGTACTGGGTTCTTTCAAGGTCTTAATTACATGTTATGTGTGGGCTCCAGTAACATCCATCCATCCATCCATCCATCCATCCATCCATCCACTGATCTACCTGGATGTTCCCTGGAGGACTGAAACGCCTCAGTCAGAGACGTCAGTCTGTGGGTCTGTCGGGGCAATGAGAGAAGTTTCGTCTCCTCTCTCCGTTTCTGGGGCTCGACGTTTTCATGTTTTTTCACGTGCTTAGATAAATTTGCTGTGTTTCCACTGAAATGAACCGGCTTTTTACAAAACATACAGCTTGATTTCATTTACGGTATTAAAATAAAGCCAAACGGTGCTACTTCCTCTGTTCATGTTTTTTCGCTGCTGCGTTCTCTCTCAGCTGTTTGTGTGTTAAGTTTGTGTGAGAGCTGAGTGGGCGGGCCAGGCTGAGCCTGCGTGCTGATTGGCTGGCGCCGCTGAGCCATGTACGAGAGGGGAGGGGGAGCGGGAGAGTGCTGCCGTGACAGCGCGCTGCAGTCAGCGCCTGCTGACTGACACTGACTGAAAGCATATGAGCAACATGCGTTAATGCGCGATAAAATAAATATCGCCGTTAATAGTCTAATGAATTAACGCGAAATTAACGCGTTAACTTGCCCAGCCCTAGTATATATATATATATATATATATATATATATATATATATATATATATATATATATATATATATATATATATATATATATATATATATATATTTTTTAATAATGATAATGCATTTAGCCACCGGGCCGGACTAAATTGTTCGGCGGGCCGGATCCGGCCCGCAGGCTGTATGTTTGACACCCCTGCTCTAAGCCAATCTAACATCATAAAAGTCTCAAAGGTTAAAGGCGTGCGGCTCAGCCTGGTGTGCAGCTTGACGCCCCCCCCCCCCCCCCCCCCCTTCGTTAACAGTTGTGGTTTGGAGTGGCAGCAGCACAGGAAGTCGTCTGGTCTTCAGACGGCTCTCCTTGGGTCACATCCTGTTTGTTCAGCCGCTTGTTGCGACCTTAAACACGTAAAAGTTGCTCCGTGACGAATGAAGGAAAACGCTCAGAGCTTCAAACATGGCTGCTGCAAATGAACCCGCTCTGAGGATACGGCACAACTCTCTTATTATTAGAGAACACAGCTGTATGGGAATAGCCTTAGGGTTCTGCAGCGGTTCTGCAGCGGTTGTGCAGCGGTTCTGCAGCGGTTCTGTCTGTTCTCTTTGAGGCATTTAGGCTCCCTGCTGCCTTTATCTTCACCTTAAACAGAAGCACGCCTCCAAAGATTTACTTCTGCATTTCACTGGGAGCAGGTTCTGATTTCCTTTCAAAAGTCCAGTTAGCAGCTGCAGGTTCTGGGCTGGACTTGCATGGTTCCTAGAGTTCTGGACGGGTTCTCCAACCGGGGAACCTAACAGGTCCTGCAGCGTTCAGCGGTCCAAACGGCAGTAAAGATGAGCTGCCGGGCCTCCAGCACAGAACCGTTCAGAAGACAAAATATATATTTATCATATTCAGAGGTTTTCATGACCAAAAGTATTCATACCCCTGGGACTTTTTGCCATTTGGTCACAACAACTCCAAACTTCAGTGTATTTAATCTGTATTAAGGCTTTTTACTGGACCGACACGTTTCTGTTGACTTTTTAGGCAAATCCATCAGGATTAGGAGCTGAGAGACCGACTGGTTCAGCTGAACTAAACGATGGCAGCAAAGCCTTCTGGGATGTAAGGACGCAGAGGACGCAGCGGACGCAGCGGACGCAGCGGACGCAGAGGACGCAGAGGACGCAGAGGACGCAGAGGACGCAGAGGACGCAGAGGACGCAGAGGACGCAGCGGCAGCCTGTCAGTCTTATATGTGTTTGTCGTGTTTTGGTACGTTTTGGTTGAATAACAGGAGTTTTACCTCTAAATGTGCAGCGGTGTGAACATTTCTGGGCTCAGCGGTGTGAGACAGACCAGCAGGCGTCGTCGTCATAAAGTGGAAGGAAAGTGACTGTGTGGCATTTGTTTTAAACCCCGCTGAGTCAACTGAGAACATCCGCTTTTAAATTATCCCACAATTCAGGTCAGGACTTTAACTAGGCCGTTCTAACCCATAAACCTGCTTTACTCTAACCTGTCCTATAATACCTTAGGCTGCAGGTTCAGGCTGGTTCTGCTGGTAGGTGAACCTCCACCGGTCCTGCAGGTTTTCCTCCAGGATTGTCCTGATTTAGCTTCTATCACCTCTGACCAGCTTCCCTGACCCACAGCATGATGCTGCCACCACCGTGTCTCAGTGTGAACGCTCATCTGCCTCCACCCACTGGGGCTTAGACGATTCCAAGTGCAATTATACTAAAATGAAGAACTTTTATTGTCACCGCGTGTCACACAAACTTTATGCACAGAGTAGAAGGTGCTGCCTGGTTCTGTTCATTAAGAAGCAGCTGAAGACCCGCTGGTTCTGACGGCTTTTAACTAGTTTTTAACTAGTTTTTAACTAGTTTAATGCTTTTATGTTGCATTTATGCTGTTTTATCTTTTTCATCTTTTTATTTTGTGTTGTATGTTTTTTTAGTGAAGCACTTTGTGGTTTCCTGTGAGAGGTGTTATATAAATAAAGTTGATTTACTCCCTAACATACTGAGGGGAAATCATCCCATGTGTGGTTTAAGTTATCGGGTTAAATGGCTGCATTCAGGTGTCTGTCACAGTTTCTGAAGTTTTATCTGAAAAGATCTTAATGCGACTGATTAATGAGCAGCTTTCAGCCAGGTAACCTGTGAGGGATCTAGAATAATGCGTGGCTGTGTGCAGGTCCTGCATGGTGTGCTTTTACCGAAGCGGTCCTTCTCCTTGCTCTGAGGCTGACAGTAGACCACCAGGTCAGACATCTCCATGGCCACCTCCGCCTTCTTCTCCACTTCCTCCTGTTGTCTCATCTGGGTTTGGACAGAAAGAACAACCACTTCCTGTTTGTACAGTCACACCAACCGCCCACCAGCGCCATAACCACAAAGATCTTCAGTTAAAGTGCAGGGCCCTTCAGACAAACAGCCAGCATCTGTGATATATTATATTATAAAATAGACCTGTTCATGGTCTCACCAGGTTCTTTTATCTGATAATGTGGTGGTTCACCTATATTTTACCGTATTTAATCTAAACGGCAGAGGGAACCTCGTTTGTTCTCTCACACAGACATTAAATAAAAAGCATCTGTAATAATATATCAGCGTTGTGTTCATCTCATCGGTGGAGATCGTGCTGTAATGCAGACGCGTCTTTGCTGACACATTTTCCCCTAATCACTCATTCTTTCCACTCTGAGCCTGCAGAGACCGTTTATCTGTAATCTCCATCATAACCCACTTTGCAGTCCAGTCTCTGTAATCTCATAAACTCTTACAATATATATTCTGATATTTTTCTATATTCTAGTCACTTCAGATGTTTCAGTAAAATCTTCTGTTTTATTTTGTTGTTCGTGTTTTTTCAGCCTTTCTGTCTCCTAGTCACTCGGGACACTTTTCAATCGTTGTGCTCTTTCATAAAGGTTTAGCACAAAGTTCTTATTGCTAGAACTGGGTTCAAGCTGGTTCTGTAAAATCCAGCTTGTTCTCCCAGAGTCAGAGAACCAGATCTTTGTCTCATCATCACGTCACTTTAAACTCTTCCATTAAGTCTGAATTTCTCTTGTTTTATGCAGAGCTTCTCACGTTTTCTTCCATTTAAACTTTCAGATGTTTTATTCAACACCAAGTGGTTCAGATTCCAGCTGGAAAGTAAATTCTGCTTAGATTTAATTTGTTTTAGTAAATTCTGCTTAGATTTAATTTGTTTTCAGGTCTTTAAGACATAGAAGTGTTTTCTGCTCCATGATTACTGTGAATAAATATAGTGTGACTGCAGTAAATCACATCCACCAGCAGGGGGTCACTCTGACTTATTCTGCATCCATCTCTGGTCCTATATTTAGTTGGGCCGGGCCGGCTGGGCCGGGTCGGGTCCAGGAGGGAAACCCAGACCTCCCTCCGCCCCGCGGCGTCCTCCAGCCCATCTGGGGAACATGTGGGAAACGTAGTCCCTCCAGGGACTTCTGGAGGTCGTCCTGTCGTTGTGCCCTTGGGCAAGGCACCTGCATTCAGAGGGTGGCGCTGACGTCTGGCAGCCTCGGTCAGTCTGGGCCAGAGCAGCTGTGGCTGCTGGCAGCTCACCACCGTCAGGCTGTGGATGACTGAACTGTGACTTTAACTAGTTAAAGTTATACTAGTATGAGCCGTTTACCAGTTACCATTAACCGTTTACCGTTTATCATTTATCATTTACCGTTTAACGTTTACTGTTTAACGTTTACCATTCCCTCTGTCTCCCCAGAGTTACTCTGGTTAGGTCAAAGGTTATAATCTTCTTATATTTTAAAATTCAAAATGGCCCAAACTGGGAACCACAGTCAGTAGAAAGAGGAAGTCAGAATATTCCAGCAAATCACACCAGAGTATTTCCATGATTAATTAATTTACACACTAAATAATTTACCGGCCATGCGCTGGTTTGTTTCCTGGCCTGCTATGGAAGTAGGCTGTGAATGATGATGAGCCAGCTGACCCAGAGTCTTTACACTTTCTGGGCAGAACCGCAGCAGTTCTTCATGTTTTGGTTAAAGGCGTTTTTCTCTGTGAAGCTCCCTGGTGCTTCATGCAGGATCTTCTCCACACTCACACCTGTTTTCCTTTTCACCTGTCACAGCTTCAGGGTTTCACCTCCTTACAGGAGCGATACGGCAGCACAGCCTCACCTCCTGCTCCCTGTTGTACTGCTTGCTCTGCTCCCTCTGCGATATGCCCCAGGCCATCTGGTACCACTCGTACAGCTCCTCCAAGGAGTCGGTGGCCAGGTCAAACTGCACGCTGTCCTGCTCCTTGTTCTGCAGGGTCAGCACATGCGGCTTCCCGTATTTACCGTTCTTCACTGCGGACAGAGAGGGAGAGACACGCGGTGAGGTGCAGACAACCTGAGGTGGACATGGAGACCAGCTTAACCTGGAGGTCTGGATACTTCAGAGCTTCTAGGTGGAAAAACATCTGGCTGCACTGGCTTCCATTTCCTGCTGATTATCTCTGATCGTCTGGATCAGCTGAAAACAGGCTGCTGGTAAAACACCTGAAGACCTTCTGAGGACATCAGCAAGATCCTGGCAGCAGTCTGGCCCGATCTCTGACCACTTATTTACGACCCAGTGCTTAGACGGAGGTCTGACCAGAAGCTGAATGGAACAGCTTCTATATTTAAGGGAGGAAGATAATGGGACTTCTCCATAATTACATCTACTGTGTGTAATGCACCGGTACCAGAACCACAGCAGGGTGCTGCCACCACCATGTTAGCTGCTACGATGGTGTGAGACCACTGAGGCCAATCAGCTCAGTCCTGGTCTGGTCTGACCATCAAACTCTGCAGAAGACATGTGGGTGTCTGGGTGGACCTCTGCAGACCTCAGCTGAGCCTGGAGGGCTGCAGATGGAGGCAGGGCCTTCCTTCCTGGTCAACACCCGCTCTGGCTGATGCTAAATGGCCTTCACTGGATTCCAACACCTTTCAGACGCTTTAAAACGTCTGAACCGATGGTCTTCCTCCTGATGGACACGGCCGGGTGTTCGCTGATGATCGCTGCTTCTGGAGAACGTCTGGAAACGCCTGAACGTGTTTAAGAATCAGGCAATTCCCTGGAAACCAAGCAGTTTAAATAAAGCGTTTCTGATGAAGGTCAGACAGGCGCCATGATGCCAGAAGCTCGTTGATGGCAACAAAAGTTCTGCTGAGAGACGGCTAACCCCTCTAAGGGGGGGGGGGGTATGTATATATATGAAACATGTGCAGCAGCTTGTTGATTTGAACATTTATGGAAGCCGTTATTCCAGCCTGGGACTGCATCCTGGAACCCGGTGTGGAAACCAGCAGAACCTTGTTTGTACATTTGGTGAGAAGTCTAAGTTAAAGTGAGAAGCCTCGTCTCACAGCAGCGAGGAGATCACTTACTGTTTTGGATGTTGTAACTGGATATTTCCAAAACACCCTTACAAAGTTCACCCAGAGGGTTGTCCTCCATTTCCTGCATCACCACACACACACACAACGTCTTCAGTTATTTCCCACAATGCTTTGAGCTGCAGAGACCATAAGCCGAGCTCTGATCTGCACCTGAGCTGCAGCTTCTGTCGGGGCGCTGTTGGAGATTTCCTCCACGTAGTTTGCAGGAAAGAACATCTGCAGCCGTCCTCCGTAGTCGCCTTTCCACCTGAGAGGGGCAGAAACAAGCGTAAAACGTTGGAGCTTTACCAATCTGGAATGGAAAACAGGATTTCTGTTTCACATATAAAGGTTTATTTCTACATAGGGTTCCTATAAACAGTTTTATTTCTCTGCTGGAAGGTTATATTGGCTTTACTGTGCAACGAATAATTCAAAAACCCTATAAATATGTCTATAGTAACACTAAAACTCATAATGGTTTATTGAACACAGAATAAGAGACAACATCAGAGTAATATGAAGGATTTTAGCCCAGAAATGTGGAGCTTCAGAACAGCCGTGCAGGTCTGGGCTCATTGGTCCACCTGCGCTTCTGCTGAGGTGTTCTGTTGCTTTAAAGGGGACACATCACACCTTTTCACATTGAAATCCTCCAGTTGTGGTCGATATGAGGTGGAACTGCAACGCTTTGGTCTGACTTCCTCATTATGGCCCCACATCCCCCCTTCACCCCTGACCTGCGCCTGACAGCAACTCGTTTTGGTGCCGTCTCTTTAAATCTAAAGGAGGCCTTTAGGCCCCGCCCCCTGCAGGTCAGAGCGTTCCACTCCAACTGTTCGGCCATCTTTGTAGTCCTGGGGACGGTAACAGCGGTAGGTCTATGGCGTCGTTCTGCAGCTCTGCAGCTAAAACTGTGACGTAATTGTTAAAAAGAACCTACCAGAGAAGAGAGAAAGCTGAACGGCTTGAAACATGGACCAGGTGGGATAATAGCGACTTCAACTCGTCTGCTTTGATGGTTCTGGTGTCTCTCATCCTCTGGACAACAGAGATTCTCTGGGCCGTTTTCTGGGGTTCTGACCTCGTTTAACTCTTCCAGACTTTAATGATCTTGCCTTCACAAAGCTGCAGTCATTCCTGCTGATTCCCTTCTTCTACCAGACTTGCTGCTTCCACTAAACTTTCCATTGGTATTGTAGAAATTTGGTAGCTCACCAAGTCAGAGACTCTATGCTACCCGCCGGGGTTCCTTAGAGAGAAAACTTTTAAAGGGAAATTATCCTGCAACCTCCACCTTTTTAGCCCTTAAATACCTTTATTTGTGTTCTTGGAGCCTCTATGAGAGCAGAACAGCTGAATTTAGTCTGTCCAGGAGCAGCGGAGACATCTTGATGTTCTGTTTGGGTCATATTTTTTAAACTGTTCGGTTTTCTCTGTCCTTTATTATTTTTTTTGAAGTTATGTCAGTATTTGTGCTGCAGAGCTGCTGAAGAAGCTCATGGACCAGCTCACCAGTTTCAGGAATCCACGACTTTTATTTTTTCGCCACACTTTCCAAGCCCAGGGGCGATGATAAGTGAACATTAGTGAACATTTATGGTTCATCACACCGTTGGCCAGCATCCTACAGAAATGAGCTGCAGTGGGACGCTCTGCAACCTGGAGGTGTGTGCGCTGTGAAATGCCTCATTTGAAGTGGAGGGCAGAGAAATCGCAGAACTAACTTCTCATTCAGCGCATCAGCGTTCTCGCTAAGTCCAGAAACGGTTTGCTTAAGGCTTCCACTATGTTGGGTTCTGATTCCTGTAAGTAAATGAACAACATTCACAAGATGCTGATTGTCAGTATCTCACTGAACATCCAGACTTTTCTACAGCAGTAACCGCTGTTCCCGCCCCGGTGTGACTGTGGGCTAGAAGCCTGTGTTGCCAGTTCTAGAGAAAGAAACAAGCAATCACTGATAATAAGCAGACCTGGCAACACTGCTGGAAGCCTGGAACACATTGCTGAGTGATTCTGGAGTGCATTTCCCCGCCATCATCAGACTCTAACAAACGTGTAATAAATCCTGACTTTTTGGGTTACTTATTGTTGTAACATCAATTATATCAATATTTCTATATTTAATGTGCTCTACAGGAAAAGCACGCTTCGTCCCCTTTAAACAGCCTGTCTGGATTATTTATTGGACTGAATTTGGAAAGAGCCTTGAGATGAGAAGTGTTGTGAAATTTCACTGTATGAACAGACTGAATTGATTTTTAAAAATTATTTTTAAAAATATTACCTGTGGAAACAGGCAAAGAGAGAGGAATATGTCTAATTACATGCTTTGAAATAATGTCCAAGCATTAATCTTAGTTTCTTTGTACTCACCATCCACTAACTTCCTTCGACACGTTGTGTATCAAAGCTCCTTTAGTGAAACTGAGCTCATCGGGTCTCTTGGCTTGGTAGTTGTATAAAGCCCTCACCGTGTTTTGGGGCTTAAACAGACATGTGGCATTAATAACAGCAGGATTAAAAAGAGAGAATGCTGAGAGAACAAAGCTGTTGACGTACCAGCGACGGCTCGATCTCGTTGGGTTTCACATACGTCTCCATATACAGAGAAGAACAGTTCTCGTTCTGTGAGCCAGAATCATTGGTTATGAGCCGTTAGTCTTTGCTCAACGTTTCCTCCCACATTCACACAGAAACTCACGGTGCTGAAGCGCTCCACCAGCTCCGGGGTGACCGGGTAGCGCAGCTTGATCTTGCGATACAGCGGCTTCTTCTTGAAGTAGTTGACCAGCTCCACCAGACTCTCGAACTCTGTGGTGGTGCCCAGCAGGTACACGTTGCCCTCCTTCTGGATGCGGCAGTGCTTCACCTTCCCGTCGCCTCTGCAGGACAGAACAGGACAAGAATCAGAGTCTAGCACTGAGGCACAGCTGGTATTTAGTTATTTATTATTTATGAGAGCAGAGGGTGAAGATCTCTAAAGCTCAGACACCAGATGATTTAAGGAAGGGTGACGGAGGATGAGGAGCAGCATTTTAAAGGACAGAGGGCCGCTTCAAACCCTCTCTCCCATTCATCATAATGGACGATGAGAAGTCTGTGGCAAACAAACGTGTTTCACCATCATGGCTGCATGGATCACATCCTCAGCTTTCTGATGAAACCAAGTGGGATTGAAATCAGACAGATCAGCAAAAGCAAAGTGGATTAGCAGCGCTAGTCAACAACAGATGGAGTAATCCAGGACATGGTGTCTGCAGCCCGTTAGCAGGTTTTTCTACATATTTATTATTATTATTATAATAATAAAACGATCTGTGCTAGCATCGGCTGATTTTAATCTCTCTCTGCTCCTCCAGTGTTTCAGCACTTTGTCAGCTGCTCCACCAGAGAAACCCAAATGCTGATTAGCTCGATGTAAACGCTGTTCAGACACCAGCTCTGTAGGACCTTCTCTGGGCTGATCAGATCCTAACCCTGTTTTCCTCTGAGTATAAACTCCATGTTCACAGATGAAACATGAGGAGAAGCCCGGTAGCGTTGACAGACATTAAAACCACGACTGTGTGACTGACTCCCTGACCTTCTGTGGAGATGGAGAACTCTGGATCCCGGTTACCTGACGGAGCTGCTTATCCATTCATTCATCAACCTCCACTCATCTGAGTTCAGGTTGCACAGCAAAGAGATGAAAAAAAGATGCAGGAAGGAAAGCCAGACATCTTTTTGGCCGACAGCGTTCTCCAGCTCCCTCTGGAGAGTCCCAAAGTGTTCCCTGGTTCTAAAGAACACGTAGTCCAGTCTTCCAGAGCTCCTACTTTGCAACACTTTGATTCATTTCCTTCCCTAAAATGTCAGCATAGCATCTCTCCAGGACTGGACTAGGGCGCCCCTGATCTCTGCAGTAAGTTCTGGATCTTCTTGGGTTTCCTCCCAGCGGTGAGCTTCTGCAGCGTGGGCAGAAGTCGTGGTCTGAAGAACCCTAACCCCGTGGTTCCCAGGCCAGACGGACGGCCGGTCCTTGAACACCGCAGACAGGAACGGTTCTGAGTTCCTGTATGACAGGACGTGGCAGCACACCAGTGGCTGTTCTACCTGAATGTGATGGCAAAGGAGTCCGGTTCTCCTTCCCTCTGCCGGATGAGGAAAGCTCCGTCTCTTGGGATCCTGAGCAGGTAATCCTCTGCTTGGCCTCTGCTCAGGTTACTGTAGAACCATCTGTAAAGCACGGAAAGAAGAACGCTGCCATCACTTCTGTCATAAGCTACTAAATGTATTCAAATAATGAAATATCCATGTTGGATGGTAAACAACAGTAAACATGGTACGGTAACAACTAAATGTTATGCGTGTGTTGTAGGACTTCTTCAGGGTAGCCTAGATCAGAAACCGTGTATCAGTTAAGGCAGTGCTTCTCAATTATTTTCTGTCACGCCCCCCCTAGCAAGAAGAAAACTATTCGCGCCCCCCACTCCCCACCGTGACTATCCATCCCTGCATAACAGTTTATCCTTATTAACATTAAAGAAAAAAAGAAAGACATATGGTCAAACTTACAAAGAATAACTTTATTAAATCGTGTTTTAAGTCTGCAACAGAAAAGATTTTAAGTGCATCAATGCCTGAAATTAAAAATAAATAAATCCTTGTTTAAACTGTAAACATGTTTGACCAACTAATTGCACCATTGCAAAATTTAATCAGATCAATAAATAATATTTAATAATTATAATAACTAATAAACTACAAAAACTAAAAAAAAATAACCAATATATATTCAGTTCAGCAACATTAACTCAGGAGCACAATATATAAAACACTTGAACCTACAAAACCAAAATGAATTAAACAATTTGTGCTCATTTTTTCTTTCTTTTTTTGATCAAAATGAGGAGGCAGTATCAGCTCCTCTGCTATGGTGTGGGGCTTTTTGCACTGCGCAATTTGGTACGCCACCTTATATGATGCTAACAGCGCTCGGTGGTTTACTGAAGTAGCCTTCACAACGCGGGATGACTGTTGGCAATATTCAGCACGTTTTTGCTAAAAAAACTCTAGCGGCTTATCGCCGTGATTGGGGTGTAACGTATTTAGGTGACGCGCTAATTTATTGGCTTCATGCTGTCCGCTGCGAGCATTTTTAGACACACCAAACACAGCGGTCTTTCCTCTTCTCCAACCGTAGTCACCGTGAAGCCAAGCGCTAAATACGCTTCGTCGTATTTCCTCGTCATAGCTTTCGGGTGACTTTCTTTTGTCTCATTATCTTTGTATATCTCCGCTTTCCTTTTCATCCCTGTTAAAAACTTTTTCATGTTGGGGGTTGTTATGTTGAATAACGGAGGCTGTAGACAGAACGCAGACGGAGCTTTCTGTTGACTCAACACTGGTAACCAAGGCAAACCTGCAAGTTGTAAAATGTTGCACTGTCGCAAACGTGACAAAAGTAACAATGAGAGCGCCACTGCCCCTACTGTAGTGGATGCGCAATTACACTTTATACTAGTACGGCCAAAAAAAAAAAGCCTGTTCCCCAGGGTCACACGCGCCCCCCCAGGTATTGCACCGCGCCCCCCCTAGGGGGCGCGCCCCACTATTTGAGAAGCACTGAGTTAAGGTGACTTCTGATTCCAGCGTGTTAAGACTTTGGGCCATCTCTACACACAATCAGTTAGAAAAATAAAACATCGCTGAGCCTCCCTGTTCACCGGTGTTACCAGGGTTCCTTTAAGGAACCCTGTGTAAAGGACAGCCGCCATTAAAGTGGGATTGCTTTTCCCTTTCTGGTAACATGACAGCGTTTCAAATCACTGGCAGGAACGGTGCAGTTCCCCTGCCACACCAGCGGTAGGCGCTGTTCTTTAAAGCTCAACAACATGCAGGTGTTGAGCTTTTTGTTCAAAGACGTTTATGCAGCTTCAATAATGAACGGCCGCCTGTGGAACGACGTCTTTTGACTACGAGAGTAAAAGCTCCAAAGGTTGTTTCTGTTTCTCTCCCCGTCAGCCCACAGCTGCTCTGAGCATGCTCAGTAGGACAGTGGGACAGGAAGTGGGACAGGAAGTGGGGCCGGTCTGACCTGTAGACGCTCAGTGTGAGTGTTAAAGTCTGAATGATTTGACGGCGTGTTGTGGTGCTGCTTGACCAACCGCTCCTGCAGATGAGGGTCACGTTTGGGCACGGCTTCAGTGAGGCGCAGCTCAAAGTCCTGGCAGCGCAGCGGGTTTTCCCTGTAGTGCTGGATCAGAGAGAAGATGCTGGGGAAGTGCAGGTTAGGGGTCAGGTAGAAGTAGGTGTGGCCTCCCTCTGAGCCGGAGCGGATGCGGCAGTGCTGGACTCTCCCGCTGCGCCTGCAGAGCAGCTGGACGTTAGCACGCACATCTAAAGCGGGCCGTGAAGTGGACCTTAATGCTGCAGGCGGTACCAGAAGGAGAGGGTGAAGTCGCTGGTGTAGGTGTCACTCTGTCGGAACAGGAAGGTGCCGTCCTGTCCTCCGGTTTCTGCACAGTAGTCATGGATCAGTCGCTCAGCCATCTGCCTGCCCTCCTTCATGCGACCGTGGAACCATGGTTCTGCTAAGTGCAGGTCCTGGTACTGAGAGACCCGGCCCATTTATGTTCACGTTAGGAAAACATGTACGCCAAAATCTCAAAAGGTAAAAAAATATATATTTGTAGTAGCAGAAAAAGCCGACTAGAAGTTGTGTTTGGCTGAGCAGAACTAAAAGCCTTTTGGCTACAAACAGGCAGAGACGTGTGGAGCTGCTGAGACCGACGGGTCAGGAAGCAGTAAAAGCAGTAAAAACTGTAAAAACCTGTAAAAACTGTAAGAACTGTAAAACCTGTAAAAAAAACCTGTAAAAACTGTAAAACCTGTGAAAAAAACTGTAAAAACTGTAAAACCTGTAAAAACTGTAAAAACTGTAAGAACTGTAAAACCTGTAAAAAACTGTAAAAACTGTAAAAACTGTAAAAAAACTGTATAAGCAGTAAAAACTGTATAAGCAGTAAAAGCTGTAAAAACTGTAAAAAAAAAATATGTAAAAACTGTATAAGCAGTAAAAACTGTAAAAACTGTAAAACCTGTAAAAAGCAGTAAAAACTGTAAAAGCTGTACAAAAAACTGTAAAAACGGTAAAACCTGTAAAAACTGTAAAAAAAACTAAAAACGGTAAAACCTGTAAAAAATGTAAAAACTGTAAAACCTGTTAAAAAACCTGTAAAAATGGTAAAACCTGTAATAACTGTAAAAACTGTAAACACTGTCAAAACTGTAAAACATGTAAAAACTGTAAAAGCAGTAAAAACTGTAAAAAAAACTGTAAAAACTGTAAAAGCTGTAAAAACTGTAAAACCTGTAAAAAACTGTAAAAACAGTAAAAAAACGGTATAAGCAGTAACACCTGTAAAACCTGTAGAAACTGTAAAAAACTGTAAAAACTGTAAAACCTGTAAAAACTGTAAAAACTGTAAAAACAGTAAAACCTGTAAAAAACTGTAAAAACAGTAAAAAACTGTAAAAAGCAGTAAAACCTGTAAAACCTGCTCCTAACAGCAGGAACCTCTCAGGTTTCACTGACACAAACCTTCATCTTCACCTGGTCCACAAAGTCTTCCTCAGTTCATTTCTGGCTGTTTACCTTCTGGGGATCTTCCTCTTCCTCCTCGTACTCCTCAGCGTAGTACAGCTTGTCATCGGAGATCACGCAGTAGTGCCGGTTCCAGCGCTGACAAACAGAAGAACACAAAGAGTCTTTTCATTTTCTATTAAAGGTGTTATCCTCGGTATTCCTGCTTTCTGCAGCAACGCGTATCTGGAGGCTGAGGCTTCCAGAGAGGAGATCTGTCTCCTGCTCTGCAGCCAGCAGGAGGAATGGGAGCTTCAGAGCCCCCCCGCCTTCATGTCCTACAGTACCTGATCCACTGGGTCCCAGATCTCCAAGTCTCCCTGCTTCTGGCCCTTCTTGAAGTCTTTGGTTGTTGCTCCTCCCTCCACGTTGAGCTTTTTGTGCTGTGAGGACAACAGACAGACGGTCACTGATGGAGAGCTTCCCCCAACACCTCCTCTGCTCCAGATCCAGCCACCTTCAGGATGATCTTCCCCTTCAGCTGGGTGGGCGAGGGCAGCTGCTCGGCCATCTGCTCCACAGGTTCAGTCAGAAGTTTGTCTCCCAGCACTTCCTTGAAGATGCGAGCCATCTGACGCTGCTGGTCTATGGGGCAGTGCTCCTCTATGGACAGGATGACCGGGAAGCTGAGGAGGAGAAGCCGACATGCTCATGAGACGGAGGTAAGGAACCACTCTACGCTTCCTGAGTCCTGACAGTGGGAGGATTCTCACTCTGACGTGACGAAGGCGTGCTCGTTTATGGCCTTGACCACATCCTCAAACTTGATCTTGGTGGTCCTGGTCCAGCCGTGGTAGATGATGGGCTCCCCGGGGCCTTCCCAGCAGTCCACTGCAAGCACCCAGAGCAGAGACGCAGCGCTGTTAGCCGCGGCCAGAGCACAGCGCAAACTGCCCTCAGGTTAAACTCACATTCAACGCAGCGGCATCCCAGACGCAGACAGCGAACGTAGGCCTCTGTGGACGACTCGCTGCGAAGCTGATCTCCTGTCAGGTAGCTGAGAACGGGACGATTAGACAGTTACTACCTGCACACACCTGCCTTAAAGCCACACATCTTTAGAACAGATGTTACATTTCCACCTTTAGTGTGACATTTAGTCTGAGAAACATCATCTGAACAGAAATAAATCAGGTTAAAAGGTGCAGTGATGCAGCTGCATTACTTCTACGCAGCGTTCCAGTAAACTCACGTGTTGTGAGAGGAGCTGATCCAGTAATGGGACAACGGGTTGTTCATGTCCAGGTTGTTGATCTTGGAGAACTTCTCATCCCAAACTGAGTTCTCTTTGGAGAACAGAAAGCTGAGGAACTGAAAGAGGAGAACGGCAGATGAAGCATGTAGTACCCCCCCCCCCCCCCCCCGTGAGGGGCTCAATGTTCTGCAGCAATCTCTAAACAAACACCTCGCTGACGGTGAACTCAGGGTCGTTAGTTTTTCTCATGGTGTCATCGATGAAGATGGTCATCAGCTCTCTGACCTGGTTCAGATCACTGGCCCAGGGTTCCTGCCCACAAACAAACCCACAGAAACATCTAAACATCTGGCTTTAAACATGTTCTCTTGTTTTTCCCATTTTGAAAAATGCATAATGTTATGCTTTCATCCCAGTAAATAGGAGGTCAGGATTACTAGATAAAAGTATAAATTACAGAACAATGTTCCTCCGTTTCATCTATGGTAGGGTTGAATATAAATTATAATTATTATTTTTTTCAATCCACTCCAACTTTATTTGTAAAGCACTTTAAAATGTCCCAAGGTCCAACGTGCTGTACAGTAAATAAAAGGGTAAAAATACTAAAAACAACCACATAGACTCACAGACAAAATAAAAATGACAATAAAAGCAAAACATATAATCACATCTGACATAGTGTCAAAGCAAAGCTTTAAGAAGTGATTAAAACCAGAGAGAAGCACAGAGGAAGGTGTTTTTTCTGTGTTTTTCCACGTTTCTGTGTCAGAAAAAGCTCGACTCCTCTAAGGTCACGATTAGTTTGGCTCAGCTGACCTGAGGGAACGGGAGGCGCATGAAGCTGCAGCAGCTCAGAAAGACAAGAAGGAGCATGAAGAGACTTAAAACACATAAAGAACTTTAGAATGAACGCTAACATGGTGACACAGAAGCAGCATTTTGGTCTCCCTGGAGCCGGGCGCTCACATAAAGTTCATTACAGTAATCCAGCCGAGCAGTGATGACGCATGGATCTGTTTCTAGATGTTCTCTGGAAAGAAGCTGCTTTATTTTGGCTGCTGGAAACGAAAAAGCTCGTCTTCACTAATCTGGCTGTCATCCACTTTAACACGCAGGTGTGTGATGGCTCAGGTAAGCTGGATCAATGAGGGCAGCCGCTGCAAAGCGTCACCTCAGCTTTACTCTCACTGAACTTTAGAAACTAAAGACCATGAGATGTTTTTACCAACTCAGTAAATCAACATTTTTCTAAAAGTTTAACCCAACATGAAGAACAGACTGATTTATTTTAGGACATTTAATAAATGAAAGTAGAGGCAGCTACGCCCCACACAACTAATGATTTATTTTAATTAATTTGACCCATTTAGAATGAGAAGCAGCTTTAATCGTCAGCTTTGTGACAGAAAATAATCTGATTTCAGCTCCACTTTGCTCTCAATGAAGATCTTTTGACTGTAAATCTATAAAAAAGGGGAAAATTTTTTTGTAAATATGAATAAATACATGTTTCTTCAAAAGAGGAGGTTCTGGTTGGATCGGTACCGCTCAGCCTGGTCTGGACCTGGTTCTTATTGTTCAGGGTCCATCAGAACCAGGCTGGGGGCAGAACCTGTCTCCATGGAGGCTGGTCTCAGCAAGCAGCGCTCTGCAGCGCCACCTGGAGGTGAAAGTCTAACCAGGATGTGGCTCTGCAGAGATGTTAGCTTCTCCTGGTCCTGGACCTGTTCTGGTTCTGATGGAGGGACGCTCAGCCTGATTTATTCTGATTGATTAAGTTTTTATTTCATGTCAAGAGAATAATTATTATTTCTTTAATATTCCTGCTGCATGTACCTCTCCTCCAGCCCGTATTTTTAACGCTTTCATCAGCGTCTGTGCTTATTTCTACACCTGGCCGACCAAAGTGTTGCGCAACAGGTGAACCCCGGGACTCACCTGCTGGTCATAAAGGAGAAATCGTTGGAAATCGTGCAGCAGAACCGCTGAAGCGTCCAGTTTATCCGTGTTTCTGCAGAGACAAACACAGTCAGAACACGGACCTGCTCCAGAAAGCTTTACTAGGATCAAAGCTGGACCTCACCCCAGAATAAAGGAACAAGCTTCCTTTTTAAACTCATCCAGGATCTGAATGCAAAGAATTTACAGCAATAATTAAAACGCAGCACTGGCATGATAAGAAAATATTTACGAGACCAGGAAGGAGTCATTCAGGCTGACCTCATTCTGCTCAAACATCATCAGGTTATAAAACTTATGGAACTGCTCAAAGTCCAGACGGTCTTTCTTTATTCCCACTTCCTGTGACGACAGATCAGAAACGCTGAGAACGGCTCAGACAAACTCAGCAGCTTTGACCAGAGAACCATGAAGGTTCTCAGACATGAAAACCAAAGCAGAGAAGAAGTCAACCTGTAATTTGTCTTTGAGGGTGCGAGAGCTGGGGGCCTTGTAGTTCATCATGGGCAGAAGAGACTTCAGCTCCTTCACAGAGAGGCTGCAAGACAGAAGAACATGCATCACCTGCAGGAACCGTTAGCAGAACCATGCAGAACCACACAGATGGACCTAACAGCGTCTAGCAGGACATTCTGAGTTATGGAGGGTTGATGGAAAAATGATTTAAATAAGCTGCAACAAGCCTTAGAGAGAAATGTCTGCAGACATGATGGGACGTGATGATTCCGTGAATAAATGGAGTTCAGCAGATCATAAATAATATAGAATATGAAACTGAACAAGTGCTTCTAATCAAATATAGATAAAATATTACAGCTTCATAAAAACATGAAAACAAACACATGCAACACCTTCAGATTTGGATTTGTAAAAATATGAATCATGAATGATTTTCCTTCTCAGTTCTGCTGCGATCTGCTCTGGTTCTGGCCCAGTTTAACCGGGCGGTACCTTATGGGTCTGGCCCAGTTTAACGGGGCGGTACTGTATGGTTCTGGCCCGGTTCAACAAGGCGGTACCTTATGGTTCTGGCCCGGTTCAACAAGGCGGTACCTTATGGTTCTGGCCCAGTTAAACGGGGCGGTACCTTATGGTTCTGGCCCAGCTAAACTGGGCGGTACCTTATGGTTCCAGCCCAGTTCAACGGGGCGGTACCTTATGGTTCTGACCCAGTGAAACGGGGTGGTACCTTATGGTTCTGTCCCAGCTAAACGGGGCGGTACCTTATGGTTCTGGCCCAGCTAAACGGGGCGGTACCTTATGGTTCTGACCCAGTGAAACGGGGTGGTACCTTATGGTTCTGTCCCAGCTAAACGGGGCGGTACCTTATGGTTCTGGCCCAGTTAAACGGGGCGGTACCTTATGGTTCTGGCCCAGTTTAACGGGGCGGTACCTTATGGGTCTGTCCCAGTTAAACGGGGCGGTACCTTATGGTTCTGGCCCAGTTCAACAAGGCGGTACCTTATGGTTCTGGCCCGGTTTAACGGGGCGGTACCTTATGGTTCTGTCCCAGTGAAACAAGGCGGTACCTTATGGTTCTGGCCCAGTTCAACAAGGCGGTACCTTATGGTTCTGGCCCGGTTCAACAAGGCGGTACCGTATGGGTCAGTGTGAGGGCTGCAGCGGGCCGTACCTTATGGTTCTGGCCCAGTTTAACGGGGCGGTACCTTATGGTTCTGGCCCAGTTCAACAAGGCGGTACCTTATGGTTCTGGCCCAGTTTAACGGGGCGGTACCTTATGGTTCTGGCCCGGTTCAACAAGGCGGTACCTTATGGTTCTGGCCCAGTTAAACGGGGCGGTACCTTATGGTTCTGGCCCAGTTAAACGGGGCGGTACCTTATGGTTCTGGCCCAGTTCAACGGGGCGGTACCTTATGGTTCTGTCCCAGTTTAACGGGGCGGTACCTTATGGTTCTGGCCCGGTTCAACAAGGCGGTACCTTATGGTTCTGTCCCAGTTAAACGGAGCGGGCGGTACCTTATGGTTCTGGCCCAGTTAAACCGGGCGGTACCTTATGGTTCTGTCCCAGTTTAACGGGGCGGTACCTTATGGTTCTGGCCCGGTTCAACAAGGCGGTACCTTATGGTTCTGTCCCAGTTAAACGGGGCGGTACCTTATGGTTCTGTCCCAGTTTAAGGGGGCGGTACCTTATGGTTCTGGCCCAGTTAAACGGGGCGGTACCTTATGGTTCTGTCCCAGTTTAAGGGGGCGGTACCTTACGGTTCTGGCCCAGTTTAAGGGGGCGGTACCTTATGTTTCTGGCCTAGTTAAACGGGGCGGTACCTTATGGTTCTGTCCCAGTTAAACGGAGCGGGCGGTACCTTATGGTTCTGACCCAGTGAAACGGGGCGGTACCGTATGGTTCTGTCCCAGTTCAACAAGGCGGTACCTTATGGTTCTGTCCCAGTTTAACAGGGCGGTACCTCATGGTTCTGTCCCAGTTTAACAGGGCGGTACCTTATGGTTCTGGCCTAGTTAAACGGGGCGGTACCTTATGGTTCTGGCCCAGTTTAACGGGGCGGTACCTTATGGTTCTGTGCCGGTTAAACGGGGCGGTACCTTATGGTTCTGGCCCAGTTAAACAAGGCGGTACCTTATGGTTCTGGCCCGGTTCAACCTGGCGGTACCGTATGGGTCAGTGTGAGGGCTGCAGCGGGCGGTACCGTATGGTTCTGGCCCGGTTCAACCTGGCGGTACCGTATGGGTCAGTGTGAGGGCTGCAGCGGGCCGTACCTGTTCTTCTTGGTCTGGCTGACGGAGTACATCTGCTTCCTGAGCCAGCTGCAGGGCGACAGGCAGAGAGACGGCATCAAGCAGCTGCAGCACAAGTCCAGATGGAACCAGAACCAGAACGCCGGCCTACCTCTCTATCAGAACCGGAGTCGGAGCGGCCAGAGTCTCCTCTCTCAGCAGCTCCAGGCCTATCAGCCATTTCTGAGCCTCCTCCACAGAATCCGCTGGAAAGATGGTAGAAGTTATTGAGTTATTGACATGAATAACGGCTTTATTAGCACAAGAAATGAGGGAATCTACAGCGATAATCATCTGCTGACTTCCTGGAGGAAAACAGCACATCATTTGTCCCAAAATGTATACTGTATCAGAACAGCTGATCAAAACTTAAAACAAATATGCAAATAATTTAGGTAAATATACTCAAATAGCCTCTCAGAGCAGCGCGTCGCATCCTGCTCAGCGGGTAAATTCCCAACGTCTGCCTGCCTCAGAGTCAAAACCAGCTTTTTATTAAAAAATATGAATTATTCTATCAACTGTTATGAATGTAATTGATTAATATGCATCAGAAGCAGGGACCATGGTACAAAGATGTAACAAAGATCATTTGCTCTTCATAAGGTCACCTAGTTCCAGTTTCTGCAGCCAGATCCACGGAGCAGCTGTCGGTACCGGCCCGGTGGAGCAGCTGTCGGTACCGGCCCGGTGGAGCAGAATCTGGACCTAAACAAGAGCAAATGGAGAAGGCCTCACCTCCCAGGCTGAGGGTGCTGAGGACAAACTGGGAGCCGTAGAAGATGGTGAAGCAGGTGTTCTCGCTGTGCTTGTCCTTCCCGTCTTTGAAGCGCTCAAAGTCTTTGGAGTTTCTTCCTGGACGGACTTCTCTGATCTCAAACAGGTCCACTGAAACAGAACAAACGGGTCAGCGGAGAACAGAACTGTCCTTTCTTTCCCCACAACGTGTTCCTTTATCTGACGAACCGTCCCGTTGAGCTCCTGCTGTCCATAGCGTCTCGTTTTTATGGTTTTAACGACGTCTCCAGATTTCTGATTCATTTCAATTTATTTTTACTGGAGATTTATTCCCAATAAAATCCCAAAACACTTCAGAATAAAAGAAAAATGAAACAAGGAATGGCTGAAAAACAAGCTGAAAAGATGAGTTCTGAGGTTCTTTTTAGAAAAACCTTCCAGTCCAAAGGTTTTCTCAGTCTCAGAGTTTCATGTTCAGCCAGCAGGTCCTGCTGGGACCACGAGAAGCCAGCCGGTGCTGGTCCACTAAATGCTGGAACCGGACCTGCAGCAGAGTGCTGCTCGTGTGTTTACAGGATTTAGTGAGAAGAACAAACAGAACCAGTGGTGACCCAGAGCGCCCACCAACCCTGGCAAAGGGATCCTCGCAGCCCGGGACCGGTCCTGCAGTGGGACACTGGAGTGCTGAGGTCCAGTTCATGATCAAATGCAGAGTTCAGGTCCGGTTCATGGTTGGATCTGAAGTCAGGCCCGGTTTAGGGCCGGGACGCTGAGGTGAGACTCTGGCAGATCATCCAGGGTCTCTCTTCAGACGGGAAGTACTATTAAGGTTCTGGAGCGGCCCAGTCAGAGTTCTGACCTGAACCTGATGGAGATTCAGTGGATGGAGCTAAAGATCAGCTGATGGTCAGGAGACCTCGGAACATCAGAGGAACCGTGGAGAAGCGGCTCAAGTGTTAGGAGAAGGTCCGATCGCTGTGGTGACATTAAAGATGTCTCTGCTGAATATGGAACCCCTAACCCTGAATATGGAACCCCTAACCCTGAATATGGAAACCATTTCTGGTAATAATAATAGACATCTTCCATCCTGAAAGGAGTTAATACATTATGCATTCAGAAAAAGGAGGTTAAACAAGGCCTGTAAACATAATTCTGTCATTCAATCTGAATGCAAAGAGCCAATCAGATGGCTAACCCTTACTTGCATTTCCAGAAAAACCCCATACTCTATGTTAATGCTGTCATTACAGATTAATTTATCCGTAAGTTAGCAGAACCACAACCCAGCTTGGTGCTGAATCTCACAGGCAAGAGTTAAAAAAAGAGTTAAAAAAGATGTTTTCACCTGTGTGAGACTTTAATTCTGATTTTTTTTTTATCTTTTATTCATTATAAGGCTTTTCAGCAGGGAGAAACATTCTTCCTATATGAATTATTCTGAAGTAAAGAATAATTCATTTAGGAAAATCCATGATTAAATAGAGTATATACTCACAGACACCATCAGTTTTATCTGCAGTGCGAGTCCAGGCCACCTGCTGGGTCTCCATGATGACCTGCACCGTGAGCCGCTCCGCCTTCTGCCGAAACACCGTCATGACCACCCCCATCTCCAGGTCCCGTTTGATCAGGATCTTCTTGTACTCGGTCATCTCGCCCTGCGACCCTGAGCGAGCCATTTCTGCAGCTGAGACAGGCAAAAGAAAGCTGCTCAGCTTTAATGTCACCGCCATGATGTTCCCACAGCAGGGGACGCTTTAGCATCAGGAGAACTCAGAGTCCATCTACTTATATTTCTGCTCTGCAGACAGTGAACACTGAGCAGCTCAAACACGTAAAGAAACCAAATATTGCCACCGAGCATTTCTCTGTAATATTTCAGACTGATATTATGATGCACAGTCAGATTTAAAGTTTGGTTGAGACAGAGACAGATTATTGTCTCCAGACGGTCAGCTCATGTAGCGCTCCAGCTCAACGGATGTTTCCTTTTCATCCAGTCCTCCTAAACAAATCACAGATAAAATAACGTTTCATTGAATTATATGTGTCACTGCAACCGAGGTGAGGAACGCAGTCTATGTGCTTAGTCGGGTCCATGTTCTCTACGTTCTTAGTCTTAGTGGAAGGACTTCAGAACCGGGTCCATGTTCTCTACGTTCTTAGTCTTAGTGGAAGGACTTCAGAACGGGGTCTATGTTCTCTACGTTCTTAGTCTTAGTGGAAGGACTTCAGAACCGGGTCTATGTTCTCTACGTTCTTAGTCTTAGTGAGGACTTCAGAACCGGGTCCATGTTCTCTACGTTCTTAGTCTTAGTGAGGACTTCAGAACCGGGTCCATGTTCTCTACGTTCTTAGTCTTAGTGAGGACTTCAGAACCGGGTCCATGTTCTCTACGTTCTTAGTCTTAGTGAGGACTTCAGAACCGGGTCCATGTTCTCTACGTTCTTAGTCTTAGTGGAAGGACTTCAGAACCGGGTCCATGTTCTCTACGTTCTTAGTCTTAGTGAGGACTTCAGAACCGGTCCATGTTCTCTACGTCTTAGTCTTAGTGAGGACTTCAGAACCGGGTCCATGTTCTCTAGTTCTTAGTCTTAGTGAGGAACTTCAGAACCGGGTCCATGTTCTCTACGTTCTTAGTCTTAGTGAAGGACTTCAGAACCGGGTCTATGTTCTCTACGTTCTTAGTCTTAGTGAGGACTTCAGAACCGGGTCCATGTTCTCTACGTTCTTAGTCTTAGTGGAGGACTTCAGAACCGGGTCCATGTTCTCTACGTTCTTAGTCTTAGTGAGGACTTCAGAACCGGGTCCATGTTCTCTACGTTCTTAGTCTTAGTGAGGACTTCAGAACCGGGTCCATGTTCTCTACGTTCTTAGTCTCAGTGAGGACTTCAGAACCGGGTCCATGTTCTCTACGTTCTTAGTCTTAGTGAAAGGACTTCAGAACCGGGTCTATGTTCTCTACGTTCTTAGTCTTAGTGGAAGGACTTCAGAACCGGGTCCATGTTCTCTACGTTCTTAGTCTTAGTGGAAGGACTTCAGAACCGGGTCCATGTTCTCTACGTTCTTAGTCTTAGTGAGGACTTCAGAACCGGGTCCATGTTCTCTACGTTCTTAGTCTTAGTGAGGACTTCAGAACCGGGTCCATGTTCTCTACGTTCTTAGTGTTAGTGAGGACTTCAGAACCGGGTCCATGTTCTCTACGTTCTTAGTCTTAGTGAGGACTTCAGAACCGGGTCCATGTTCTCTACGTTCTTTTCCATCCACAGCTTGCTGTACTCAACATTTTTACTGTCATAAATGAATCTTTATCTTTAGCTTTATAACTACAGGTTTATGTCCAAAGGTTTGTTCCCACAGTGAAACTTCTCAGCTAAAAAGGGAACCAAATGGGAGGCGACTGATAAAAACAGCAGATTTATAAACGCTTTAGAAACTCTTGCATAACCAGAGTCTTCTAAACCAATCAGTGACGTGAGAAGCTGGCTTCAAAGAGCCGTTCAGTTGGTGAATAACCTGAAAGAGAATCTGCCGGTGAGAGAAAACAGGATGGAAACATTCACTGGAAGTCCTTTAATTCATGCGCGTCATTCATGCCTTCAGCCAGTTTCCATTACACCGTCTAGTTTTACATTTTAAAGCATCTTTCCACTTTTCTTCCTCTTTTGTGTCCCAACATAGAGCCGTTTATGCAGGAAGACAGTGAAAATATTCAAACTACTTTATAAAACTGTGGGGAATGGATCTGCTGGAGTTGTTAGCCCAGAGGAACTGGTTTAAAGCAGCATCGCTCCAACCAGACAGGGAACCGTTCTTAGGCTGTTCTCCACCTCTGGCTTCAGAAATCAGGCAGAACTTCAGACCTTTCTTTGAGTCTGAGCTGATCTGAGCTAGGAAACAAACGATGGTAACTTCTTATTAAACATTGGTTTCCCACCTTTTACTGTAGAGAAAGACTCTAAAACCAAAAGATTTTTATTTATCACTCGGTATATTTAAACTTCCTGTTTCCTGAGAACATGGAGCAGACAGAAATAGCGTTACAGTCCAGTTGCTTTCAGACGGGTCTGCAGAAATAAAGGCCGGCTTCAGACGCCTACTTCCCCTTTAAACACATCAGAACCGTATGAAGCTTTGGCAGAATTTCAGGACGTGAGCTGAACCCACAGAGATCATTAATGCACAACAGAAGAGTTTGTGTCTGGGCTGCAGCGCGCTGCTCTGCTAACTCTCCCTGCTGAACTTTAACACGGAGCCACAGCGTCAGAAATAAGGCCTTTATGTAGCGTAACGAGCCATTCAGCAACTTCCTCCCAACGAGCCGCCGTCAAACTGATCATCATCGTGTCTCACCCTAACCCATTTGGCCAAAAACCAGACTAAAGCAAACCTTCCAGTTTACTGGCCTTATGTCCGATATGCTGCTCTGCTCTATGTGAATCATTAGTTATTTTAAAACAGAACAAAATCGGCAAATTCAATGAAAAAAGGAGTAAAATGAGAAGACCGGGAAGGCTGAGACTCTAATAAACAACAGTTAATAAGTTTCTGATGCGGTCCTGTGGAGTCTCTGCCAGCAGTCAGTAACCTACCCTGCAGAACCACTAGGAGTGGTCTCTGTTTGGAGAAACAGAACCAGGTTCTGACCAGAGAGTCGTGCTAGCAGCTAGTCAGAGTCCGGTCAGTTCCAAAGCACATTTCTGAAATATGCTATTACTACTTCAGTTTTTGAGGACCGGTTCCTGCAAAAAGATATTTTAGAAACAATTTCACTGCTCTCACTTTGCACTGAGCTTCTGCTTGTGAAACGTTTCCACTAAGAACCACCACAGGATCAGCCATGTTCTCCAGTCACCACCGTCATGATGGACAACAAGAGCTTTCTTCGTTAAAACAAAGTAAAAAAGGTTCAGCAGCGCTGCCTGTTTGTGCTTTTTGAGAGATGTGAAGAGTTTTGTTTGCTTGCTGAGAACATGAGCATAAACCAAACACTGCTGTCTCTGCTCACCTTTTGCACCATCAAAATGAAGAAAACTAAATCTTAATATCTGTCTCTGTCTCTCTTCGAGGTCGGTCGTGTGTTTCTCTCCTCTCCAGCTTTCACCCCCCCACCCTCTCCTGCTGCTGTCCTGTCTTTCTGAGCACTTTCTTCATATCAACCAAACTCTGAAAAACATGGATCTGGTAAGCTGCTCTCTTAATGCTATTGATACATTTTTTTAGATGGGTAGGCAACAAAGGGGGACCCGTCCGGTCCTGATTGACTCATTTTGTGGGATACACCCTAAATTCTTGGATGGAAAACGGTGTGTCTTTCCACTTTGTCATTCCTGGACGTTTGAAACGTTTGCATGTTTGGATTCAGGATACTTATTGGTTTTTGTGGATTTTTGATGTATCAGCAAATACAGCGGATGTCGGTAGCCATTTGGCCTTGATCAGTCTGCCGGCTGCATGATGCGCTCACTATGGCGGTGAACGGACAGACCTGGAAGGTGGAGGAGCAGAGCTGAAAAGCTGGATGTGCTGGAATGCAGACTGGCTTCTATGGTTGAACTCAAGGGGAGATGGGATAAAATCTGGAAGTTAAACGTGGAAAAGCCCAACAATTTGGAAAATTGGATTTTACCATTTGGAGCCAGCAAAACACTTAAAGCTGACAGGAAAGTCAGAGCAGCTTGTTCATAACAAGTACAAAGTACAACAAAGTATTTGGACTATGCCTTCCCTATCTAGTCACTCCTGGATTGTTATGGTGTAGAGCTCAGAACTCCCCCCCCCCCCGCTCCCTCCTCCCCCGCGGACACCTGTGGATGCTTCCTGAACTGTGGGCCGGCTGATAACATCAAGGACAATGGCCTCTGGAGAGCGTTCACGGAAATATAAACACTTTAACCCAAACAGACACACATAACTGATGCTCATATAAACTGATGAACTTACACGCGACTAGTCTCAAATGTTTACCTTCTGCTGTACCAACGTCATTGCTGTGAGGGTATTAGGTGCAAACTGATGAAGAACATGACAGAGGGAGAGAGGAAGGACAGAGAGACAAGGAAAACATTTAGACGAAATTACTACCCAACAACCAGGTGCTGCAAATAACTGCCACCATGGGGAACCTGGGGAACGATGACCACTCACGCTTGAAAAGGGACAAAACTGACAAGAACAAAAACCAGAAAAACCCAGAGACAGCAGGAAAAACTCAGAGACAGCAGGAACAGCAGCAGCAAGGATCCGGACCACAGCAGGTGGTCTGATGGAGAGAACTGCAGGGACATTTATGTCCTCATGCGACTGCATGAGGACATAAATGTGTGTGCAGATGCAAAACATGTGGTTCAGCTCTTACATGAAATGTGCTCAGTGATGGGTGCAAAGGCCACCCCCCCTCAGACATCAGACACCAGAGGACCCCAGGACCGGGAAACCAGCAGCCCCCCCAGCTGCCAGTTAACCCGAATACTTCTTAAATAGCAGCAGCTCCATGCGCCACAAACAGCGGCTTTAGGCAGTTATTTACTGACACATTTACGCTAATTTACAGGAAAAAGCCGCTTGGTTCAGGGTTTGTTCTGCAACATGTTTCACAGAAAGTGTTGAGGACATTTTAGGAAACTCTAAGTGGCAAATTAACATTTTTTGCATACTTTTCTCTAGTGGCTATACAGACCTCTAAACTTTTATCAAAAGTTAGGAGTGAGATTATGCTAATTTGGGGGCGGGGCTAACCGGACCCTGGAAGAGCCGGTGGAGTCAACTCCATCTCATTTTTATCCCACCAGACAATGAAGTAGACATGTATTGTGTTAAAAAGAGAAAGAGACATATTAATACTTTATTGTTCAGTTAATGGATTAAAACATAAATAATACACAATTGTTCAAATAATACTGAATAAAATTAAGTAGATTTTAATTATTGACCGAATTATTATACTGTTACACATTCATCTATGGGTTGTTTATCATTGTAAATCTATAACCTGATTGGTGAATAAGGCTGAGTTTCATCAAGCCTTTATGGTCAACATTTTCCCCTCAGCAGCAACACTGAAGCACACAGAGGTTCCCGCTGCGTCTTTACGCACGATCCTGCTGCTGATGTCTCCCTCCTTTCAGCTCAATGCACTTCTAGACTGTTACAGTTTATAACATTCTCATCACCTTTCACAGCGACAGGTTTCTCAGTCAGTCGCCGCGCTGACCAGACAAATCTCTTGTGCTCTCGTCAGTGCGCTCTGGGCGCACTGACGAGAGCCATGACTGGTTCTGAATGGACCGGTCATCTGGCAGCAGCTCCCCCCCCCCCCCCCCCTCCCCTCCTGTGTACGCGGTACAGGACCTTACCGGCTCACTTTCACCACTGTTAAGACTAAAATTATTCATAACTCTGATCACTCTTCCTGCTGCTCTGTTAACACGAACTGCAGCAGGAATTACTGATGGCCACAAGCTGTGAAAGAAGCCGAAACAGCTCAGCAGAAGGCGGAGTTTTGTCGTCCGCAGCCCAGATGGGCTTTGTGATTTTTATGCGTGAGAAATTCCATGTTTGCGTGTGAAATGTCTTGTGTTGCGTGTGAGCGTGTGAAGTTAGTGAAATGCGTGTGTCACACGGTCAATGCGTGAGAGTTGAGAGCTATGGGCTATAATTACAATGCTTATTTTGGTTTTTGGGTCAAAACGATGTTCAGTGACACCAAACACAGACCTGAATCAGAATCAGCACAGTTTCATTCACCTACGCTGACATTTTAGGTCGGATCTTGCTGCTTTACAGCAGCTAGCGCTGGACTCGCTCATGCTAGCAGAACTAGCAGCTAGTAGAACTAGCAGCTAGCAGCTAGCTGAACTCCCCGTTATTTAGAGTCAACCCGTTTTTGTCTCATTTAACCAGAAGTTCTACGTTGAGAATTGGACTTTTCCCACTTTGCCCAGAACAAAGACGCTAAAATCCAGGAACTACTTCTGTTCACTTCTCCCAGGTTCAGTTCATTCACGTTCAGACTTCACCACCATTTCCTGAAGTTAAAAGCTCCAGCAGGAACTTTATCGCTCAGATTCATATGAAAATAATAATTAGGTCATGAAGTCCTTCACCACTTAGTTGGGCTGGCTTTAATGTTGGGATTTATCACAATAGACAATTAGTTGATATTCTTCATCACTATAACAATGTTCAACTCTAGTAAGAATGCAAGTATTATGTGGCTCATTTATAAAGCAGCTTTCACAAAAAAATGATAAGGAGCAGATTAAATGATGGAAATAGTAAAAAGCAATAATAAAAAGATGTTCAGGACAAGCCCATAACGGCCTCTCCGTCAGACTGCAGCAGGAAGCTGAAGTCACTCAAAGCCCAGCTCTTTAATCCAGAACCATCTCTGTTTAAAGGGTTCTAGCCATGCAATAACGGCTCAAAAGAAATGCAATGAAAACAGCAGGATTTTCTGCTTACATCCCAATACGGACAATGGTTCATTTATTATAAACTATAATGAAGAAAATCCTATCTTTATGTTATTTCTGTTGATCTGCGCCAATTAGCACTAAGACTTTATTTGAATTCCCCACCCAGGTGCTGGAGGTAAGGCCAAATTAATCCTCCTTAAACTCAGCGGTAATTTCCAGGCAGATCAGCACCGTTCCTGTCTCCAGCCTGGACATGTTGCCAGTCCTTCACAGGGCAACACAGAGACACGCAGGACAAGCAACCAGGCACACTCACACCTAAGGGCCGTTTAAAGCAAATTAACCAAACCAATTAACCTACAGTCATGTTTCTGGACTGAGAGGAAGCCGGAGTACCCAGAGAGAACCCACGCATGCACAGGGAGAACCTGCAGACTCTATGCAGAAAAAGCTCAGGGTTCAAACTACAGTGCTAACATCTGCGCCACTGTGCTGCCCTAAAACTTATTTGAAATTGATAAAAATCTAGAAATATAATGACAGCAAAACAAAAAACGAGTTTGAGTGTCTGAGGGCTGCTGGTCTCAGCGCTGACTAGAGTTATATTCACTGATGGAGGAAGTGGTTACACTCCAGAAGTTGATCTCTAGATACAGCCCAGCACCGACACTCTTCTACTTGTTCTTTGGACGTGACAACAGCTGGTCCAGTAAACAGGCTTCTTTGGCTTAAAGATCCAGATTGTTTTGTAAGCAGAAGATCAGCTAAAAGAGGAAATGTTCTGGTTTAAAACGAGGCCTGAAAAGAACAGGGAGTGTTGCATTGGTTGCAGACGATGCTCTGCAGAAACACGGCCAGAGTTCCCTCCTGGAGAGCTGCAGCTTTAATCCTGCAGGCTGGGAGCCGGTTCCTGCAGGCTGCAGGTTGGCCTCGTCTGGGCCCAGAACCAGAGAGAAACATGTAGGCAGTGAAGTGTGTCTAACATGTGGCCCTGCAGGCCTCAGCAGATGCTCAGCCGCTGTCTGAGGGCTGCTGCATTAATAATGGACCTCAGCTATCAAAGAAAGTCTGTTAGGTGGGTTTAAAGAGGAAACGGAGGCACAACATCTATGAGGTGTCCGTGGTGCTTCTGGAGGCCGTGCATCCTGGAATCAAGGATGTGTTCTGCTGTGTCAGGATGGGCCGTGATGTCATCGTCTCTTATTGTGCTTCTATAATCAGGGATCTGCTGAGCATCGGAGCATTAAACGCTCCAGCAGTAGAAGCCGGAGTAAAACCTTTAGGTGAAACATCTCCACTTTACCACTTCAGGCTGCAGCCCAGAGACGATGCCAGTTAAAAACCTCACCGCCGTCTGCAGCTCTCCTCTCCGCTCTACAAACTTCTCCAGACTTCCTCACACAGAACCACAGCCAGATACCAAATGCAAACCAGATATAGACCCATATTAATATTTAACATGCTCTTACTATTCCCTTCTAAATCCTTTACTAGACATTCTAAGTACCTAATGCTTCATTTATTCTTAACTCTGATTAAAAGATTATACAGCCTGCTACTTTATAGAGATGATTGTTTTGAAACGTGTAAATAATTCATTTCCTGGTTTTTCCATTAATCTAAGCCTTGTGAGGCAGGAAACAGAAAAACATTTTAAACCTCATTTAATTCCAGCCAAGTGGTCCTTCAGACTAAAATCTACTGAAAATATGCTGAATAAAGCAGTCCTGTGCCAGATTTCTACAGAAAGTCAGATTATATCTCATTTAAAACAGTGAGAGAGAATCTCTTTGGTAATTAATAATTGTTCATGCTAGCGTTAACGAGTTCCTGCTAAACAAAGCTCGTCTGTCTTCAGCTCAATCATTAGCGAGGGACCGTCCCTGCAGATTTCCTCCTACCGATGCAGGCTGTGTGCGACGGGCCGTCCAGAACCAGGGGGGCTAATACAGCAGACACCACAAAGTGTTCACACCCTCACCTGGAGTAGCGTAAAGGTTTTATTCCAGAATAGTTTTTAGTTAGCTTCCAGATCACCACACACGACTACCTAATCACAAGGCATTTAAGTTTAAGCACTGAAAGTTGGTTCTGTGTGAAAAAAGTATTCACAGCCATGGTGTCTCCACACCGTTTGGGTATTTTCTCTGTTTTTCTCAACAGAACCTCTCTCAACAGAACCTTTCTCAACAGAACCTCTCTCAACAGAACCTCTCTCAACAGAACCTCTCTGGCCCGGTCAGGTTCTGTCAGAGAGTTTAGTTGGATTTAAGACATGCAGGGAACTTTCCGGGCTGTACCCAGGAGCAACCTTCTTGGCTCGGTGGCGCGTCTCTCTGTCTACAGCTGCCATCTTACCCTCCATGCAGACTAGTCCCCCAGTCCTCAGCATGATGCTGCCACCACCGTACGTCACAGAAGGAAAGTGTGAGCAGCGGCTGTTTAGTCTCCAGACCTGACACAGCCAGATTCATGAGGGCGTGGCCCCGAGGCTAAATCAGGGGCCCCATCCAGAAACCATTATGGGTCAACATAGTTCACTTGAAGGTCTTCATGCACAGAGCACATAATTAAAGTATCAAGCACAGAAATAGTTCAAGACGGCACGACATTAGAAAACACACCCATGACCATATGGTCTTATTTTCTCCTCCTCTGCTCCTCCATCTCTCTGGGACCTTTGGGTTAGGGTTGGCATTGGTCTCATTAGGGTTTAATTAGGGTCTCTTTAGGGTCTCTTTAGGGTCTCATTAGGGTTTAATTAGGGTCTCTTTAGGGTCTCTTTAGGGTCTCATTAGAGTCTCTTTAGGGTCTCATTAGGGTTTAATTATGGTCTCATTAGGGTCTCGTTAGAGTTTAATTATGGTCTCATTAGGGTTTAATTTGGGTCGTCTCATTAGAGTCTCTTTAGGGTCTCATTAGGGTTTAATTATGGTCTCATTAGGGTCTCGTTAGGGTTTAATTAGGGTCTCATTAGGGTTTAATTAGGGTCTCTTTAGGGTCTCATTAGGGTTTAATTAGGGTCTCTTTAGGGTCTCATTAGAGTCTCTTTAGGGTCTCATTAGGGTCTCTTTAGGGTTTAATTAGGGTCTCTTTAGGGTTTAATTAGGGTCTCGTTAGGATCTCGTTAGGGTCTAATTAGGGTCCACTGGGAGCATCCGCTGCCCGGAGACTCTGCCCATCCGGCTAAATATTACATTAGCATGAAAACTTCCCCTGGACTATATCAGACAGTATTTATTGTGCTCCAGTCGGTTGTGATATTCCTCACATTGATGCTGGGAGGACGATATATTCGGCAGATGTTGTCTGGCCTCAAGGACTAACTAAAATCTAGTTAGTCAGTTAGTTGGGTCAGTACAAACCTTTTAAGACGTATAACATCAGGCGTGTTTAACGCTGCAGCAAGAGTTCTAATGAAAATCAACAAGAGGGATCATATTTCTCCAATTTTAGCTTCCCTTCATTGGCTTCCTGTTAAATCAAGAATAGAATTTAAAATTCTCCTTCTAACGTATAAAGCCCTTAATAATCAAGCTCCATCATATATCAGAGCTCTGATTACCCCGTATGTTCCTAACAGAGCACTTCGCTCTCAGGCTGCTGAACATGAAATCATCTCAGATTTCTCTGTGGAAGAGGATCAAACATCCAACCGATCGCTGCTATCAGTCGTGCTGAAAGCCACACAGGAACCTGGTTCTGGGCCGGCGCCTGGTTACCTGATGCCCAGAGCTAAACGGGTCACTGAAGCCCGTTCCAAAGGAACCCGGCGGGTTCTAAGCGTTGCTGCGACTGTAGCAGAGCTCTGATGGAGGGAAAGTCGACGCCACGCGTCTACAAGCTTTATTGGAGCTAGAACCAGGAGAAGACCCGGTTCTGTTGTTTACATGCTGGTCCTTTAGGCTTTTGGTCGTGCTCCGGTACTACCTTAACCCAATTAGAACGCAGTAAGCAGAACCAGCACTGAATGGGCTCTCTTTATTCCTCCACAAAGTTGCAGCAGATCCGTGATCCGAGTTGATTCTGGCTCAGTTTCAGGTTCTGGCTCATAACACCACTAGAATAATTGATCAGGAATCAGGAAACGTCACAAACCGGGGTGAATATGGGTCAAATGAAAATATCCAAAACTGTCTGTTTAGTTATTGGTTGAACAATCATCCAAATCAATGTTGAATATTTGAATTTTCAGACTTCCTCAGCCTTTGGACCCGTCTGCGTTGCTCTCTTAACAGAGCGGAAAATCAAAAGCAAATGAGTGCAGCACCTGCAGACAGCTAGAAGCTGCTCAATGCAGCGGCTCATCATTCAAATATTAATAAGTGTAATAGGACTATAAGGACTGCTGGGCTGAGGTATTTAAACCCAGCAGTCAGACCTTGGTGACCCAGATGCTGCTGTCCTGTGATGGTAGAAATGAAGAGGAACATGTTTGTTAGCAGCAGACGACTCTGTGGCCCCAAAATCCAACAATAACTGCATGTTCTCAGAATATTACGCAGTCCCAGTCATGAAGCTGCTGCTGCTGCTGGACCAACGCTCCAACCAGCACCAGCAGGAGGTTCCTCCAACACACGCTGGGCTCAGGCGGTCACATCTTGGTCTAAATGTACCAGAACCGGTCCAGACTCAGGATTGTCTGAAGTGAAACGTTCTGACTGGAGGTTCTGGGTCAGAGCGCTGGAAGGACCATGTCTCCGTGAGCTGACGTTCCCAGAAGGAGCTCAGTAGAAGGTTCTAGGAACCTCTGCTCAGAACTCAGGAGAGAAAGAAAAGGCTGGACATGGCAACATCAACCAGGCTGGAATCAGAGGCAACCGGACCTTTGCTCGGTTCTTCTGAACCGTTTCCACAGCGGTCCAGGAGTCTTAGTGGATTAGTAGAAGTCAGAGACGATGGTCACCAATCCCAGCAGCTAAAGCTTTTAGCAGATTCAAGGCGAGCGAGCCGACGTCTGTCTGGGCTGCAGCTCAGCAAAATGCTGTAAAACGTCATTTTATCCCAGAAACGAACAGAACCGACACTCGGGTTCATATTTCAGACCCAGGATTTAGTCCGACGTCTGCTTTGGTTCTGTTTTCTGCTGCGTTTGGTTTAATTCACTGAGAGCCTGCTCCATTTTCAGGGATCATTAATAACTGTTCATAAGAAGAGCAACCCAACCTGTCGGACCGGAACCGGACATTAGTTATCGCTTCTATGATGAACCTCTTATGGCCCGTATGAATGTCCACAGCCGGTTCGTCCCAGTTCTGGAGCTGAGCAGCAGAATCAGGGAAAGCTGCGTTTTACGACATGCCAGTAACTCCAGCACCGAGCCAGCGTCCAGAACATTCAGCAGGTCCGACCGGGCCTGGAGCCGTCTGCAGACTCCCTAAAAACACTCCTAGTCCTGACTTTCTGCTTCTTTCTGTCTCCATTTGGTCATTTATCTTCTTTCATGCAGATCAGATCATTTTAGAACATTTTTCACTCTTTTGTTGCTCCAGTTTGTCGCTTACGGCGGTTCTATGCAGCCTGTCGGTCTTTGGTTCATTTACACCGAGCAGCTGTGGAGGAAACGGCTAACCAAGGGACGCTACGGCGTTTCACTCTCTAACTCTGGTTAAAGTACAGTTAGAAACAAAGAAATGTCCTTTATTGTTTCTCTGTGGGGAACCTGAGGTGAACCAGCAGCGAAGGGACAGACCAATGGAAACATCCTGCTTCACACAACCGTGAAAACAGAAAGCAGGAAAGCAGGAAAGCAGGAATTTACACTCTATAGGCTGTTAAATCCAGTCTGATGCCGTTTATAGCGAAGACATGAAAAGTATGAACCCAGAGAGAAATGGCTGCTAGCGCACAATTCAAATCAGATTGATTTATATAACATCCCATCATCATCAAGTCTCTTTCCAAAGTCAGACTCCATCAGATCCTCCAGGTTGGTGAGAAAGTTTCCTCTCTAAGGAAACCCAGCAGGTTGCATCAAGTCTCTCCAAGCAGCATTCACTCCTCCTGAAAGAGCGTAGAGCCACAGTGGACAGTCGTCTGCATTGTTGATGGCTTTGCAGCAATCCCTCATACTGAGCATGCATGAAGCCACAGTGGAGAGGAAAACTCCCCTTTAACAGGGAGGAGAACCTCCAGCAGAACCAGAACCAGGCTCAGTGTGAACGCTCATCTGCCTCCACCCACTGGGGCTTAGAGAAGACAGAGCAGAGACACAGAAAGCACAGAAGCTCACATTGACCCAGGAGTACTTTCTATGTTAGAGAAAAGTAAAGATTTGCCATTAGCATCTGTTTTAATGCATATTCATATTTCTAATATTGTAAATATCATGATTTATCATATGTGAAATTATTTAAAGTGGCCTTCAAGCCTTCTCCAAGTTGAAATAAGCTTGATGTGAATCACTGGCCTGCAGGGATGCAGCAGCAGGACTGGATGGTCCGTCCAGCAAGAAAATCCTTATCCCCGTATTTTGGGACTTGGATTGAAAAATGACTTGTTAGCCTCCATCACAGTTTGTGGAGTCAGATTCTGACTGAAACGTAGACTTCATCATATGGACCTCCAGACGTGCCCTTTTCTTCAGAACCAAAGTTTGGAACCAGGAAAGTTCTTGATTCACCAAATTAGAGCTGCTGGTTTCCTAAAGACAGACATCCTCCCTCCTTGTTTAATACTATATTTACACCCCTTAGACTTCCTTTATGTAGGGACCTAATCTATCAGTACCAACCTGTGTGAAAACATAACGCCATGAATTTATTGGGATTAACGACATCAGCACCAGGCCAGGATATCAGAAGCTGTCTGACAACATGAAGCAGGCTGAAACACATCATGTGTCCATCTAAAGACAGTCAGGACAGCTTCTGAACAGCAAACAGGATTAAATCAGAGGCTACTGGACTTTCTGAACACCTTCTGACTGCTATCCAGGAGTCTCTGTCAGTTCTGGAGCCTCTTTTTCACACCAGCCAGCTTTTTGCCCTAATAAATGAAATCTGCATTTAATCCTGTTATGTTTGTCTGATATTAACATCATTTTTCATGGCATGGCAGGACTTCTGAAATACTTTTTTGTGAAATCCTGTAAAGGAATTTTATAAAAATATGCCCAGTTCTTGTTGTTGTGATGTGAGGAAACAAGCTTCTGATTCTTTTAAAAAGGCACCAAACAACAAAAATGCTAAAAGAGAAACTCCTCCAGAAATACTGATGAAGCAAAATGCGCTCAAAGCGATGAGAAAGTCCTAAACCAGAAGCAGACCAAGCCAGTGACCTCGGTGCTGCGCAGGGGGCGCAGGGGGCGCAGGGGGGCTCCCAGGAGCCCAGGGGCCTCCTCCTCTCCTACCATGAGCTCCGGAGATGTTCCTCCAGCTGCTCCAGGAGCACCGAGCCGCCAGCCTTCTGGTTCCACCAGCTAGAGACAGAACCCCGGCAGGCTGAGCCGCCTCGGCGCCATGAGAGGCCGCTTTCTTCCTGCTTCCTGGTGGGACCGTGAACGCACCACGCAGCGGCGGTGAACCTGCAGCTCCATCCAGGCAGCGAGCGGCAGAAAGCGGACCTGCTGCGCCTGAAGCCGCAACAAGTGGCGCTACCGGCGGAGAAGCGGCGCTTACCTGCGGGTGAAGCGCTCCTCGCTGCGCCGGCCTGGTCGAGACGAGAAGCTGGAGGTGAAGCGGCTGCTGGAGGATGTAGAGCTGCAGCCGCAGGGCGGTCAGTTCCTCTATCCGCTGCTAGCGACGAGGAAGTAAGAGTTCACTTGGATTACAGGCAGCGAGCAAGTTCTGCAGACCCAGCCCGGAAGCAGGGACGTATCTATGCAAACGAGACGGCGCAGAGCCGCCTGCTGACCCGCAGGAGGTCCAAGCAGCTCCAGGAGGTTCTCCAGGAGGCCCCTCTTGGAGAACCTCCTGGAGCTGCTTTTATTCACAGGCCCAGAGTTAAAACCTGAGAAATTATCCATCATCTGCAGGCCTTTCTCTTCTCAGTCCAGGAAACTATCAGAACCAGATGACCCAAATGAACCCCCAGCCTCAGCATCCAGGATCTACAGCTTAACCTCTGCCTTTACATGAAGGTCCTGCTGGACGGGCCGTCTCACAGCATCTGTATCGGACTGGGTTCTAGGCTCGTGATGTTCCCTTCCAGAACCTTTGTGCCATGAAGCCGTTCTACTGAACTGGATTCTGATGAGCCCTTGTGAAGGTGGCCCGCAGCATGATGGCGCCGCCTCCTTATTTCACTGGAGCGTTTAGACCTCGTTGCTGCTGCACCAGGAGAGGCCCAGTAGGTTCCCCTGGTTCCTTTGGACCATGACACATTCTCACACAAGGTTCTGGGTCAATGAACGGCACCAGAACCCGGCTCCAGTTGTAGGCTGCGCCGCAGAACCGGCTTTGAAACGCAGCAGACGTGTGAAAATGAAAGTCTGTAAAGGAGCAGCAACAGACCTGGATGTTCTCTGTGGAACCAGAACGTTGCCGTGTGAGGATCAGATGGGCTGTGAGAGATTTGCATGAATAACTCGGATATTTGCATGATAGCGGCGCCGAGGAGGAGGAGGGAGCCTGGAGACAAGGCTGCCTTTCAGCTGCTCGCCACCTGTTTGCCTTCCTGTGTTTATTGCAGCTTTTCACAGCTCACCTGCAGCAGCAGAGTCAGAAACCAGGTGAGCTGCAGAGCTGCTGTTGCGTCGTTCATGCCGGCGCGCCTAAAAGGTGATTTACACCAAGAAGGAGCTTTTAGTTTGTGAAGTGGCCTAGTCCAGCCGTGGGTAGTGAGGTCCAGTACCAGGACACAGCCTGAGAGCGCCACCATGAGGTCGGTACTTTGGTTAAGCTGCTGTCAGCCACTCCAGGCAGTCAGCATGCTGAGGTGAGCTAATCTTCACCAGTGCAGACAGAGCGTCTGCATGGAGCAGCAGGGGTTGTTTCTAGAGACGTCTCCACAGCGTCTGCAGCAGAAAGATTCCCCCTTTAACAAATCCCATTCAATCCACTAAGTCTTTTAATATTATGTGTTGAAGCGACACAAAGTAGTGAATAACAAAGAAAAATACAAAACTTTCACATTTGTCACAAATCAAAATCCCCCAAATGTGGCATTCATCAGCCCCTTTATTCTGAAAGCCCTGACCACGCTCCACTGCCCATCAACAGCTCAGCGGTGGAGGTGGTCAGCAGCACCAAGTTCCTGGGGGAGCACATCACCGAGAACCTCACCTGGTCTGAGAACACCACGTCACTGGAGAAGAGGGCACAGAAACGACTGTACTTTCTGCGGAGGATGAGGAGAGCCCGCCTGCCCCCGCCCATCCTCACGACCTTCTACAGAAGCACCATAGAGAGCATTCTGACCAGCTGTCTCTCTGTGTGGTGTGGAGGCTGCAGTGCTTCCGACTGGAAGAACGTGAGGAGAGTGGTGAGAACAGCAGAAGGGATCATCGAGGCTCCTCCTCCCTCCATCAAGGACATTTCATCTCAGCGCTGCATGTCCCGTAACATCATCAGAGACCCCTCACCCCCCCCCATGGACTATTCTCCCTGCTGCCCTCTGGGAAGAGGTTCCACAGCATCCGCTGCAGGTCCACCAGGTTCTGCAGAAGCTTTTTCCCTGCTGCCATCAGACTGTTGAACTGCTGAACTATAACCCATAAACTCTGCACAACATTCACACATTTGCACATTCTGCATCGTTGCATCTCCATCTAGCATCACAAATGCTGCCGAACTCTTAGTTTTTAAATGCATTCTTGCATAAATGCCCTTTGCACAATCTAATTCTGTACATACAAATGGTTTTTAAATAATACTCACCTGTACACTGTGACTTTCTCCTGCATTATCTACATTTAAATTGTTTACTTTTAAATCACTGCTGCACCTTATACTGTAATTTAATTTTGCTGTAATTTTCAAGCTGTATGCAACATGTTGTTCTGTACCCACTCTGTGCATACACAATTACAAATAAAGTTGTCTAAGTCTAAATAAAGTTCTGGGAACCACTGGACCTCAGTAGTTCTCTTCAGCAGCAAGCCTCAGAGTCTAAGCTGTTCTAGGCTCAGAGGTTCTCTAGAGAACATCCAGCATCATGGAGACCCAGGAACCCAGCAGGTCAGGGAGGAGGTTCTGGTCCAGTTTACAGCAGGTCAGGTTCTACAGAACCTCCCAGAGCTCTGATCATCATGTGGACCTGGAGAGAGGATGGACCACCTGCAGACCTACCAGGACATGGACGTCCACCTGGACTGACAGGCTGGACCAGGAGAGCATTGATCAGAGAAGCAGGAGGACCATGGTGGCTCTGGAGGAGCTGCAGAGACCAGCAGCTCAGGTGGAGGTTAACCAGGAGGACCATGGTGGCTCTGGAGGAGCTGCAGAGACCAGCAGCTCAGGTGGAGGTTAACCAGGAGGACCATGGTGGCTCTGGAGGAGCTGCAGAGACCAGCAGCTCAGGTGGAGGTTAACCAGGAGGACCATGGTGGCTCTGGAGGAGCTGCAGAGACCAGCAGCTCAGGTGGAGGTTAACCAGGAGGACCATGGTGGCTCTGGAGGAGCTGCAGAGACCAGCAGCTCAGGAGGAAGATTGTCCACAGAGTAAATATTAAGTTCTGCACAACTTTGTAATGGTTTATCACATAAAGTCCTAATAAAACACATTTGCAGTGAGGTGAAATTTATCAGGGGGTTGAATACTTCTCTAAGTAGCTGGATGTGAATACTTCGTGCCTAGAGGGGAGAGGTGGCCCAGAGTTAGACCAGCACGCCTGCGTCCTCAGAAGGCTGCAAGTGGCCGGTTTGAACCCTGCAGACCGCCGCCATGAGTCCTTGAGCAAGACCCTCAGCCCCCGCTGCTCACTGGGCGCCGCCCTCCGCCGCCTGAGGGCCGGGCTCAATGCAGAAGACACGTTTCATTGGTATGGACAACTGCAATGACAACATTCCTTCTTCTTTGAGTTTTCAGAGACGTCCCAAAAGAAGGAAAGGTTTGTGTGTCCGTCTGGATTAAAGTGGGTCGGCTGTTGGGTCAGAACATCCAGGACCATCGGCAGCAGATGTGAACAGCTGGGTTTAAAGAGAAAAAGCTGCACAGAAAGGTTTACTATAGGCAACTGCACACACAGCGACACTCAGTACACACAACGGTTTATTATTCACTACATGCACGGTAAAAATCACCATAAAATCCAGTTTAAACAGAGTTTACAGACTGAGAAAAGGACCTGAGGTAGAAAACCAGCTGAAGGTGTTCAAGTTTCATCCACAACAGCGAACGCTCGCCGTTAACAGTCATTAGCTTGTAAAGCAGCAGAGGAAATAAATCAGCAAAAAAAAAAATCATTTCATCGTAAAAATCACAAGTTGCTCTTTTTTGACCAATGTTCTGATTTGTCCGTTTAGACTAAATAAAACACTAAAGGGTTTTCCTAACATCAGGCAGGGTTCTACATCAGGCAGGGTTCTACATCAGGATGGGTTCTAGATCAGGCTGGGTTCTACATCAGGCAGGGTTCTAGATCAGGTAGGGTTCTAGATCAGGTAGGGTTCTAGATCAGGCAGGGTTCTAGATCAGGCGGGGTTCTACATCAGGCAGGGTTCTACATCAGGCAGGGTTCTACATCAGACAGGGTTCTAGAGTGGTTCTAGATTCAGCTTCAGACTAATTAAGGGCCAATCAAACTGTCCACACGGCTTCAGAGCTCGTTAGACTCCCAGCTCAGTGTGGACCTTTGAAGAACCGGTTCCTGAATGGACCCAAGTGCTGTAGGAGGACGACTCAAGAGCTTTATTAAGAAAACATTGCAGAGAAGCTGATTATATGATCCATAATAATAATAATAATAATAATAATAATAATCAGAGACACACAGGAGCTGCTGCTGAACATCACAGCTCTGGCTCTGTGTCAGTTCTGGACTGTCAGGTTCTGACTCTTGCATCCTCAGAACCAGAACCAGCAGCCGGGTTTGAAACGCTGTAGCAGATCCTCAGAGCTTAAAATGAAACATCAGGAGAACATGGCTCGGTTCTGTAGTGTTCCTATCAGGGTCATGAAACTGGAAGTGCTCTGTCGGATCGGACCAACGCACAAAAGCCCGATGGGGGTAAGAGGAAAGGTGAAAGTATTAGTTTGGTCTGCAGACCTCCATGGGGCCCAAACGGGCTCAGGTATGGATCAGTCTGCAGAAGAAGAGCAGCAGCTGGGCCTTTCAGGAGGAATCCGCTTTGTAATGTCTGTAAACGTTTCCTGATTAAACTTTCCCACAATTAAAGCACTAAAACATCACTTTGTTCAGATTTTCACAAACTAATCATCAATAACAGAGAACGTCTTCTAAAAACGAGGGGCAGCTACGGTTGTTGTTTCTGCAGAGCAGCGGACCTGAAGTGTGAACTCACAGCCAGAGTTTTCACAGCGACCAGCCGCCGCCTGCAGCCCAGCCAGAGGTGGGAGCTGCAGGCGGCGGCTGGAGGACCAGCTGCTGCAGGTCTGAGCCGCTTCCTTCCCTTCAAACACCAACATCAACGTGAGGATTAAACTCCACCGAGGTGGAGAACACTTTCTATCTGCATGTGGAGACGGGTCTGAGCAACTAGTCAAAGTCCTCCTCCAGCTCACTGAATCCCTCGCTGTGCAGAGTCTTCCCTGTTAACTCCATCATGGCCTGAACTTCTGGATCCACGTTCAGGACGCTCTTCTTCCCCTCCTCTTCCTCGGCCTGAAACAGCAAACAGACGGTCAGAGGCGCTGAAAAGGAAACAGATGGAAATGTAAAGCAGCGGAGGCGTAGCTGGGTTCTCTGTGTCTATGATGGGCCTGAATATTACGGTCCAGATCAGTTCAGACTGCATCCTCCTCAGGACGCATGTGGAGAACCAGCTGACGGCGCTCCCTCAGAGCCATCCACTCAGCCAGGAGCTGAGACCAGGGGCCGCATGCATGGAGCCGCCCTGCGGCGTTTAACCCACAACCCAGGATGTATCCAAACAAACGTTCTTTGAAAATAAGCAGCAGCAACACAAACGTCTTCAATAGACAACAACAAACCAAACGGTACTAAAACTCAGGTCAGTTTCTCTGGAGGCGCTGAGTTGATTCATCAGTCGGAGCTTATCTGGTTGAGACTGAATCTCATTTTATACAACATGACCTCCAAAAACGATGGAAGTACCTGAATCAGGTGGAAATCTTCCCGTTTCTGCCACATCTAGACGAGCATCAGGTGGGAGCTGAGGAGCATTAATGCAGGTCAATCATCTAAGCAGCGGATCCGACCCGCTTTGGGCCGTACTGTTTGGGTAAAAATTACAACTGAGCTGAACTCGCCGTTGTTACCGGGTTACAGACCCGCATGAAGAACCCTGGAGGGGCCTGCTCTGATTGCCACGTTCTGACTAGCTCATAGCCGCATGGACGCTGCTCTCCCCTGGAGTTCACCCTCTCTACTTCCACTGCTTCCATCTGGACGCCCAGAGTGAATTGAAGGGACACAGAGACGCCGACAGGTTTGGCAGAGAAATAAAGAGGAAGAGTTAAAAGGTTTATATGGAATGATTTACTTAATGTGTTTTCACCGTGTTTTTAAAACCTGTGGAGCTTACAGGGTAGCTCCCGCTAGCATTCATCGAACCAGGTCATTGCTAACGTAATTCAAGTGTGTTTTTACGGTTATAACAAAGGTTATCTCCACAGGGGTTTTATACATTGATGGGATATTGATGTTTGTGTTATCTGGTCCACTCATTTTGACTAAAATACAGCCGGAGCATTTTAAAGTTAGCGGCGAATGTCCACTAGCATAATGCTATTAGCTTCCGGCTAACTTCTGCTCTTCCCGGACACGCGACTACGATTCGTTTCAAACATAAAGTTTGTTTCGTTTTGCTCCACCATCGTTCAATAGTGCTATGAGCGTTATTACCGCATTAATATGGAATATTAATGTTGATTTAAAGGTTTTTTATATAACTTTAGGATTAGCTGATTTAGCGACCGGTCGCTACAGCGACCCCTAGCCTCCCAGAGGAATAATGGCATTAAGCAGCACAACAAGTACCTCAGCCGGCTGGGGTGGGTTCCCCACAGCCCACACCTCCACCGAGTCCAGGGTGAAGTTCTCGTCTGCAGAGAGCTGAGGGCTGCCGTAGGTGGTGCACCTGGGCCGTGCACGGCTGTGGCCTCGGCCGAAGTCACAGTCGAGCCACAAACCGAAGTAGTCATGTTGGCCCCCCATGCCCTGAGGAGACCAGAGGAGAAATACCATGAAGTCAATGTGGAGCGAAGGAGCCAGGGCTGCCGTTTCACCAGTAGATCTGTTAAAGGGTCTTATTAAACCAAGACCATCACAAATCATCTAAAAGTTCTGTAGAATTACTGCTTAGGGGGACAAATAAGTCAAATGGCTCAAAAAGCTGCACCTCTGATCCCATTTCAGGATTCTTCAGTTCACACCCGCCATCAGCCTTAGTGGTTCTGGTCTAAATCAGAAACCACAGAGGTTATCCTAAAGTTCTGGAGCGGCCCGGCCGTCCTGACCTGAGCCTGAGATGGAGGGAGCTAGCGATGAGAGAAATCATCAGAACCCCTGCAGAGAGCTGCTAGCAGCTAGCTGAGCGGCTTTGCTGCAAACATTCTTCATTTATCACTCATTATTTTCATCATATTATTTGACCAAATGTAAATAAAAACAGCTAAATATCCCCAAACTGATCCTCCTCCTACATTATTTCATGCTTTGCTATAGACCGGTCTCAGACAGAGGTCAGGCAGGCTCCCAGGAGCAAGGCAGCAGGAACGTGCTGCACGTGTTCTCCACCTGCATTAATGGCATCTTCGTTTCTAGCGTTGGATCTGACGGCTCACCTGTAGCCTGACCCATGTGGGGACGGGCAGGAAGGGGGGGAAAGTGCTACCAAGTGCAGATGTGGGCCGCCGACAGACAGAGTCCAACCAACAACCAAAAACTGCTTCTACGTAAACAGCTGCTTCCCCAAACTGTTAGCTTTCTGTTGCCCAAACCTATGCAGCCGTCTCTGGAGCCTCTCCACAACGTTTGCTGGTTGTGGTGCTGAGGCTGGATTGTCATGTAATCACAGTGAGGCGCATGAAGCAGCACAGATCTGCTGCTCTGAGCCGCTGGCTCTCACCAGTCCGTTGGGCATTGTCTGCTGGTGCTGGTTGAGGTACATGAAGTGCTCGTTGTATCCTGTGGCTGTGTAGACTCTCAGCGTGGGGAACACAGAGAACAGGAAGCATCTGGAGTCACCTGCAAACAGACAAATATACAAATGACACAGATCTGGCAGAAACATGAGGTTACAGTCCACAGCACCAGGCTGCTTCCTCTGCGTCATCCTATCTGCCGTCAGCCTGCAGCTGCTGAAGGAACCACATGAAGAGTTACCAGCAGAGACCCTGGAACCAGGCTGCTGCCTCTGCACCCCCCCCCCCCCCTAACAACAACACAGCCATGATGTTCCACATACCGTAAATCTGCACAAATGACTCTAATACGACATCAGAATGCGACAAATAGATTCTAGGTTCATATATTCACGCTGGTGCGGGTCATTTTATTTCAGCTGTGTTGTTTTTTTATTCCCCTATATTTGACATTATTTTTATTTTAAATGCATAAATATTAAAATATATTTCTGTTGTAGAGGAACTTCAGAAACACGTTTTATAATTTAAAGAGCAAATATTTCTGATATAAATGTTACTATTCTACTAATGCTAAGTTCATCACGTAACCGGTGGGTTGCTAGTTTGAATCCCACATTGGTGGTCTCAGTCCACCTCACCCTCCTTGCCTGCTGGGGGAGGGCAGAGGGCCGGCGGTTCTGTCAGTCCACCCAGGGCAGCTGGGCAACCGTGTAGCTCACCACCGTCAGAACCAGAACCAGAACCCTGAACTGGACCGGACTCCCAGTCCTGATGCTGTTTACAGGACGGGTCAGAGCAGAATCTACCTGCTGAGGTCTCCTGGCCTGCAGGGGGCGCTGCTGCAGACCTTTACCTCTGAGGAGGCATCAACCATCTTCTCTGCTTCTCTGGTTGATTTAAACTGAATTAAGAATTTAGTCCCTAGATTAAACTAAGAACTGTCTGCGGTGTCGGTTCTATGTTTGGGTTTAGAGAACGAGACACGACTTTGTTTTTTTCAGAGGAAGGTTGATAATAATGTTGCTAGAACTTCAGCTATAACAGGAACCTTCCAAGTTCTAGTCTAACTTTAGTGGTTGAGAGGCAGAGAAGCTCAGCTGGAGGCGGTTCCTCTCACCCTGGAACTGAGGCTTCATCTCCCAGGCTTGTGATGCGAAGCCCCCAAACACGTGACCCTTCGTGTCCTTGATGAGCAGCACGGTGGGACCATGGTGCATCAGACCCGACGCCATCTTGGTGAAGCTCTCCCCGTGCAGATGTGTGGAGAACACCAGCCTCCAGGGGGCGCTGTAGCTGTCTGGTAACTGGGGAGACATGAAAGCAGCAAAGCAGTTGATGAGTTGTTCCCAATTAGTTTGGACTTTTAATTGAAGGTTCTGAGCCGCCGAGCGGTTCTGTTAAACTATGTTTTAGCAGCCGGCGTTGATGAAGACAATTTCCCTCGTCTTCAGCTCTTCCTCACAGCCTGCAGAGAAATTAAATATTTAAACAACTTTCATTTTGATCCTGGTTGATCCCCGGCTGAAAAAAGCAGGACATGGACGTCCACCTGGACTGACAGGCTGGACCAGGAGAGCATTGATGGTGGCTCTGGAGGCGCTGCAGAGATCCACGGCTCAGGTGGATCAAAGCAGTTTTACCTGTTAGAATGTCCGAGTCAAAGTCCAGACTTTAGTCTAACAGAGAATCTGTGGCGAGACTGAAGTTCTGAGATGTTCTCCATCTAATCTGACTGAGCTTGAGATGTTCTGCAGCCCATAATTGTCCTTCCTCTACCTGCACATAAAAACTCCTGAAGGTGGAGGTTAGATGGAGAAGCATGAGGAGAAACATCAGGGGTGTGAATACTTCTGAACGTGATACTACAGGAGCAGAAGCTCCACAAGCTGCTTTAAATAAAATATTAATGTTAGTGCAGCCGCACATTCATATTTAGTCTACAAACCAGAACCAGAACTCCTGGTGATCCAGATTCAATTAAATGTTTCAGTAGTGCTGCTGCCTTGCAGCAAAAAGGTTCTGGGTTCAAATCCAACCCTGGGTCTTTCTGCATGGAGATGCATGCTCCCTGTGCATCTCCGGGTACTCCGGCTTCCTCCCAGTCCAAAAACCTGACTGTTAGGTTACCTGGCTTCTCTAAATTCTCCCTAGGTGTGAATGGTTGTCTGTCTCTGTGTTGCCCTGCGACAGACTGGCGACCTGTCCAGGTGAACCCCGCCTCTCACCTGGTGAACGCTGGAGATACCAGCACCCCCCGCGACCCCATGAGGGATTAAGCGGGTCAGAAAATGGATGGGTTGAATTTTATTTATATATATATATTTATATAGCCCCAATTCATGACACACATCCCATCATCTCAAGGTTCTTTCCAAAGTCAGCTTCCATCAGATCCTCCAGGTTGGTGAGAAAGTTTCCTCTCTAAGGAAACCCAGCAGGTTGCATCAAGTCTCTCCAAGCAGCATTCACTCCTCCTGAAAGAGCGTAGAGCCACAGTGGACAGTCGTCTGCATTGTTGATGGCTTTGCAGCAATCCCTCATACTGAGCATGCATGAAGCGACAGTGGAGAGGAAAACTCCCCTTTAACAGGGAGGAGAACCTCCAGCAGAACCAGAACCAGGCTCAGTGTGAACACTCATCTGCCTCCACCCACTGGGGCTTAGAGAAGACAGAGCAGAGACACAGAAAGCTCAGAAGCTCACATTGACCCAGGAGTACTTTCTATGTTAGAGAAGACAGAGCAGAGACACAGAAAGCTCAGAAGCTCACATTGACCCAGGAGTACTTTCTATGTTAGAGAAGACAGAGCAGAGACACAGAAAGCACAGAAGCTCACATTGACCCAGGAGTACTTTCTATGTTAGAGAAGACAGAGCAGAGACACAGAAAGCACAGAAGCTCACATTGACCCAGGAGTACTTTCTATGTTAGAGAAGACAGAGCAGAGACACAGAAAGCTCAGAAGCTCTCATCCACCCAGGAGTACTTTCTATGTTAGAGAAGACAGAGCAGAGACACAGAAAGCTCAGAAGCTCACATTGACCCAGGAGTACTTTCTATGTTAGAGAAGACAGAGCAGAGACACAGAAAGCTCAGAAGCTCACATTGACCCAGGAGTACTTTCTATGTTAGACAAGACAGAGCAGAGACACAGAAAGCTCAGAAGCTCACATTGACCCAGGAGTACTTTCTATGTTAGAGAAGACAGAGCAGAGACACAGAAAGCTCAGAAGCTCACATTGACCCAGGAGTACTTTCTATGGTAGAGAAGACAGAGCATAGACACAGAAAGCACAGAAGCTCACATTGACCCAGGAGTACTTTCTATGTTAGAGAAGACAGAGCAGAGACACAGAAAGCTCAGAAGCTCACATTGACCCAGGAGTACTTTCTATGTTAGAGAAGACAGAGCAGAGACACAGAAAGCACAGAAGCTCACATTGACCCAGGAGTACTTTCTATGTTAGAGAAGACAGAGCAGAGACACAGAAAGCACAGAAGCTCACATTGACCCAGGAGTACTTTCTATGTTAGAGAAGACAGAGCAGAGACACAGAAAGCTCAGAAGCTCTCATCCACCCAGGAGTACTTTCTATGTTAGAGAAGACAGAGCAGAGACACAGAAAGCTCAGAAGCTCACATTGACCCAGGAGTACTTTCTATGTTAGAGAAGACAGAGCAGAGACACAGAAAGCTCAGAAGCTCACATTGACCCAGGAGTACTTTCTATGTTAGAGAAGACAGAGCAGAGACACAGAAAGCTCAGAAGCTCACATTGACCCAGGAGTACTTTCTATGTTAGAGAAGACAGAGCAGAGACACAGAAAGCTCAGAAGCTCACATTGACCCAGGAGTACTTTCTATGGTAGAGAAGACAGAGCATAGACACAGAAAGCACAGAAGCTCACATTGACCCAGGAGTACTTTCTATGGTAGAGAAGACAGAGCATAGACACAGAAAGCACAGAAGCTCACATTGACCCAGGAGTACTTTCTATGTTAGAGAAGACAGAGCAGAGACACAGAAAGCACAGAAGCTCACATTGACCCAGGAGTACTTTCTATGTTAGAGAAGACAGAGCAGAGACACAGAAAGCTCAGAAGCTCACATTGACCCAGGAGTACTTTCTATGTTAGAGAAGACAGAGCAGAGACACAGAAAGCACAGAAGCTCACATTGACCCAGGAGTACTTTCTATGTTAGAGAAGACAGAGCAGAGACACAGAAAGCACAGAAGCTCACATTGACCCAGGAGTACTTTCTATGTTAGAGAAGACAGAGCAGAGACACAGAAAGCTCAGAAGCTCTCATCCACCCAGGAGTACTTTCTATGTTAGAGAAGACAGAGCAGAGACACAGAAAGCTCAGAAGCTCACATTGACCCAGGAGTACTTTCTATGTTAGAGAAGACAGAGCAGAGACACAGAAAGCTCAGAAGCTCACATTGACCCAGGAGTACTTTCTATGTTAGAGAAGACAGAGCAGAGACACAGAAAGCTCAGAAGCTCACATTGACCCAGGAGTACTTTCTATGTTAGAGAAGACAGAGCAGAGACACAGAAAGCACAGAAGCTCACATTGACCCAGGAGTACTTTCTATGTTAGAGAAGACAGAGCAGAGACACAGAAAGCACAGAAGCTCACATTGACCCAGGAGTACTTTCTATGTTAGAGAAGACAGAGCAGAGACACAGAAAGCTCAGAAGCTCTCATCCACCCAGGAGTACTTTCTATGTTAGAGAAGACAGAGCAGAGACACAGAAAGCTCAGAAGCTCACATTGACCCAGGAGTACTTTCTATGTTAGAGAAGACAGAGCAGAGACACAGAAAGCTCAGAAGCTCACATTGACCCAGGAGTACTTTCTATGTTAGAGAAGACAGAGCAGAGACACAGAAAGCTCAGAAGCTCACATTGACCCAGGAGTACTTTCTATGTTAGAGAAGACAGAGCAGAGACACAGAAAGCTCAGAAGCTCACATTGACCCAGGAGTACTTTCTATGGTAGAGAAGACAGAGCATAGACACAGAAAGCACAGAAGCTCACATTGACCCAGGAGTACTTTCTATGTTAGAGAAGACAGAGCAGAGACACAGAAAGCTCAGAAGCTCACATTGACCCAGGAGTACTTTCTATGTCATATGATCTGTAAAAAGCACGGATACTTCCAGCTTAATGAGTGCTTGGGTTCTGGTAAACCCAAACCAAACGGATCCAGAGCCCCTGACCTGTGGTGCCAGGAACATGAGGGTGGGAAGGTCCAGCAGACACTTCAGGTCCTTCCAGTGGGTGTCCTTGCATGGAGGCAGCAGAGTCGGCGCCGTCCACGAATTCAGCGACACGTTGAGGCCCTCGGCCACCAGGATCTCCAGGTACTGCGACACCTGGGGGACCCTGAAGATCCATTCCTCCACACAGGAAACGTCACAGGTGCCTTGCTCTGAGGACACAAGGCAGCACCGGTTACAGGCTCTAAAACTGAGAAGATGCTGAAAAGGGTCAACATTGTTTCTCCCTCGCGTCAGAAAGTAACACTGGTGGATTATGTAGATCCATCACGCCTAGAGTGAAACATTCCTGCTTGATTTCTGGTCATTCTGATGATTCTGGCTCAGAAATTTAGAATGCTGCATGAGATAAAAAAAAAGGTCATTTTTAACCTCTAAATGGTTAAATACTGCCTCCAGCGCCATGGGGACGCCTGCTGACGGCACAGCAGCCCCGACACTGACGGCCCCAGAGGAGGGAGCCCCAAAGCTCTGAAGGTCAGAAGGTCAGAAGGTCTGAAGCTCTGAAGGTCAGCAGGTCTGAAGGCCTGAAGGTCAGCAGGTCAGCAGGTCCCTGCCTGAGGCTGCGCCGGGAAAGTTGAGTGGAAGGAAAACCTGCAACAAGGAGACCTGCAGCCGAGAGGACTCAGCTTCCCCAGGAGTGGACTGGATCAGCACACCAAGAACCACTCTGCTACAAGCTTCCTACCCGGGCTGAGGAGAACCAGAACCGGACTGTTGCTCAGTGTCCAAAGTCACCAGGACCCGGAGTCAGAATCCACACTGGTTGAAGTCCAGAGTGAAGTGACCTGCTGGTTCTGGTCCACTGACCATGGTGGTAATGTGCTTGATTGGGCAACAAATGGGCCGGACCAGAACCAGGCAGAGTACTGCCCAGAGAAAGACGAGAGACACCAGAACCATCAATGCAGAGTTCTGATGATCCAGAACACCTGAGCAGAACCAAAGGCTGACCTCCTCCTGCATTGATGCAGGAGCAGGTCAGACCCAGACCTGGTACCGAGTCCTGGCAGTTCTGTTTGAAACCTCCTTCTTATCGATCCTGACTTCTGAGATGTGACTTTGGGTTTTTGTTGCTCTGCAGCCAGAATGACCAGAATCACAGAACCGGTTCCGGTCTGACCCGAGGCAGCGGTTCTGCAGCGGTTCTGCAGCGGTTCTGCAGCGGTTCCGTCTGACAGCCGGAGGCTCACCTGAAGCTCTGAGCTCAGAGCACAGCTGCTCTGCCAGGAGTCGGACCCCCAGCGCCGTGTCGCCCATCTGGCCGGGCTCCCAGCCCCGCAGGCGCCCCCTGCTGGTCAGGATCTGCACTACAGCGCAGATCAGCTCCTGCAGGAACTGTGGAGAGAAGCAGAACCGTGAATCTGGGTCGACCCACACACCCACGCTTCAACAGGTTGCGTGTTCAACGCCCCCTCCGCTCACCGCCGACACCTGCTCGCAGGTCACCACGCCAGGCACTCCCGCTGCATTGTGGGACATGACCACGACGAGTGGCGCCCGCTCCTCTGCGGTCCCTCGCAGGGTGTCTGCCAGGAACACAAGCAGCCGTTCCCGGTCCACTCCTGAGGCGGCGCCGGTCGTCTCGGTCGACCCGGGGTCTGCCGGAGCCGCCTGGGCCGGGTCGATGCTGCACATGCACCCATAGATCCTCCTCACCATGGAGTCTGACGCCAGGTCCCCCATGGAGGCCTGCCAGAGAGGAACATCAGACACACGCTGTCCCTGAGGAGAAGCACGTTTCCTCCCAGAGAACCTCCACCGTCTCCCACCAGGGAGGTCCTGCAGGAGCTCTTCCTCCATCATGGAGCAGCGCCTCCTCTAGAGGAGTACCAGGTCCGGTCTGGCCCAGCAGAGCCGGTGTGTGGCGCCGCTGGCAGAGCATCTAATAATCTATACTAGATTATTACAACATCACACTGATGGATCTTCTCAGCATACATACGACTAGTTGATTAAAGGATGCTGTAATGAAATCCAACACAAAGGGAGGATGAAGCAGCTGAGGATCATTTTAAATAAATAACCTTTAATATGTTGCACCAGGCAGGGACAGATAGTAAAAAATATGAATAACTACCAGGATTTCTATAGAAAGTTAAATCCTCCATCAGAGGAGATAAAACCCTCCAAAGTACATTTGACTCCACAACTGATCATGTTTTAGCTGTTAATGTTCTTTGTTTTACACTATTTAAATGCAGTCCCTGTCCATTAGGGGGCGTCCTGTCAGAAAAACCCTAATAAGCACATAAATGTTTTTATTTCATCAACAAAGACTCTTTATCTGCTAAAGATCTGTGGATTTTAGCCTTTTTGCTGCTCTGCTCTACAGCTGCACAGTTATTCCAAAAAGTAAAAAACAGAACAGCTGGACTAACTGGACCAGTTAGCGGTCCGATCCGAGTCACAGAGGATCCAGTTCCACGGTTCCCCTCGTAACAATGGTGCGGGGGGGGGGGGGGGGGGGGGGGGGGGACCAGAAAGGAACCAAGCGTGTGTAGCCTTCTTTCAGCCAGCTGACCGGACCGCAGCAGCGCAGCATTACTAGCACTGGGGGGGGATCGATGCTGCTTTGGGACCAGAACACTTTGGGTTAGGTCGGTACGCTGGAAGCCCGGCCCGTTCGGACCTCATGGTATCTGCTGCAGGGACAGAACCTGAGCAGAACCTTCTGCACCACTGACCTGCAGCGCCTCCAGCTTCACGCTCTTCTCTGCTCCGGTGCTGGTCCCAGAACCGCCCTGCAGTCTGTCAAAAACGCCGTCAATCACGGTCCGCTCCTCGGGCCGAAAACGGGCCATTCGCTTCTGCACCATCGCGCTATCGCTGTTACCCATGATGCTTTGCAGTCTGCTCCTAAGAACCAAGCAAAGACATTAGATCCAGAGTTACCGTGCGTCTCCTCAGTGGTTTCATCAAAGCGTGATGAGACCTCCGGTGCTGCAGCGCCGCACTTTCCTGCTTTCTACCTGCTTACCGGCAGGAACCGTCTGCCACACCTCTGGAAGCTGCAGACCTGAAGGTGCAGGTTCTGAGACACAGCAGGTCTCCACAGCCCGTTCTGGAGAGGTTCTGAGCGAGCTGCTCGGTGAGCGGCGGCCCTGGTCTGCCAGCGCTGCAGCAGATCTCAGGTCTGCTGGGACTGCAGCTGAGGGCCAGTTCAGCTCAGGAGGCGTTTTCTCACCTGAATGTTCTCTTGTCTTTCCCACTGTGAGGAGTAGCTGCCAGGAGCAACAGGCCTCAGTAATAAAACTGGTTTGTTCTGTTTCCATCCAGCGGCCCTTTGTGAGGGGGGGGGGGGGGGGGGGGGGGGGGGGGGGGTCATGTGACAGCATTGCATCACAGCCCAGACTGCAAAGTCAGCACTTGGTCGTTTTCACAGTGTCCAAGGAATGAAAAGCAGCGAGTTGGTCTGGACCAGGGGTCACCACCATGTGGGGCCCCCAGGGGTCACCACCATGTGGGGCCCCCAGGGGTCACCACCATGTGGGGCCCCCAGGGGTCACCACCATGTGGGGCCCCCAGGGGTCACCACCATGTGGGGCCCCCAGGGGTCACCACCATGTGGGGCCCCCAGGCCTCTTCTAACACCAGCACAACCCTCCAGTGAGCTGCATCTAAAATGTTGTTTTAGTCTGTTCCTCTACTTTTGTAATCACACTTACATTTATTTAGATTTAAAATGAAAATATCTTTCATAAAAAGAATTGCAAATATGTTTATTGGTGACTCTTTAGTCCAAAGGTCAGTCCTGGCAGCCTGCCATGGGACACGGTCCCCATCAAGAAGCTCAGTTTGAAAACGGTTGGTGACCCCTGGACTAGACTATAAACTGCATTCAAGCATTCAGTCAGCAGTTTCCAGTCCATACAAAATCTGGCCATCACAGAAGCGGAAATTATATATATATATATATATATATATATATATATATATATATATATATATATATATGTATGTATGAATGAAACCTTTGGCTCAATAAATCCATTCATTGACCGTTAAACGCCTGATAAAAAGCCTTTTGATGTTGGTTCATAAGGAGCTTTTTAAATCTGTGTTTCTGTGCATATTAACTGCAGTGGCTCCTGGGGCCACACTCTGCAGGGGCCACTGTCTGTAGGGACCACTGTCTGCAGGGGCCACTATCTGCAGGGGTCACACTCTGCAGGGGCCACTGTCTGTAGGGACCACTGTCTGCAGGGGCCACACTCTGCAGGGGCCACTGTCTGTAGGGACCACTGTCTGCAGGGGCCACTGTCTGTAGGGACCACTGTCTGCAGGGGCCACTATCTGCAGGGGTCACACTCTGCAGGGGCCACTATCTGCAGGGACCACTGTCTGCAGGGGCCACTATCTGCAGGGGTCACACTCTGCAGGGGCCACTGTCTGTAGGGACCACTGTCTGCAGGGGCCACACTCTGCAGGGGCCACTGTCTGTAGGGACCACTGTCTGCAGGGGCCACTGTCTGTAGGGACCACTGTCTGCAGGGGCCACTATCTGCAGGGGTCACACTCTGCAGGGGCCACTATCTGCAGGGGCCACTGTCTGCAGGGACCACTGTCTGCAGGGACCACTGTCTGTAGGGGCCACTGTCTGTAGGGACCACTGTCTGCAGGGACCACTGTCTGTAGGGACCACTGTCTGCAGGGGCCACTATCTGCAGGGGTCACACTCTGCAGGGGCCACTATCTGCAGGGACCACTGTCTGCAGGGGCCACTATCTGCAGGGGTCACACTCTGCAGGGGCCACTGTCTGTAGGGACCACTGTCTGCAGGGGCCACACTCTGCAGGGGCCACTGTCTGTAGGGACCACTGTCTGCAGGGGCCACTGTCTGTAGGGACCACTGTCTGCAGGGGCCACTATCTGCAGGGGTCACACTCTGCAGGGGCCACTATCTGCAGGGGCCACTGTCTGCAGGGACCACTGTCTGCAGGGACCACTGTCTGTAGGGGCCACTGTCTGTAGGGACCACTGTCTGCAGGGACCACTGTCTGTAGGGACCACTGTCTGCAGGGGCCACTATCTGCAGGGGTCACACTCTGCAGGGGCCACTATCTGCAGGGACCACTGTCTGCAGGGGTCACTGTCTGCAGGTACCACTGTCTGCAGGGACCACACTCTGCAGGGACCACTGTCTGCAGGGACCACTGTCTGTAGGGGCCACTGTCTGCAGGGGCCACTGTCTGCAGGGACCACTATCTGTAGGGGCCACTGTCTGCAGGGGCCACTGTCAGATGGTCACATGACTCGTCACACGGTCCTGTTTACCATCCGCAGCGTCCAGCCCTGCAGCAGCAGGCCGTCAGTTTTATCTTCGCCTTCTTTCATCGACATGAAAACAGTTTTCAACAGATATTACTTGATATTATTTAGTGGCTGCCAGCCGTGTGTGTGAGCCCAGGCTGCGCGCGCATCCACGCCTCCATTGTCCGTTGATGGCGGAGCTGGAGCCAACGGAGCCCAGCTGAGCCCCGGGTCGGTTACCCCCCCCCCCTCCAGGGGGGGGACCGGCCCGCCATGCAGGGCTGAAAATGGGCCAAGTGAGATAAATAAGGGCGCCAGAGTCGCTCACCTGGTTCAGGGCTGCAGATCCTCAGCTTTGCAGATCCTGCATGAAGGTGGAGGCCGTTGGTGGAGCTGGGCCAGCTGACAGCAGCAGCAGCCAATCACAGGACGCCGTCTTTCACCTTCTTTGCTCTGATTGGGCCGTGGTGTTGGGGGCGGGGTCAGCAGGACTCCTCCTCCACTGTGCTACGTTCACAAACACCCGTTGTTTGGTTACATGCTGCCAAAAATGGGTCATCCGCAGATTCACCAAAGAGGTTTTTACTCATTTCTTTATTTTGTTATTTACAGTGAGAGAAAATATAATTTTTATTTTCATGTCTGCCTTCCTGATGACGTAGAGGCAGGAAATGTGCAGCTTCACCTGCAGAGCATCAGATCCTGGCTGCAGCTCTGCTCAGGGACTCTGGTCACTTTTATCCTTCTATTAAGAGTCATTTTTACAATAAATGACACCGAAGAGCCAGAATGCATAGAACCTTTAAAGAGACACATTGCTAAACATAGAATAACCCACGCTGGCCACAAATCATGAAGCTTTGCACATAAAAAGTAACCACATCAGAGCCATTAACACATATTCTTTATTTTGCTCTCATCTAGAATGTTCTTTTATTGATAACCAGAAGAATAACTCTGACCTTTTGGTAACTGTATTTACTGCATGTTTACATTTTTTACTAACAATGCTTGTCACTTTATTCTGTTTCTATCAAATGTTTTAACCTGCTCACTAACCCATGACTCTTGCATTGTCGTTTTTATCATTTTACTAAACCCTTTGTTACGGATGCTTGTGCTTAAAAATAACTGCTGCTCCTCTTGACTAATTTTACTTGTATTATTGTTTGTTTTTTGCTGTTCTAACATGTTGCTTTGAGTCCTGTTTAATCAGTTGTTTGTAATATTTTATGCTTTTTTATGGTGCCGCTGTAACACTGGCAAACAGGACTACAGATGAAAACTAGCCTTTGGCTAACTCTACAGGTGTATAATCATCAATATGCACTGTCCTGGTAAGTAAAATAAAAGAAATGTGTTAATGAAACAGAAAACTGCTTCAAACATTGATTAAAACAACAACACTCAGAGTTCTTGTGCCATTATTCTAACTTCTCTGCACAGAAAGGCCAGCAGCAGCATGAATGAGATGCATGGCCTGCCTTCCACCAGGAGATGGAGACCAGGAGCCGCGCAGGGAGGCAGAACCAGCAGCAGAACCTGCAGCTGAAGAATGCCTTTTATGGGCATGAAGCTCTGAACTGGGTGTGTTGCTCTGCAGCAGCTCTGTCTCAGGACAGGAGGCCCTGGCTGCTGGTTGTGACGCGCTGCCATCTGCCCACATCCAGCAGGCAGGACGGCTGGAGGGCCTGACATCAGCGGCCGCTAAAACTGCAGCACTTCCTGCTCAGAAGTCTGAGAGAATCCATAAAGGTGTTCCTCAGGGTCTCACCTGTCTGCCTCGTGTTCCCATGACGTGCTGAGGTTGCATTTTAATGCCAGGTGAGGATTAGGCTTTTGTTTCATTTAACAATAAAGTTGATCCTTTACATGGTCCACCCACCTCCACCTGCTACCTGCTTCCGTCTTGAAGCAGGCCTTGCTACGCCCTGCCTAGCTCTCTCTGCCTCTCCCTGGTGGTCTGGCAACAGCAGCCTGAGGATCTGACAGCAGGACTGTTGCAATGCCTGTTTCACCTGGAAGAGCAGAGCAGTTTGAACAAGAACCGCATTCCTCCTCCTCACTTGTGCAAACCGCCGTGCAGAAAGAAGCAGCAGTTCTGGAGGTGGGCTGCACATCTGGACCTGCGCTGCCTCAGGTCCAGATGTTTGCTGGGACAGTCTCAGCCTTCTTGGCTGTTGTTGTTCTTCCCACATCCTGCTGGGCATTATGGGATATTCCCTCAATAATCATAACTGCTGGAACACTGAGATTAAAGATTAATAAGGAAAGTAAACTTAGATCTATAATCATTTTCATGCTAGGTGTGTCTCCACAGCCTCCAAACCTAAAAATAGGACTGGATCGTGACTTTCAGTCTAAATTTAGTCTTTCTGACTAAAACACAGGAGCTCTGATCCAGGAGGACTTTCTGCAGAGAGCTAGAGGCAGGAACATCTATGGACTGTGTCCCAAACAGCTTTCCATAATATTCTCCTCAGGTGCCCTGCATCTCCACCTGAGAGAGACCTTTGCAGGAAGGATCTGCCATGAATCAATCTCACTACAAGCTGTTTGTTCACTGAAGGAACTGATATGGCTGCTTCTGTCTGAAACAGAAGACGGAGCTCTGAGCATTTAGCCTGAAAGCAGCACACCTTGCAGGTACTTCCCCCTAGCTCCCTCCACAGCTCCTCCCCCACAGCAGACACCGCCCGGCTGCTCCAGTTATTACCTGTCCTCAGGGCCGCTTTCTTTTCTCCACCCTAGACATTTGCCTATGTCGCCCCTGTGAGGAGACGGACCTGCCTGTCTGTGTAATTCAGCCGGAGCCGCTCCAAAATCAGCAGTTCTAAAGCAGGTTGCAGCCCACCGGCACAGCGGGAAGGGTTAGCCCTGTGGGGGGGGGCAGGGCCAGACACTCCGGTTCTAACGTCCAAACATCTCGTTGTTGGTTTAACATGAAGAGTTTGGAGGTAATCCTTCCTTTATGTTTGCACCAAGCAGCTCCACAGCATGATGTTGCCACCGCCGTGTTCTACAGTTTGAGTTTCTCTGTCTTCTCTGACCCCCAGTGGGACGAGGCAGATCATCCTCTATCACAATATAACATAGAAAGTACTCCTGGGTCAATGTGAGCTTCTGAGCTTTCTGTGTCTCTGCTCTGTCTTCTCTAACATAGAAAGTACTCCTGGGTCAATGTGAGCTTCTGTGCTTTCTGTGTCTCTGCTCTGTCTTCTCTAACATAGAAAGTACTCCTGGGTCAATGTGAGCTTCTGTGCTTTCTGTGTCTCTGCTCTGTCTTCTCTAACATAGAAAGTACTCCTGGGTCAATGTGAGCTTCTGAGCTTTCTGTGTCTCTGCTCTGTCTTCTCTAACATAGAAAGTACTCCTGGGTCAATGTGAGCTTCTGTGCTTTCTGTGTCTCTGCTCTGTCTTCTCTAACATAGAAAGTACTCCTGGGTCAATGTGAGCTTCTGTGCTTTCTGTGTCTCTGCTCTGTCTTCTCTAACATAGAAAGTACTCCTGGGTCAATGTGAGCTTCTGTGCTTTCTGTGTCTCTGCTCTGTCTTCTCTAACATAGAAAGTACTCCTGGGTCAATGTGAGCTTCTGAGCTTTCTGTGTCTCTGCTCTGTCTTCTCTAACATAGAAAGTACTCCTGGGTCAATGTGAGCTTCTGAGCTTTCTGTGTCTCTGCTCTGTCTTCTCTAAGCCCCAGTGGGTGGAGGCAGATGAGCGTTCACACTGAGCCTGGTTCTGGTTCTGCTGGAGGTTCTCCTCCCTGTTAAAGGGGAGTTTTCCTCTCCACTGTCGCTCCATGCTTGATACTCCATCATCGTCCAGGTCATGGAAGGCCAGATCCTTGGTGGCTCCTGGTCCTTCGTGAAGATCCTGATGCTAATGAAGTATTAAACGTCCAGAAGTGATGTGAGATTCATGTCTGTGATGGATGTAAACTTCCAGCAGCACCAACATCCTCGTCTCCTCATTCCGTCTGTTCCCTGTTTTCTGTCCCTAAGGCTGTCAGATATCACTGCAGGCGGGCCATTAAGACCAAAGACGCCGCTGGTTTAGAACAAGTGGACGTCCTCACAGTCCAAACAGGAGGCGGGCCTACAGGCATCAAACAGAGGGATAACTGTGAGTCAGATGCAGATCCTCTGCAGGGCAGGTTAGAGTCAGACTGAACGTCAGCAAAACGTCTGACGATGTTTCTCTCCTCCAGGTTTGATGGTTATAAATGCAGCAACTCTTCAGTATCCCGTTCATCTCCTTCCAACAACAGGTTTTAATGTAGTTTATTATGATTCTACATGGCAGACCAACACAAAATAGAAAATAATTCAGGAGTGGGTCAGAACTCCCTAGAACCTCCTCTGGCTGCGGGTCTCCAGACTGACGTTTCTGCTCATTCTTCTTTGTGAACCAGCTGGAGAACATCTGGGATCTCCGTTCTCACAGCATGATACGGCCACCTCCGTGTCTCCCTGTAGGGACGGGCTGTGGGGGATGAGTGCTGCTAGCTTTCCTTCATAAGGTGCAACATGCGGCCCAAACACCTCCGTTCTGGTCTCCTCTGACCAGATCGCATTCTTCCACCTGTTTGCTCTGTCTTCTATATGGCTTCTTCTGGATTTCTTCTCACCTGCGTGACTAGTTGTCATTCCCTGATTCTAGAGTCCCGTGGTCCTGGTAGCTTCTCTGTTCTGGTTCCTCTGAGGCCAGAAACAGAACATCTGCATTTGAGCTCAGATTCAGGTCCACACAGCTGTTTGCTGATTCATGACCTGCTCAGGGGATTCTCTTCAGAGAGTCCAAATGCACACCACACTTTTCAGATATTTCTCTGTAAAAATGTTAAAACCACCATTCATGTTCTGTCCACTTCTCAGTTCTGACCTACTTTGTCCTAAAATCCAGGTACATTGAAGTTTGTGGCTGTAATATTGGTTTGTTGCCTGAAAATTCAGCTAAAACAGGTTTTATTCAACAGAACGACCCCTCAGTAAAGAGCTTCCTATCATGCAGCATTTATTTTATTTGTTCTCCGTGGAGCAGGCAGAGACAGAAGCAGATATCGGAACGTCTAGTGCAGACGGGCCCGGCTCATTTCTGGGCTCTGGCAGCTAAAGTGCTCACCAGCCTGAACTCTTCAGCTGCCAGCAAGTTGGGACTTGAGCAGCGAGTTGTCTTACTTCTTCTTTTCTCTTCCTGTCGCCCTGTGACACGCCGTGGCAGCCCTATATGGTAAAATGCTCGCTGTCGAGTGACTGCACAGGAAATCCATCATTTGAATGTGAAGCTTGAAAAGAAGAAGTTGTGCTCTCTGTCCTCATCGATAAACTGAATCAGTCACCCTCTGCATGAGCGTTTCCAGAGAGGGGATATTATTATTATTATTAACAATTTCTGACTACAGTCTTTGTAGAAAGGACCTTTTTAAGAAGACTTTAGTGTTGTCGTTTTCCAACCTGTGGGAAGCTTTTAGAACAGTTTTTAATTTATTTTCCTGCGGTCTGAGTGTTTTGCATGTGTGCGCCAAAGAATTTGAATGACTCTGGGACTGATTTTTCATATTCTTTGAAGAAAACCTGACCTCTTCCTGTGTCTACATGCACCGCAATGTTTCCCCTCAGACTGCAGCTCAGTTTCATCTTTAAAATGTTACCCTAGATTCTGCATCAAACATCCAAATGCATGCAGCAACACATTTATGCAGAGTCGTAACTCTTCTGGCGGTTAAAGATTCACAGAACTTCCTCATTCTGGGTTTTTCTGTGACAGCAGCAGCCAGCAGATCAGCTGACAGACTGTAAACGCCAGCACATCTTTGCTGTGGTTCTGCAGTCTGCCCGCCGGTTCTCTGCAACCTGCTCAAAGAAGGAAACACTGCAAAGAGATAAGCTTTAGTGTCTTTCTGACAATTCAGGGTGAAGTTTTCAAACTTTACACAGCAGGAAACGAGAAGGCCTGGAATAAGGAACTTCAGACCTGACACAGTTTAGCTTTAACTCTAGTAATGAATAAACCACAACTAACTAACTCTAGGTATCTGCATGTTGGTTGTGGAAGTTTAAAACCTTACTCCGTCAGAACCAGAACCCTGTTCCAGAGTATTTTGAACTTTCTTCTGTCATGCGAACACATATTTCTATATGCCAGTCTCTAACAGAGCCGACCTAACGGACCACAGAGTCCAGCTGAGCAGAAGCGGATCAAACTAGCCTGCTGCTGCATCGAAGGAGCAGAACCGGTTAGCTGAAGGTGTTCAGATGCTGTTTCTCAGATCGTTATCTTTTCTTTATTTGGGTCCAATATTTACCGACAGTGAAATAAAAACCGTGGAGCTCTTGCCGGATTTAAACCTAATTAGGGGTTGGCAGCGCTCAGTGGACCGCTGTGTCCAGGGGGGGGGGTCGCTCTGGGTGGGGTTGCTAGCAGTGGGGGGAGCATTGGTGGGACTGGGTTGTCCTGGACTGGGCTGTGACACAGAACTGCTTTAATTTATCCACTGGAGGGTTTCCAGCATGTTGGATCTGGTTGAGGTTGTCACTGTATCTCAATGGGATTCAAGGCTTTGACTAGACCATTTCAAGACCTTCTTTTTTGGGGGATTGTTGCCCCACTGCAGGGACCCTCGAGGTCCGGTGTCCTGCAACCTTTCCACGTGTCTCTGCTTCAACCTGAGTCTAATAATCTGGTCCTCAGCAGGACTCTGGAGAACTTGACTGCAGACTGCGCAGGTCAAATAAAGGCCAAAAATAAATAAATGTTAGAACAAAGTAGCATTGAAGTCAAGTTCCTGGTTGCAACTTGGTAATTAAAGCTGATAAATCTGATTGAAGATGTTTCGCCTATCATCCAAAAGGCTACTTTAGTCCAGCTGCCTTTTATTTAAAGGGGGACTCACCCCCAAATCCACTTTTTTTGCTAATACACTGTTAACAGTTTATTAGCAAATGTCTTGTAGTACTATTACATGTTCTGGTCAATATTTCATAATTTACTGCACATTTACTGCACATTTGTTTAAATCCTGCTTTTGTGTCTAAAACTGTCTCCTCAGGTTTAACGAGAGTCTTGCATTGAATTGTGAATCAGTAATCCTATTGGCTCAAAAGATACTGTGACATCACCCAGAAAAACTGGCGTCAGTAGGTCTGCCGCTGTGGGGCATAAAAGCGACTCCGTCTCGTATTTTCCTCCACAGGGAGGTGGAATAGTGAGCTTAGTGATTTTTCAATCAATTTTCAGGTTAGTGATATATTAGCTTAGAAGTCGTTAGCATATTTAGCATCTATTTAGATTTTTCTAGTAGTCCAACTCTCTGGTCCACCAGGCTCCGCCTCCTTTAAGATCATTTTTCAAAGATCAGATGTGGGCGGAGTCAAGCTTTAACAATATATCACCAAATGTTAAGGTTTTCTGATTGTGGAGTGGCAGCAAGGCTTTTGTTTGGGTTGTGCTTTAATGAGCAGCGCTGGTTGCATTTAACAGTGCAGCAGCTTTGACAGCGCTGTATGCGACGTGCTGCAGCACCTGGGGGACATCAGCCGAAGCTGCAAGTGCTTAGAAATACAAAGACATGGAAGGTTAGTAACATTTGCTTAGTTGACGTACAGCGAAGTGAGAGATGATCGCAGAACTGCAACACAATGCTAACCAAGTCTCTGCGTCAACAAAGAAACAGCTTAAACAAACTGCAACGACTGTACAAACCTACCGCGCAGCAAATTCAGACTTTATTTATTAATAAAGCACAGCTGCAACAAAGTACTGCACATATGAAAGATGAAGCATTTAAAACGTAAAACAAGGAAAACACTTTCAAATTAATAGAATCAATAAAACAATGAGAGTAAAATCAGAAAGTCTCAGGCTGTGTTGAAAGTCAAAGAAATTAAAAAGTGTTTTTAAAAGAGCTTTAAATGTGGACGATGAAGGGGCTGGTCTGATTATGAGAGGAAGATCATATTGATGGCTGTGGAGCAGCAACGCTACAACCTTTGTCCCCTCAGAGCGTCCTTCAGACCCCAGGAGCCTCCAGGAGCGTCTGCTCGGCTGACCTGAGGCATCAACCAGGGGAGCAAGAGTGGAGCAGCTCAGAGAAGTAAGACGGGGCCACACCGGCTAAACTTTTAAAGACAGCTAACAGAATCTTAAAAGGGACAGGCAGCCAGGGGAGGGGCAGCTTCTGGACCGGCTGGAGACGCTGGCTGACTCCAAGGCGAAGCCCATTAGTCCAGCCGGAATATAAAAAGGCATGAAGTGCTGCTGACTGTCATCAGCGTAACAATGGAAAAAGATTCTGGCTTCCTGAGTATTGCACCAGAGGGAGTAGATGAAGGGAAAAGGCAAGGGGCCTAAGACTGAGCCCTGTGGAGCCCCATGAGACAGAGGAGGACAATCTGCTACTCTAACACACATAGTTTTGTCATAGAACACCTAAACTAGTTTAATGCGATACCACAGATACCCACTTGGTGCTGAAAACAAGATAATAAAATATTGTGGTCCTCTGTATGGAAAGCAGCGGTCAGCTCAAGAAGATCAGAATTATTCACCATTAAAACCTCATATTAAAACAGATTCTGTGTTTTAATACAGATCAACCCTCTAGGATTTGATGGTCATCTAATCCTTCTCTAAATCTTAAAGAAAGGATGCCTTTCTCTAAGATTTTAGAAAATAAAAGGCAGCTGAGAGATGGGCCTAAAACTAACAGTTTGGTTGAGGCCAGAGGTTCCAAGTTAGGCTGGACCACAGCCTGCCAACAAGCTGCTGTTTGCTGCAGAGAGGATGATCTGCCCCAGACTGGGGAAACCCTCCTTAAAGAAGTAAAGGGGGAGGGGGGGGGGCAGGACCACAGGGACAACCTGAGGGCTTGGTGTGGTCGACTACGTCATGCAGCACGGTCAGAGTCAGCGCTTCAGATTTATTTAAACAAGCAAAGAATCCAGCAGGAAGATTCACAAGCCAGGCTCAGATATTTGCTCTCGTGGTAAAAACCTCATCTATAAAAATGCACAGTTCACAGAACATGTTGGAAATGGGGCGTTTTGCACCGGAGCAATTTGCAGAGAGAAACCGCCTCTCTGAAAAGACATCTTTTCTCCCAGAATTTTTTTTTCTAGCATGTCCTGTCTGGCAGTGTGGCGTTAAGAATCTCTGTCTTAATAGCAAAGGGGCCCAAGAGGGACCGACACAGGGGTAGCTCCCTCCTCAATCCCAGGGGAGAGCAGAGCGCCCCACGAAACCCCTAACCGCCACAGTGCCAAAGCCCCCGGGAGCTGTGGTGAAGAGCCAACAGGCTACGCCAGAAACGAGGGGGGGGGGGTGGGGTCCAGCCATGGGCCCAGATACCCGAGGCCCCCGACGGAGAGCCACAGTGCCCAGAGCCCGCAAAGCAGTCGGCTAGAGTGAGCCAGCACACACCGGAGCATCCAGCCCCAGAACCGAGGACCACCATGGCACCAGTGGGTCAAGGTGCCGGCCAGCGGAGGGGAGCCAGATGAGGAGGATGGGCTCCACACCCAGTGGAGACCTGAGATGTCACCGGGGGGGGGGGGGGGGGGGGCAGTTCAAACCCAACCTGACAAAGAGGCACACACAAACCACGTACACATGCACACACTCCTACCCATAAAAAATAAGGGACGCTGTACCAACACTCGCACTAACCAAACACATCCTACACTCCCAGGTACCAGCACCCCAGAGGGTAATACAGCCCCCAGAGCCAGGAGGTGAACCCCATCATCAGGATGGGGGGACACCACCATCAAAAACCCA